>NW_024468918.1:772487-1293730 GCF_011745365.1 Cryphonectria parasitica EP155 | reverse complement strand
CCCTAACCCTAGCCCTAACCCTAGCCCTAACCCTAGCCCTAACCCTAGCCCTAGCCCTAACCCTAGCCCTAACCCTAGCCCTAACCCTAGCCCTAACCCTAGCCCTAACCCTAGCCCTAACCCTAGCCCTAGCCCTAACCCTAGCTTAGAATGCAGCGCTAGACCTCTGTATATTGCTGCTATGAACTGCTCTTGAGTTAGCTATTGAATAGCTATCTAAGCTTAATATGCTTATTCTTCCAATTGATTTCAAAGAGAACAGAATAGCTAATAACAGATACAACTGCAGTATAGCGAGCTTGCTGAGCATTGCGCTGAAAGCTCTGCTAGAAGGCCTGCAGGATCAGCTCGTTGTCCCGGATCAGCGAAACCAGCTTCTTGGTTCTGATTAGATCTAGCTTCTGCAGATGAGTTGCTCAGCCTACTCTTCGGAGCTAGAGATTGAGCTCCAGCTAGTTGTTTCCTTTCTGAATAATCCGATCTATTGGGTTAGCTAGCTGCTTCTGTATCTGGCGAAAGAATACTGTAATTAGCTATCTTGGGTTCTCTGGAATGCTAAGCTAGCTGTTCTTAAGCCTGCTCTAGCGTTGGATCTCAAACTATCTGCTAGCTTGCTAGCTCGGAAAGAGCTTTTAGCAGCATATCTGCATTTGCTATGGGATAGGAAAGGCTATTTTCTGAGCAGATAAGCAGCTATCTGTACAGGGATTTACTTACTTATGCAAGAAGCAGTAATAGTTTTGCATCTTATAAGCCTGCTTAGTAATAAAAGAGCATTCTCAATAGGCAAGGCTATTAGTTTGAATATTGCTAAGCAGCAGAATAGCGATGCTTGCTAGATTAGAAAACTGGAAATGCTGCAGATTTTGTTGAATGCAATAAATGCTAAGCAGGCTCTGAATGCAGCTTGCAATAGCTTATTGCTCTTTTCTAAGCATTCTATAGTATGCTGAAGCTAGATATACTGCTATCTCATTAGCTACAATGCTAAACTAGCATTCTCTATATATTATAATATGTAATAAAGAATAGAAAAACAAAGAATAGATAGAATTAGCTATAGCTGAGTTCTGATTAGAATAGCAAGTTAGGGATGCGGATTGGAATAAGCTCTAAAAATAATGCTAGATAATTGATTGTTTTCAATACGAATAGAAATGCAGATTTAATCTCTTCAATCTTTACTCTAGAAATGCAAATTCTGTAATTAAAATAGAAAGAGAGATAATAAGAACTTGAAATTCAGAAATAATAGAGTTTTAAGGGAAGCAATCAGATTTCAAATTGAAATGAGATAGAAAGCTTAAAATTTGAGTTAAGAACAGTTTGCAGAAAAGAAAACGATCCGCTACTTCCTGCATTTGCTAGCGCCGAAAATTCTTCCACCCAAAAAAACTGTTTTCTATCTTGAGAATACTTTGATTTTAGAATAGGGGTATGCTCTAGAAATAAAGCAAGGCAATTAGTTGTTTTTAATGCAAGTAAAAATGCGAGTCTGATTACTTCAATTCTTTACTCTAGAAATACAAATCCTGCAATTGAAATAGAAAGAAAGATAATAAGAACTTGAAATTCAGAAATAATAGAGTTTTAAGAGAAGCAATCAGACTTCAAATTGAAATGAGATAGAAAGCTTAAAAATTGAGTTGAGGACAGTTTACAGAAGAAAAAAACAATCCTCTTATCCCTGTTTTTGCTAGCGTTAAAAAATTTCTCACTCAAAAAAACTATCCTCTACCTTGAGAACACTTTGACTTTAGGATAGGTTCTGATCAGAATTGCGGGTTAGGAGTGAACCAGAACTAGGGCGCTATCGCCCTCGAAAGAAAAAGAAACAAACAGCTGCTGAAGCAATGAGCAAGGGCTTGTGCAACTCAAGCGTGCCTGTGCAGATGAGGACAGCAAACTAAGGCCACATGAGCACAAGAATAGAGTGAAAAACCTGTCTTAAATCTGTTCAAAGGGTTCAAAATTGAAAAGAAGAGAAAGGATGCTTTATTATTGCTTATAGCTAAAGAATTTGAAAAGTAAGTGATATTCTTTATATATATGAAGACTCTTAACCCACTGTACTCCACATCTCACAAACTACCACCCTAGCCATTACAACAGAGATATGCCCTAGAAATAAAGCAAGGCAATTAGTTGTTTTTAATGCGGATAAAAATGCAAGTCTGATCACCTCAATTCTTTACCCTAGAAATACAAATCCTGCAATTGAAATAGAAAGAAAGATGATGAGAACTTGAAATTCAGAAATGATAGAGTTTTAAGAGAGGCGATCAGACTTCAAATTGAAATGAGACAGAAAGCTTAAAATTTGAGTTGAGGACAGTTTGCAGAAAAAAAAACGATCCGCTATCCCCTGCATTTGCTAGCGCCGAAAATTCTCCCACTCAAAAAAACTGTCCTCTACCTTGAGGACACTTTGACTTTAGGATAGTGCAGTATACAAGTAAGATTTCTATTCTGATATTCTTAATTAGATTTAAGTATATACTAATTATTGTTCTTCTTGCAGTATTAGTATTTGTTTTATCAATTTAGCTCTTGATATGTAATTAAGATAGATTCTTAAATCAACTCTAATGCTAATATTAAGCATATTGTTAAAGCTTAATATAAGCTTATGCAGAATAAAAGTATTATATATAATCAGATTAAATAGATTCTTCTTATACTAAAGAAATAATATTTATAGGATATTATAAGTTTTATAACTAATTATAATTGCAATGCTTAAGAAGATTACTGCTAACTTTATCTGTATAGATTAGCAAGAAGAGTACTGCTTTTTCTGCTTCTAAGAAGAGAGTATCTGGATCTGAGCAGGCAGCTTTACAATCTATATCTTGCAGCAAGGATAAAAGCAAGAGTAAAGCTATAGTAGGATCTCATATTGAGAAACGAGCTAAGTTTGTTCAGTTTCAAGATTCTTTCTCTGTTTTTAATAATAATTCTTCAGCAGATAATATAAATAATATAGATCTAAATAGAATAAGAAGAAAGCTATTGAATAATATTTATAGATATTCCAGTAATAAGGATAATATATAAAAGTAAGAGGTTTTCATAGATTGTAGTATTTCTTCAGCACTCTGCATTTTTTATATATTGCATTCCAATATACTGCAATTTTTGAATAATGAAAATAGCTTTAGAGCTGATTAATATGCTTTGTGCTGAATACTTTGAAATTTTTTAGATGAGTTTACAGTATTCTGTAGCAAGTAGTAGCAGATGATACTTCATTCCTTCTTTCTCAGCAAAATATACGAGATAGAATAGAAAAGATGAAAAGAAAATATATTTTGCAAATAAAAAGAAAATATGAATAGAAAGAAATTAACTTCTTTTATAAGCTAGAAATGCTGATTTAGTTGAAATTAGTATAAATATCTTACTTTTATTTGCTTTCTTCTATTCTTGCTTCTCCTTTTCTACTGCTTATATGAAATATTTATCATTACTAACTCTATTTCTATTCTCAGCATTATTATCTGCTTCAGTTGCTAGATTAATAGTCTCTGAATCAGAATTAGTTTAGCTAAGCATAGAATTATACTTAATGATATTTGGAATCCAGAATATAGCATTATTGCTTGAATCTGCTTTCTGAACTTCGAGAATATTATTATCTAGTTCTCCTTGCTAGGAAGCTCTTATTGAATCTAGCTTTTCTGCTAATGATTAGCTAGATTGAAGCTTGATATCTTCTTCTCAGAGCATAAGCATCTCAGATTTCCAAATGCTATTCATATTCTATACGAACTTTTTGAGATTAATAGCTAAATATATGCTTTTTAGCAGAACTCTATTTGTAATCTTAAGCTTATAAGTATATTTGTTTAGAATCTGAGTAATTAGATATGAATTTTTCTATTTATAAGAGATCTTAGCATTGTATAAGTAGCTTATTTTCCGAATATGATTATAAATAAGTATAAGATTTTTAATATTCAATTAAGATTTTCGTATTAGACTCTGTATTTGACTTTTAATTGCAATCTTTTAATAGTATGCTGTTGTGGTGGCCAGGGTGGTAGTCCGTGGGACATGGAGTACAGTGGGTCAAGGGTCCTCATACATATAAAGGATACCACCCACTTTTCAAATTCTTTAGCTATAAGCAACAATCAAGCATCCTTTTCTCTTCTTTTCAATTTTTGAACCCCTTGGACAGGTCTAAGACAGGTTTTTCACCCTGTTCTTGTGCCCGTGTGGCCTTAGTTTGCTGTCCTCATCTGTACAGGCACGCTTGGGTTGCATGAGCCCTTGCCCATTGCTTCGGCAGCTGTTTGTCCCTTTTTCTTTCGAGGGCGACGGCGCCCTAGTTCTGGTTCAATGGTGCGGTGAGTGTGGACTTAGCTGTTCAGGCTGGTAGCTCAGGGCTGTTTGCGTCACAGTTCGTGAGGATCAGTAAGAGCAGCAAGTTTACCCTATGGACGGGCGCACTCTTTTTCCCTGCTGAGCTCTTTTATTTTCCTTTATCTATCACGCTTACACGACAGGCTGTGCATCATGTCTGGACTCTGGGTCATGCCTGAGACCTCTCGTAAAGGGGAGATGGGTGGACAGAGGAGGAGTGGTGTGAGTTCTGGTCGTGGGCTGGTGAACGATGCGTTGAGCCCGCGGGCCAATATTACGAAGAAACGAATTCCTTTTTCCAACATTTCCCACATCAATCAACGATCCTACACAGAAGCTGATACAGCTCAGACCTGTACAGGCTGCGGCGGAAAGTTTAACCATGTCGGATGTGGGTCCATGGTTAAATTACAGAGTGGGATGCTTTTGGTGGATGGTACTCTGTGGAGAAAAGTGGCATGGTTAACAAGGTCTGTGCTCCTTGCGATGGTCCGATCAGCACGCTCTACCTGGACACGTCTGGCCACATTGATCCTTTGGATCAAAAGCTTGCTGGTTGCATTATCCCAAAAGCGAAGGACACAGGGAGGTGAAGATGAGGAACCGTCAGTGCACACGAGGAATAGAGGTCGAGGATTACGACGACATCATCCGATGTCGAACTTTAATCGACGCCTTACACCTGGTCAGAAATGCCTCCATTGGTTGGCAGGACTATTGATAAAGGAAATCCCAGTGCAGCACAGAACAGCCAACTCAATCCCTTGTTGTTCATCACAAGACAGACCTCATGCACGCTCCACTCACAGACTGAACCTCCCTCAAGCACCTGAACCCCCTCGACCTCCACAGTATTGTCTTCCGCAGGATACGGAAGGCATTCCGGCTGTGGCGCCCTCAACTCAAGGATCTCGAACCAGAAAGCCAAAGAAACATCGAGGGAAGCGACAACCAGGAAAAAGGATAGCTTCTTCATCTGACAAGTCTCCTGACCCAACCCCGAGCTCGTTTGGTTCCTCTGCGAGTGGACAGTATGGATCTAACTTCCGGTTCCCTTCCCATAGCGAACTCGCTGGTGGCAGCTTGACACTGTTTTCTCGGATGGAAGTCTCATCATGGCTGAAGCGTTTCGACTGGTGGCGTCAAATCAAAGGCATTGACGACACTCAGGCGCTCAACTTCATGAAAGGCTTCTGTTCAGATGCAGTCGTTGCTGGGAAAGTAGAGAGATATACCACGAGTGCCAAGACATGGGGCGAACAGAAGGACCGACTGTTGGTTGCATATCAGCCCTGGGATCATCTCCAAGCATACACACCTGAGCAGGAGCGGCTGAACATCATCAACAACCGTTTCATTACTGATGCTGCGAGCTTGTGGTCATTCGTTGTTGACTATAACAACGCTCTTACCCGTCTCAAGATCAGGGATACTCAGCCTATTGCTGAGGCTTGGATGAAACTCCTCTCGACTTGGATCAAGCGTCTTCGAGCTGACCACGGTATTACCGCTGAGAAGGAGGAGACTCAAGACTAGCTTGCATCTGGCGCTGCAAATCCTCAACTCCATCAGCAGGCGCAATTCCAAGCTCCTTTGGTGCCACCACCTCAACCGATTCCTGACCAGGCGCGACCTGTGCTTGTTTCTCAGCCGACTCATGGTTTCCCCAATCACCCGCCAGCTCAGGTTGGGCAAACTGGGGGGACCATTGCACTACCAACCTCCTCAGCACTCAACCGGCGAATGGCAAGGCCAGCCTGAAGCAACTAAACAGATCCTGAAGCCCGAATCTGTCCAGAAGCCCGAGCAGGGGTTGAACCACTTGGCATCTCTGATGGAGCAACTTCGCATCGATCAGATTGCAATGGCTCACTCTTTGAGACTGCAATCTGAGACTCTCAGACAAACCCGGGATGTCTCATACGATCAGACCAAGGCTCTGCGGGAGATCTCACAGCTGATCAGGCGCCCCCAAACCATCTCTGCAAGGAATCCCCTTCAAGGGAGCACAAACTCTTTGCAGATGAGCACTGCTTATGCGAGCTCCTTGGCGGGGTGAACCAGACAACAACACCCTCGAGGTTCGGGAGATGGACATGAGCGACGACACTACATTCTGGGTCCCAGATATCATTGGCCATGATCCTATACCTGGTCAACCAAGTCCAAACCCAGGAGACATAGATCTGACAACCGAGACCGATGATAATGTCAGGGAAGAAAATAATGGTGGAGACGACGGACGTCTTACACGGGCAAGGGAGAAAGAGAAGCGAGAACAGGAGAAAGCGGATAGAAGCGGGATGTTTATAACAATTCCGACCAAGTCTGCCTTCTTGGCTCGTGGGGGAGGCTGATTTCTTTCTATCCATATTTCCTTTGGTTCGCAAAACACGTTTTCCTTTTGTCTTTCCTATGTTATCTCGTGTGTTTTGCTGGGGGAGGAGGGACGAAGTGTCGTCTGCTACCACCCACTACAGAATACTATAAAATCACCCAAATTTTAAAAGCACCCGGTACAGAGCATGTTGACCAGCTCTGAGACCATTTCACTATGAAGACCGCAGCTGCAGAAACGCAATGTATTGGAATGCAAGGCATGAAAATGCAAAGCGTTGAAGAACGCCGCAACCTAAAAGAACTCCTTCCGACCCCTATGCCAGCTCACCTCGAAGATCGCCAGCCGGTCCAGGAGCAACAATCCAGCTGTCAATGCAGCAAACGGCCAGGCCTGGTCAGACTACTGATGTTCCATTGCACCGAAGATTGAGAAGCAGCAATATCATGCGTTCTAATCTTCCTGACAGACCTCGGCAACCTCATGTGCCTTTGTGGAGTGAGCTCCATAGTCTTGCTCCTGTCAGACCCTCAGTAGGTCTTGAGAATTGGACAGGATTCGAGCATGCTATCAGGATGGATGTGTGGAGAGCAGACTGTGAAAGGATTGAACGGACGGTGGTTCAGAATAGAGAGAGGGCCACTGCTACTGCTGCTGCCCGGGCGGAGTTCGAGAACAGACAGGGACGAAGGGAAGGTCGACATTAGGATGTATCCAGATTGCGCCCGCGCTGCAAACAGATCATGGGCGGATATTGGTAATACTGCGTTGACTTGAGTGAGGACTCAGACAATCAAACTGGGTGCAGAGGTCGGATTGCGAAATGGTTTGGGTTGCAGTGCTTCCTTCGACAGCTTGCGATGGATTCTTTAGTTCTTTCTTTTCCTTTCTATCTGACCAGACCTGGCACACCATTGGACTTGTCGCAACTTTGGAAGAAAGTTGCTGGGGGAGGACTGTTGTGGTGGCCAGGGTGGTAGTCCGTGGGACATGGAGTACAGTGGGTCAAGGGTCCTCATACATATAAAGGATACCACCCACTTTTCAAATTCTTTAGCTATAAGCAACAATCAAGCATCCTTTTCTCTTCTTTTCAATTTTTGAACCCCTTGGACAGGTCTAAGACAGGTTTTTCACCCTGTTCTTGTGCCCGTGTGGCCTTAGTTTGCTGTCCTCATCTGTACAGGCACGCTTGGGTTGCATGAGCCCTTGCCCATTGCTTCGGCAGCTGTTTGTCCCTTTTTCTTTCGAGGGCGACGGCGCCCTAGTTCTGGTTCAATGCTTAAATAGCTTCAATTGCTTTCTGCATATTATCTTCCTTAGCTGCAATTATTCTTAATTGCATTTCAAATGCTTTCTGAGGGAATTAGTTTTCAGTTTATATAAGAACTCTCTATATCGAGATTTCAGTTTCAATTAGAATAAGCAGCTCCCAACTGAAAATCAAATAGAAGAAGCTGTATTTATACAATTAGCGGATTGTAATTCTTTTAGTAAAAAGTATAAGTTTCAAATACTGCTTTCATTTTCAGAATTGAATATTAGCTAGCTTAGCAAGAGCACTTGCTAAGGAAAGATAACTAGCTTCTACTTATTCTTAAGCATAGAGATTGTAACTAAAGATCTGAATAAGCAGGATCTTAAGAGCTCTAATAGTCTTAGCTATTTCAGCCTTGTTTTCTAGTTCTCTATTAATAGTAATTTTGAAAGAGCATTCGAATATAAGAATAATTTCTTCCAAAATGAACTTTCTTATTTCTGCAGCTATAGCTTTCTTAAGAAGTCTTGCAAGTATATAGCTAATTAGATTATAGCAAGCCTTTACAAGATATCTGTAATTGCTATTCTCAGCTATATATTGAATATTAATACTAATTCTTATAAAGAATTAACTTGAAAGAATTAGAATTACTTCTTTCTTTCATATCTTTGAATTGAACTTTGTATACTTCTTGCAATCCGAGATAGTATTAGCTATATCTATTCAGAGATCTCTTTAGTAATAGAGTTGCTTAATATGAGCTATTATAGAATCTCGATCTCGATATTCAAACTTAGCATAATATTCTCTAATAATTCAGCAATGAAGATTAGAATTATCTACTACTCATTAGCATAGAAGTTTCGTATCAGTGCAGCGCTACAGAGCCTGATTAAATACTTAATGCTTTAATGCTTCTATTATAAAGTTCTTGCAATCTCTCTTGGAAAGTTTTAATAGAATGATTCTGTAATATAAGAACTCTGCATATTATTTCGATTATTCTATCCACTGAAAAGTTAAATTTAGCAGTAATACTAGATTAGCTTCATCTAAGTTTATACTGTTAAGCTGAGCATTATACTAGTTCTTAATATTGCTATTTTTATCTTTCTTAGATAGCATTAAATATAAAGATTAAGAAAAAGCATTAGCTATAGAATTCTTTAATTCAGGAATATATTTAATAGTAAAATTAAATATCTTAATTACTGCTACTTATTTATTCAGAAGAGCACTAGATATATTATTCATTTCTCTATTGAATTAGTTTATTAGAATGCAAGCATTAGTTTCTAGAATGAAATAGCAACTATAAAGATGCTGCTAAAGAGATTATAAAGCATAGAGAATAGCGCAATACTTTCTCTTAGTAGCATTATACTTCTATGCTGCAACTATTCAGATTCTGCTAATGAAATGTACTAGCTTTTGTTTATTCTCTACTATCTATATCAGTATAGCGCTTTAGCTTAATAAGCTTGCATTTACTATAAGAACAATCTTCTCAGTATTAATGCTATAATTAATTGAAATAATAACTGAATGAGATATGAGTATTCGGATAAGTATGATAATAGCTTCTTTCTATTTCTTCTTTCATCTTTATACAATACTTTTCTTGAGAAGATTATAAAGTAATTGAATAATAATTACAAAGTTCCAAATTCAAGCTGTATAATAAATGATTAATCTAATGAAAGAGCGAATGTTTTTGATATTCTTGCATTCTATTCAGATTAGAAGCTTTTCCATTTTTCTGTTCTGAGATTATTATCTGCTAAAACTAATAATATAATCAACTATATTAACTTTTACTTAGCATTATTCTGATTTGAATACTGAGATCGTGATTTTAGCTAGCTCTGTATTTACAAGAATCTTGTTAAGGTTTCCGATATACTTAGCAATGTATTTATATACTTTGGAAAAGCTTGGAATCTCTTCATTCCTATAGATTGTTATAAAATTATAAACAGGAATGTTATTAAGAAAAAGCTGATATATATGAGGAATAAGATTATATAAAAGTTTAATTATTATTCTTATAAACTAAGCAATAGAGTTAGTAATACTCTGGAATAGAGTATATATTCTAAACAGGCTTAAGAGTATTAAGAAGATCATTATATTCTTGCTGTTAGAATGCAGTTATACTTAATTATATCTGGAAAAGAAGTTAAGCAGTGAAAGAATTTTGCATATAGCAAACTTCTTCGAGAATTCATCTGAGGCAGGCAGCATAAAGGCATTCTTGAAGCTATGCTTGTTATACTTTTGAGCATTATTGATTAGGTATAAGCTACTATTCTTTTTGATAATAAGAAACTAGTTATTTCTATATAATGTATAGCTTTTCTCAATAATTTCCCGCTTAATATATTATTTCAGAAGCTTTATTAACTTTAGCTTAAGAGTATTAGAGATTGAAATATGCTTTACTTAAAAGATTTCGTAGGATATAGTTCTGATTTCTTGCAAGAGAGCTACTTTCTTAATAATCTTTCCAATTTCAATAAAGTTTTATGCAAGAGCTTTAATTCTGTTTTTCAATATATATTTAAATATTTCCTTCTCAGCTTTAGAAAATCCTTTATAGTTTTTCTTTTGTATAGCAGCTTACTGATTAGATCTTAGATACTAATCAGAATTTAGATTGCTAAACTTGGGTTTAATCTACTCATCATACTTAGTAAGCTTTGTAGATTGCTAAGCTTATCTCATTTTCTCAACCTTAGCAAGCTTCTATCTGATCATTTCTTCTAATACTGAACTATTAGGCTGAGAATCATTAATTAGCTTGATCTTCTTGTTTTTGAGCTTATAAAGAGTATTGATCAGGCTTAAAACATCTTTTCTTTCCTTTCTCATACAATGTAGCTAGCGTGAATAGCGCTAGCTGCTATGCATTTCATACAGGCAAGACTCTCGGGTTGCTTCTTTCTCATTCATTATGGAGCAACTTTCCTTCAACTTCCTTCTCATCAGTTCTACTATTAACTCGTTTATAATAGCTGCAATATTTCATTCAGATATGAATATTACAGCTATATCTCCCTCTTTCAATAATATCTACTCTGGAATAACTTTTCTGCTAATAGCTTTGCATTTCTCAGAATAGCTGCTAGCACTTAGTTTTTTGGTATAGTTCTATATAAACTCTTCTCTTTAAGAAATTTCTGATTGCTGATTATAATAATTAGTTGTACTCCTCTAAAAGCGAAGCTTATATGAAGAAATCCGGGAATGAAGTAATTAAAGGAAAGCTTGATTTGTATTATAAATAGCATTTCTAATAGTATAGAATAATTTAGCAATATCAATCTATTATTAATAATATAGAATATTATTTATTTAGAGAAGCTGCTACAGAAAATATTAGTTTCAAGAACTCTAATAAGTACTATATCTGATTTATTATACATATATAAGATAATATTCAATGTTAGCATATAAAACAAATATATGCTTGAATATAGAGAGAGAGCTATCAAGCTTATTTCAATATCTGTATCCAGTATTGCTTGTATAGATTCATTCTCTTTACTTCTCAGCTGCAGAGGAATATATGCTACTGAAGCAATGCTTCTATCTCGGATGCTGCTGAGAGCAGTTATGAAAGCTGTTACAGAAGGAAATGAGAATTTGTTGAAAGCTTGAATCATATTAACAGTAAGCTTAATATAGCTAGATTCAGCAATAAGAAATAAAGCTTGAATTGCAGGTAGTTAAGCTAGTTTTGAAAGATACTCAGTAATATTCCGAGTATTAATAATCTAATTATTAATAAGCTCTTTAAGCTGGAAAAGCATCAAAATTCTAAGTTTATGCTGCAATAAATTAGCTGATTTAGCAGTATCTATCTTGTATAGATCCAAGCTAGTTTGATTATTAAGATTAACAATTTTTCGAGCTTCAGAGCTGATTCCTTGAAAACTATAAATCAAATAAGCTTTTCATTCTAGTAATATAACTATTATCTCTCAGCTTGAAATCTTTAATAGATAGTTTAGAAACTGATTCAGAAGCTTGTTACTAATAGCTTAAACTATTAGCTTTCTGTTCAGACTGTTGAATTGCTTATTGAATTTCTCTGATTCAATATTTCCAAAATATATAGAAATCTCAATAGTTCTTATACTTGTATCTCCTTCAATCTTACTATTATTATACTTAGCTTCTTCAATACAGCACTTCTTTGCTTCATCTGCATTTACCTGAGCTTGAATAAGCTCAATACTTATAGCATTAATACTAGAAAGCTTTGGTAGATACAGTTCAGCTTAAGCTAAAGTAAGATATAATTTTCCTACTTGAATCTTATTAGCATTGCTAAGAATCTCAATATTATTAATCCTATACTGATTATTGTATTTGAGAATGGAATTAGTTTCTTCTTATAGTATCTTATTCTTAGCTATCTTAGGATTTCTATACTATTTCTCATTCTTTTGAATCAAGCTAATATATTAAAAGATTCAAGAATTCTTAATACTCTTTAGCTGCTAATTCTTATAGAAACTAAGAATTAGATAGATTATATTGCTTTTGGAATTATCTCAAGCAGATATAATCTAGCTATATAATACTAGTTTTGATCTAGAGTTCAGAAACTCCGAGCAATTACTAAGATGCTACTTTAGCTTTGCTAATGCTAGAATATAGCAAATGCTACAATTCATAATAGTATGGAGTTTCATGCATTTATAAGCTTCATAGAACTTTAATCTATAGCTATAGTATCTGTGCAGAGTTCTATTCTTCTTTAGGATTTCATTAATCTCCGCTTGCTATGCTTCAGAATATTGCTTATTCTTATCTTTCGAACTTGTATAGATAATACTTATCTGCAAGGAATTTGCATTTCTCTGGAAAGGATTTTTTGTAGAAACAGTTTGGAAATGCTTGATTAGTTATAAGATTTCTTGTAGAGCTTTGGTTTGATTATATAAGATATTCTGTATTTGTTTGAAAGTATTAGTTTGCAGCTTTAAGGATTTTGCTATTGCAATTTAGTTAATGCGGAATTGTTTTATTATTGAAGCTAATTAGTTGTATTTTTGATTGCTTTTCTAAGCAGATTCAGCTTTTAAGATCTGCTTAGTTAGTTTAAGCTAAGCTTGCTAATTATGAGTTGATTATTAAAGCGGTTAATAGTATGATAGCTTTATTGCTTATTCTAACAGATTCATTAGTTGATTAGAAGTATTATATATTGAATATAGAATAGAAATGAGCTGTATTTGGTTAAGGATTAGCTAAGATGGAAGTATAGAAGAATCTTGGAATTAAGCCTGTTGATAAAGTTAAAGGTTAGTAATACTAAAAGCAAGTTAGTCTTAAGTCTTCTTCTGAAATGCTTTATAATGAACCTTTAACAGCTTTTTCATAAGATAAGGCTACTTCTTGTTGCTGATGCTTTTAGTAGTAATATCATAATTAGCTTGGAAATGCTTAATTCAGATTGAAGAGAGCTTTATTCATGCTTCTGCTACAGATTGATTATCTCTAATCTTAAGATAAGTAAGAGCATTATTATAGTTTACAATGAATAATTAAAGGCTAGCAGTATTAGTAATGAAATAATTGTTAATAATATTCAAGCATTTCTGCTTAGAGATATATGCTTGAAGATAGTTTTAAGAATAATAAGCAATTAATAGTTGCTTTTTCTATTCATTCCAAGTTTTGATGCTTATAATGAATCTTTTTATTTCTCTAATAATAATTATATCTGTATAGAAGCTTTTCATAAAGTTGAGTATTTGAGTATTATTAATCCCTTTGATCTAATGCTACTAGTTGAATTGCTTCAGCTATAAGGAGACTTTCATACAAGCAAATAATATCAATCTACTATTAGCAAGCTTACTGTAGAAGAGAAATCTGAAGTTCTAACTATAGTAATTATTAGCTAGATAGTTAGCTGAATTGGATATCTGATTGAAAGAGCTTTCAGATATAAAAGCTATTTTCCCTCTTGATTATTGCTTTCTCCGATATTTCTTTGCTTTCCTAGTTCGAGATTCTTGAATTGAAAGCACTACAGCTAGAATGCTTTTCATATCCTGCAGAAAACAATACTGTAGAGATCGAGAGAGTTCAGATGCTTAAGAGAGATTCAGTTTATAAGTAGAGCATGTATAAGATCTGTCTTGTAATGAATAATAAGAGATTGAATTAGCTATTCTATACTATACTAAGATTTTCTTTATTAATAGTTCTGCTAACTAATAGAAGTATTTTTAATTAGATATAAAATATTAATTAAAGTTTAATATTGAATAATATTGTTATAATTCTCAATCTTTATTTCTTATATGCACTAATAGTTTCTTATCTTCACTTTTCTATATTCTTTGCTTTTGGAATAATATAATTAGCAAGCTTTTGATTTAAAGGATTAATATAGCTAGATATATTCAGATAGAGCATACTGATTGGATTATTATAAGAAGCATAGATCTTATTAATCATGCTACTTTTCTCTGCAGAGTACTATTTATTAAAAGCATTTCATTTTATAATTTAATTATAAATCTACATTCAATATAATTAAACTTTCTGCTGCAGCTTGTATAAATCTGAGCTATATCAGCTTCTGTATAGAATTGTTGATTAATGTAGAAAATATTGGAAAAAGGAATTTATTTCTTTATAATATTAGCTTGCAAGCTTAATGCATTGTTCACCAGCCTATAATCAGAACTCACATCACTTCTTCTCTATTTATCTATCTCCTTTCTACAAGAGATCTTAAGCATGATTCAGAGTTCAGATATAATGCATAGCCTGTTATATAAGCATAATAGATAAAGGAAATAAAAGAGCTTAGCAGGGAAAAAGAGTGCATCTATTTATAAAGTAAACTTGCTGCTCTTACTAATTCTTACAAACTGTAATGCAAATAGCTCTGAGCTATCAGCCTGAACAGCTAAGTCCACACTTACTATATTATTGAATCAGAACTAGGGCGCTGTTGCTCTTGAAAGAAAAAGGGATAAACAGCTGCTGAAGCAATGGGCAAGGGCTTATGCAATCCAAGCGTGCTTGTACAGATGAGGACAGCAAACTAAGGCTATACGGGCGCAAGAACAGGGTGAAAAACCTGTCTTAGACCTGTTCAAAGGGTTCAAAATTGAAAAGAAGAGAAAGGATGCTTTATTGTTGCTTATAGCTAAAGAATTTGAAAAGTGGGTAGTATTCTTTATATGTATGAGGACTCTTGACCCACTGTACTCCACATCTCACGGACTACCACTCTGGCCACCACAACAATATGCTTAATGATTTTATTGAAAGCTTTTTATGCTTTGGAGGTTTACTTGAAAGGCTGTTCTTTTTTGATAAGATTTGTAAGAAAGTATACAATTCAGCTGTAGTTCTTAATGAACTGCTTATAAAAGTTAATATATCCGAGAAAAGATCTAATATCCCTAATATTCCTAGGAATTAGCTAATTTCTAATAGCTTCTACTTTGTTTTTCTATAGCTTAATGCATTCTGGCTTGATTGTGAATCCGAGATAGTTAATCTTTTGTACGTAAAAGTGATTCTTTGCGGATTCTATAAGAAGTTTTGCATTTTGAAGCATTTGCAATACTGTTTCTACATATTCCTTATATTCTTCAAGTATTCGAGAGTAGATAAGAATGTTATTGAGATAGGCAATGATAAATTGATTCAGATACTTGCATAGAATATAATTGATTATTTTCTAGAATAAAGCTGGAATGTTTGTTAAATTAAAAAGTATAATTAAATATTTATAGTGTTTGTAGCATATTCTGAAAGCAGTTTTCTATTCTTCTTCTTCTTTTACTCTGATTAGATTATAAGCTTCTTTTAGATTTAGAACTATAAACTATTATACTTCTTATAGCTTATTTTATAATTCCTTAATAAGTAGCAACGGATATCAGTTCTTAATTATAATATTATTAAATTGCTTATAATTAATGTATAGCTTAAGCTTGCTATTTTTCTTAGATATAAACAGAATGGGATATTCTGCTAATAATTGCAATAATTATATATATTCTTTCTTAAGATTCTTATCGAAATACTTTCAAAGTGCCTCTAGCTGTGCTTTATCTAATCCGTAGATAAGGAAGAATTTGGATTATTTCTCTTCTTGTAGCAGGATCTTGTAGTTGTATAAGCTGTATTCTGGCAATTCTGTATCTAATTCTTTCTGGAATAGTTTCTTAAACTTGTAATATTCTCGTAGTATGTTCGCAAGTATTAGTTCTAGTTTCTATGCTATTTCTGCTATCTGGAGAAATAGTAAGTATTATTAAGCATGCTTCTTTTCTAATAGCGTTTTCGAGAGCCTTAAGCATTCGCTCCGAGCTGAACTGAGCGCTTGAAAGCCTGATTTCAAGATTTTTCTCATATGGTTCTACAATTCATATTCTGAAGCTTTTTCTTATCGCTCCGGAACGAACTAACTTGCTAAGAGTCTCGCTTCTATTGTTTTGCTAACTTGTTAGCGCTCTAGCACTGTTTGAGTTTGCTTATTACTAGATTCTTCTTCTTGAACTGCTAGCTCTGCTAGTTTGAAAGTATATAGGAAGTTGTATGAAGCTTCTTTTCCTGAATATTCTTTAATTACTAGCTTTAATCCTGTATTATTAATTATAACTATCTTTCTAGATATAGCTTATTTTTATAAGATTTAGCTAATAATTCAATCAATTCGAGAATTGTGCTTCTTAAGCTATGAAAGCTCTATAATCAGCTCATACTGTGCTGTATCCATAATATTAAAGGAAGCTCTGATTATGCATTCTTAAATCAAAATAGATAGATAATCAGTCTCCTTATTGATTATTTCTTAGTTGTATGCAATAGATTGTTCTTCTACAGTGCTGAGAGTATATGAGCATCTCTTCTATCTCTATTATAGTTGTGCTTGATTAATAATATATGAGAATATAAAGTTTCTCTAAGCACTACTATTCAATAGTATGCTATATTTATATTCTTGAATATATATATCGAACTTAATATAAGTATAATCTGTTCTAGAAGCTTTATATAAGAACTATTCTGATCTGATTATCTGCAATTCCTTTATAAGCAATTCTATTCTTTTGAATTTATTGAAAACTGTTTATTCTTCTAAGCCTGCTTTGCTGCTTCTTAAGCAAGCTTGTAATGAGCACTGCAGCAATCCGAAGATTCCTAAGTACACGAAGGGGTTTATGCTAACAAGAGCAGTATCAAAGTATCAAGTCCTTGAATACGGAACCATACAAATCCTAATAAGCGATGCAAGTATTCACTGCCTTTGGAGCTATCAGAGTAAAAAGTAATCTGATACTTAGATTAATAACTAAAGAGCTATATACTGAATCTATCTAATGATAATGAATGCATCCTTATATATTCAGCTCTTCAGTTCTGATTATTCTAACTATATTCCGATTCCTCATAATCGTTTCCTAAATATATTAATTATATCCATAGCTGATATAATCGCGCTAGTAATTCTAATCCGAATTATATAATCCTAATCAATACTCAATATTGAATTATAATATCTAATCCCTTAGTTAGTAGAGCTTATCCTATAATCTGCATATTGGATAAGTTATAATATCATCTCTCTCCTATCAGTTATTATTCTTAATAATCTTCTGTAAGTATTCTAGCAAGTTCTTTATATGCATAATCTTACTTTCCTAATTGAGATATTGAACAGAATTAACAAATCCTGTATTTACAAACCTTCTTCTGTTCCAAAGAGTATTCAAGATCGAGATCTCTTGATTTCCCGTTTCTTGGAAAATTTTATCGAGATGCTTATCTATTCCTATTGCAAGGATTATGATTTCGGGTTCTACAAGGTATCTCCCGGAAACTCTTCTCGTTATATCGAATATGTTTGACTAAGCTGCTCCAAATATAATATTATAAGCTCTTCTTCTGAAAAGCTTTGCAATATTGCTATTCAATATCGAAAGTTGGAGAACGAGATTGAGAAGAGAGAAACTAAGCTTCTCCATTTGCATTAATAGAAGCGGATATAATCCGAGAAGATGAAATGTATTCTGCATTGTGATATTACTTGCGTAGAGAAATTGGATTGTATAGAAGCTAAGAAGGCTGAGGCTGAGAGAGTGCGCATTGCTGCTGAAGTGCAGGCTGTAGTAGCAGAGAAATCTATTGTTGTAGCTGGAGATTCTTCTTTTGAAGATTTCAATTGGAACTCTATGGATTTGGGAAGTTCTGTAGTAGATTAGTTGAGCTTTCTAGAGAATAAGATTTCTGAAGCTTCTGGATTTCAGTCCGGAGCGGAATAATCATCTTAGATACTAGTTTTCTTCCTTTTCCAATACTTAGCTACTCTTTCTTGAGTATTCTTAACATTTTTCTATGATTCTCATGAATTTTCGCTTGCTGAGTAATCTTTCTATTTGATGAGATATTCCCTTGTATTGTTTATATCTCTATACTTGAGAATCTTCTCTACCTCATACTCTAATTCATTATTTTCTACTTCTGCTGTATTATTTGTTAGTATTTCCTATACTGCTAGTTCCAGCAGTAAGATATGGAAAACCGAGTATATCCTTATCTTATAAAGTAATGCTAACTTGTAATTAACTGGGAAAATCTGTTGCAAGATTTTGAATGGTTCCAACTTCTTATAATCGAGTTTGTTGCTAAATCTAGTTGTTTTAATATTTTTCCGAAATAGATAGATCTTATCTTCCTTCTATAGAATTAGTTCTTCAATCCTCTTGGAGTTTGCATATTATACTATTTGTTTCTAAACGAATTGTAGTTCTGATCAGAGTTTCTTCTAAACTTTCTTAATCTTCTTAACTCTCTTATCTACAGCTTCTGCATTTGCTTCTGATAGTATTTCATAATAAGCTGTTGAATTGTATTCATAGAGTATGAAGAATAATGATTTCTTTATTATGCTTATATCCGCATTATTATAAGCGAACTATGCAAGAGGTAATAAATTGATTCAATTATTCTGTTTCTGATTGATATAGTATTAAAAATACTGTTTAATAATCTGATTCATTCTTTCTATCTGTTTATTTATTTATAAATAAAATGCTATAAATATTCTGTAGTATATTCCGAGCTATTTTATAAGCGAAATTCAAAACTTTGAATTGAACTTCCTATTCCTATTGGAGATTACTTCTTCCAGCATGCTATAATTAGCAATAATCATTCTGAGGAATGTATATATAAGTTCTTCTGCTATACTGCTTTCCTTGTAGGAGAGAAAGTAAGCATACTTGCTCAGTCTGCAAACCATTACTAAAATGCTATCATATTGTATCTTAATTAAGAATTCTTATAAGAGAGATAGCTTAGTAATGAAGTTTAGACTGATGAATTGCTAAACAGTTATAGATACTGATAAGGAATACAGTAGTCTGTAAAGCTTGTATTTTTCTGCTTTATTCTTCTTGCAGCTGTTGCATTGTTATAGAATGCTTTCAATCCTTTTCCTAAGATCTAGTAGATTCTAGTATCTTTTGATGTATTCGTAGATTGCTCTAACTCTCTGATACTTATATGCTAGTACATTATATACATTCTTAATATAGTTATTTTATTTGTTTGAAGTTATTGATTCTGGATTCTTTTCTGAGAGTTCAATTCTGAAGATAGCATTTAGTTCTCTATGCATATTAACAAAGTTTTCTAACTTGTTTTAAGCAAAAATATTCTGTATATCTGAGAAATCTGCATCTCAATAGTCTGATCTTCTACTAAGAGCATCTGCTCGTTCGTTTTCTGAGCCTTTGCAATATATAATCTTGAAGTTGAACTGTAAGAGGAATTCTGCCTATCTAACTTGTTGCTTATTCAAAATCTTAGTTATTATAAATATAGTTAGATTCTTGTAATCTGAATGAATTATGATTAAGTATTATATGCTAATAAGATAGTATTGCTACTTCTTGAAAGCTTTTACTATTGCTATAAGTTCCTAATCAGAGATTCCATAGTTAATTTCCGAGCTATTTAGCTTTTTTGAAAAGTTGCTTACAATTCTTAAACATCTTTAATCGTTTTGCTAACTAAGTTGTTCTCTGAATGCATATCCCGATGCATCAGTCTCAATTTCAAAGGGTTTGTAGAGGTTTGCTTCATACAGAACTAGCTCTGAGATGATGTACTTAATAATCTTATCAAAAGCTTCTTATGCTTTGAAGATCTATTCGAAAGGCTATTCTTTTTTGGTAAGATTTATAAAAGAGTATGCAATTCGGCTATAATTCTTGATAAACTGTTTGTAGAAGTTGATATATCCGAGAAAAGATCTAATATCTCTAATATTCCTGGGAATTAGCTAATTCCTAACAGCTTCTACCTTGTCTTTCTGTAGCCTAATGCATTCTAGCTCAATTATAAATCCGAGATAATTAATCTTTTGTATATGAAAGTAACTCTTTGCAGATTTCACAAGAAATTTTGTATCTTGAAGCATTTGTAATACTATTTCCATATATTTCTTGTATTCTTCAAGTATTTGAGAGTAGATAAGAATATTGTTGAGATAGGCAATAACGAACTGATTCAGATGCTTGCATAGAATATAATTAATCATTTTCTGGAATAAAGCTGGAGCATTTGTTAAACTAAAAAGCATAATTAAATATTTATAGTATCCGTAGCATATTCTGAAAGCAGTTTTCCATTCTTCTTCTTTCTTTATTCTAATTAGATTATAAGCTTTTTTTAAATTTAGAACTATAAACTATTGTACTTCTTACAGCTTATCTTGTAATTCCTTAATAAGTAGCAATAAATATTAGTTTTTGATTGTAATATTATTAAGTTGCTTGTAATCAATATATAGCTTAAGCTTGCTATTTTTCTTAGATATAAACAGAATAGGGTATTCTGCTGATAATTGCAATAATTATATGTATTCTTTCTTAAGATTCTTATTAAGATACTCCTTGAGTATCTCTAGCTATATCTTATTTAATCCGTAGATAGAGAAGAATTTGAGCTATTTTCTTTCTTGTAACAGAATCTTGTGATTATATAAGCTGTATTCTAGCAATTCTGTATTCAATTCTTTCTAGAATAGTTTCTTAAACTTGTAATATTCTTGTAATATGTTTGTAAGTATTAGTTCTAGTTCTTGTACTGTTTCTGCTATCTGGAGGAACAGTAGATACTGTTAAGCATGCTTCTTTTCATTCATTATTTTTGATAATGTTTTTGAAAGCTTTGAGCATTCGCTCCGAGCTGAACTGAGCGCTCGAGGGCCTGGTTTCGAGGTTTTTCCCGTATAGGTTTATAATCCATATTCTGAAGCTTTTCTTTGTTACTCTGAAGCAAACTGATTTGCTGAGAATCTTACTTTCATTATTTTGCTAATCTATTAGCATTCTAATACTATTTGAGTTTGCTTATTACTAGATTCTTCTCCTTGAACTGCTAGCTCTGCTAACTTAAAAGTATGTATAAAGTTATATAAAGCTTCTTTTCCTAAGTATTCTTCAACTACTAGCTTTAATCCTGCACTGTTGATTGTAACTATCTCTCTGGGTACAGCTTGTTCTCATAAGATCTGGTCAGTAATTCAATTAATTCGAGAATTATGCTTCTTAAGCTATGAAAGTTCTATAATCAGCTTATACTATACTGTATTCATAATATCAAAGGAAGCTCTAATTATATATTCTTGAATTAAAATAGATAGATAATCAGTTTTCTTATTAATTACTTCTTAATTGTATGCAACAGATTATTCTTTCACAATGCTAAGAATATATAAATATCTTTTCTATCTTTATTATAGTTATATCTGATTAATAATATATAGAAATATAAAGTTTCCCTGAGCGCTACTATTCAATAGTATACTATACTTGTATCCTTGAATATATATATTGAACTTAATATAAGCGTAATTTGTTTTAGAAGCTTTATATAGAAACTATTCCAATCTAATCATCTGTAATTTCTTTATAAGCAATTCTATTCTTTTGGATTTGTTAAGAACTGCTTATTCTTCTGAGCTTGTTTCGCTGCTTCTCAAGCAAGCTTCTTAGCTTGCTTTTGCTTATATCATTATTATTCCTAATCTTTCTTCTATTAATGCTAGTTGCAAATCTTGTTATTGATATGAATTATACAAAGCATTATTTTGTACTGCTATTATTTTATTTTCTTGTTTATATATTGTATGAAATAATTATTTGATAGCTTGATATATGTATTGTAGTATTGCTTATTAAGAACCTTTCTAAAGCGGAGTTCCTGTTCTTCAATAGCTTGAAGGATTTGTTCTGATTCTCTAACAGAGAACTATTCATATTGCATCTTCTCCGAGAAATGCATTCTGCAGCTATAATAGATGCAGGAGATTCAAGCTAGTTTGTAGTATAGGTTGTAAAGTAAGCTGATCTAAGAATTCTTATTTTCTTATATCTTGATATTCTGCAAGAGAATACAAGTAAAGAGCTCTTCTAGCTTTATTTCATAGATGAGATATTCGATTCATATTGTTTTCTTGTTCTATCTAATACTGAAGGGAAATCTTTCTTTAGGCTTGTTGGATATGTTGTTTGCAAGGAGCTTTTGCAAGCTGCTTAGTTATTTACTCTAGCTTAATCTTTCTGTTATTTAAGAAGCATTCTTCATATTGCTTAAGTATTCATACTAGTAACTAAGAAAGTATTATTTCTTATTTATATTCCTGATTATAATGCTTAGTATAAGCAATGAAGAATGTTGAAGAGTATTGTTGCTAAATTCTTCTTCCAACGCTTGAATGCTCTATTCTACGATATTAGAGCAGTTCAAGTTGCTACTTATAAGAGTGCTGAGCATGCACTCTCATTCTGCTGTTGCTATTTGTTTGCAGCGCTTAGATTTCTAAGAGAACTATTCTAAACCTTTCTTACTTGAGAGGTATATTAAGCAGTTATCGTTATAGCAGAATATTTAGCTAAGACTTCTGTAATCAATAAAGTTTGATACTTGCTCTGAGGAGGTATTTTTGCTTAATTGATTGGATTTCTATTATCAAGCGATATTCATCTAGCATTCTTTCTAAACTAATTACTATTTGCTCTTCTAGAATTAATAGCAGTTGCATACAATATATTCTTATTTATTGCAGTTATAGCAAGTAATGCTATTCCTTTTGCTATATTGCTTATTAGCAGCATTAAGTTCTATGAAATCAGCATGCATAGTACTGCTCTAAGCTATACTGCTATATTAACTGCTATTCTTGTTTTGGAATTTCTTGCTTGTATTAGCTGGAAATCTTCAAGTCTAGCTTTCTCTTTTCTTGAACTTCTCCATCTATCGCTCGTATAGATAGTTATTAATACGGATAGCTTGATTAGAGAATGTTGCAAAGTTCTCCAGCTAATTCTGCTTAAAGATTTTATTTTTAACGTTATTCTTAAGTTTCTTATAATAATACTTCATGAGATTCTTATCTTTCTACAGAAGTTATGCTAAGAATTGCTTGAATCTAACTATATAAGCAGAAGCTGATTTGGTTTGCTTAAGATTTATAAGCTGCTAAGCTATAATGCATTCTTTATTGGAATTACTAAAGATTTTCTTAAAAGCTTTCTTAAAGCTTTCAAAAGAATTAAATATATTCTTAGTACTCTGAATACGCATGTTAGAGTTATTCTGATACTCTAAGTAATTGTATAGAAAAGGCTTATATCAGATAAGAGCATTCTTTTCGAAATGAGTCTCTGCAAAAATAACTTTCTCAGATTTCTTAGTAAACTGAGTCTTGTAATACAGGAAATATGCTCTGCAGTGAGTAAGGAATCCATACAGCGTCTTTTGATTGCTGTTATATATAGCAAGCTTATTCATCTTGTATGCTTTTCCAGCATTACTGGTGGTTGCAGAGATAGACTGTGTCTGCTGAGCTTGTTAAGCTAGCTGAGCCTGTTGGTTAGCGATAATAGCGCTTTAAGCCTGCTATTGTTTGCACAGATTCTGAATATGCTAGATAAGCTGATATATCTGATTAATCAGTTCTTCCTGGATAGAAGCATGCGAGAATGAAGAAGTTTCTGAAGAAGCTATCGTATTCCATATTACTCAAGAGGATAATACTGAACTGTTCTTGAATAAGAATTATCAAAATGTAATGAGTATTGCAGCAATCCGAAGATTCCTAAGTATATGAAGAGGTTTATGCTAACAAGAGCGGTATCAAAGTATCAAATCCTTGAATACAGAACTATATAAGTTCTAATAAGCGATGCAAGTATTCACTGCTTTTGGAGCTATCAGAGTAAAGAGTAATCTGATACTTAGATTGATAACTAAAGAGCTATGTACTGAATCTATCTAATGGTAATGAATGCATTTTTATATATCCAGCTCTTTAGTTCTAACTATCCTGACTATGTTCCGATTCCTTATAGTTGTTTCCTAAATATGTTGATTATGTTCATAGCTGACATAGTTGCGCTAGTAATCCTAATCCGAATTACATAATCCTGATCAGTACCCGATGTTGAATCGTGATACCTGATCCCTTGATTGGTGAAGCTTATCCTGTGACCTGCATGTTGGATGAGTCATAACAAAGCTTTTTAGCTTGCTTTTGCTTATATTATTATTATTTTTAATCTTTCTTCTATTAATGCTAGTTGCAAATCTTATTATTAATATAAATTATACAAAGTATTATTTTGTACTGCTATCATTTTATCTTTTTATTTATATATTGTATAGAATAGTTATCTAATAGCTCAATATATATATTATAATATTATCTATTAAGAATTTCTCTAAAGCAGAGTTTTTTTTCTTTAATAGCTTAAAGAATTTGTTCTGATTCTCTAATAAAGAATCATTCGTATTGCATCTTGTCTAAGAAATGCATTCTGTAGCTATGATAAGTGCAGAAGATCCAAGCTAGTTTGTAGTATAGATTGTAAAGTAAGCTGATTCGAAGATTCTTATTTTCTTATACTTCAATATTTTGCAAGAGAATACAGATAAAGAGCTTCTCTAGCTTTATTCCATAGATGAGATATTCAATTTATATTATTTCCTTATTCTATCCAATGCTAAAGGAAAACCTTTCTTTAAGCTTGTTGGATATGTTGTTTGCAGGAAGCTTTTGCGAGCTGCTAGATTGTTTGCTCTAGCTTGATTCTTCTATTGCTTGAGAAGTATTCTCTGTATTGCTTAGATATTCGTATCAGTAGCTAAGAAGATATTATCTCTTATTCATATCCCTAATTATAGTGCTTAGCATAAATAATAAAGAATATTAAAGAGTATTATTATTAAGCTCTTCTTTCAATATCTAAATGCTCTGTTCTACAACATCAGAGCAATCCGAGTTGCTACTCGTAGGAATGCTGAGCGTGCATTCTTGCTCTGCTGTTGCTATTTGTCTGCAGCGCTAAGGCTTCTAAGAGAACTATTCTGATTCTTTCTTACTCAAAAGATGTATTAAGCAGTTATTGTTGTAGCAGAATATTTAGCTGAAACTTCTATAATCAACAGAGTCTGATACTTGCTCCAAGGGGGTATAATTGGATTTCTGTTATCGAGCAATATTCATCTAGCATTCTTCTTGAACTGATTGCTATTTGTTCTTTCAGAATTGATAGCAGTTGCATGCAATGTATTCTTGTTTGTTACAATTATAGCAAGTAATGCTATTTCTCTTGCTATACTGCTTGTTAGCAGCATTGAGTTCTATGGAACTAGCATGCATAATGCTGCTCTGAGCTATGCTGCTCTATTATCTGCTGTTCTTGTATTGGAGTTTCTTGCTTGTATTAGCTGGAAATCTCCAAGTCTAGCTTTCTTCTTTCTTGAATTTCTCTATTCATTATTTATATAGATGATTATTAATGCGGATTGCTTAATTAGAGAATGTTGTAAAGTTCTCTAGCTAATTCTGTTTGGAGATTTTGTTCTTAATATCATTCTTGAGTTTCTTATAATAGTATTTTATAAGATTCTTGTTTTTCTACGGAAGTTTTGCTAAGAGCTGCTTGAATCTAATCATATAAGCAGAAGCTAGTTTAGTCTGCTTGAGATTTATAAGCTGCTAAGCTATAATACATTCTTCGTTGGAATTACTAAAGATTTCTTTAAAAGCTTTTTTAAAGCTTTCAAAGAAATCAAATATATTCTTAATATTCTGAATATATATATTAGAATTATTCTGATACTTTAAATAGTTATATAGAGAAAGCTTATATTAAATAAGAATATTCTTTTCGAAGCAAGTTCTTATAAGAATAATCTTTTCAGATTTCATAGTAAACTGAGTTGTATAGTATAAAAAGTATACTCTGCAGTAGATAAGAAACTTATATAGTATCTTCTGATTGCTATTATATATAGCAAGCTTATTCATCTTATATGCTTTTTCAGCACTACTAATAACTGCAGAAATAAACTGCATCTGCTAAGCTTATTAAGCTAGCTAAGCTTGCTAATTAGCAATAATAGCGCTCTAAGCTTGCTATTATTTATACAGATTCTGAATATGCTAGATGAGCTGGTATACCTGATTAATCAGTTCTTCCTAAGTAGAGGCGCGCAAGAATAAAGAGATTCCTGAAGAAGCTATCGTATTCCGTATTGCTCAAGAGGTAATACTGAATCATTCTTGAACAAGAGTTATTAAAATGTAATAAGCACTGCAGCAATCTGAAGATTCCTAAGTATATAGGGAGGTTTATGCTAATAAGAGCAGTATTAAAGTATCAAGTTCTTGAATACGGAATTATACAAGTTCTAATAAGCAATGCAAGTATTCACTGCTTTTGAAGCTATTAGAATAGAGAGTAATCTGATACTTAGATTGATAACTAAAGAGCTATATATAAGATCTATCTAATAGAAATGAATATATTCTTATATATTCAGCTTTCTAGTTCTGTTGGTAGTATTGGTTACTGAATCCCTTGGATCATCTGAGTGATCCAACTGATTCGGATCATCATAGATCAGCTACTGATCCATCCTGATCCTGTAATCCTAACTCTTGCTTATGTAAGCCTTAGTTCTTGAGATGTTGAATCCTTCCCTGTCTTTCCGAACAGTTGTTCCGGGTGTCCTAGCTGGTGACCTGCATGTTGGATGGGTTATAACATATATATTCAGCTCTTCAGTTCTAACTATTCTGATTATATTTCAATTCCTCATAATTGTCTTCTGAATCTATTAATTATATTCATAGCTAACATAGTTATACTAGTAATCCTAATCCTGAATTACGTAATCCTTATTAGCTGTCTTGATGTTGAATTATAACATCTAGTTCTTCTGTTGATTGAGCGTGATTCATAACCTGCATATTGAATGAATCATAACAATTTGCTAGCACCGAAAATTCTCCTACCCAAAAAAACTATTCTCTATCTTGAGAATACTTTAACTTTAGGATAGGGCTAGCAGCTGGATTCGTAATAGCAATTGATTGTTTTTAATGCGGATAAAAATGCAGGTCTGACTACTTCAATCCTTTACTCTAGAAATACAAATTCTGCAATTGAAATAGAAAGAAAGATGATAAGAACTTGAAATTCAGAAATGATGGAGTTTCAATAGAAGCGATCAGACTTCGAATTAAAATAAGCTGGAAAGCTTGAAAATTGAGTTGAGAACAGTTTGCAGAAGGAAAAAACGATCCTCTTATCCCTGTATTTGCTAGCGCTAGAAAAATTCCCACCTAAAAAAACTGTCCTCTACCTTGAGGACACTTTGACTTTAGGATAGTGCTTTTTTGCGTAGAGTTTCAATAAATTCTATTATGAGTTTATTGCTGATTTAGAGATAGGATATAACTGGTATTTAGCAACTTCACAACCCCTCAGATCTGCTAATCTGCTTGCCCGCTTTTGCTCTATACCGCTGCAAGCTAAAGTACACGAACAAGTGGTGCACCGACTGCTAACGGTTTGGATTCACGCTACGAATACTCACTAGACACACAGTTCTGCGCGCTTTACTGGCGAGGACATTGACGAGGCTGAAGTGATGAATCGACGTTGTGCCAACCGAAGAGATGGATGCCCGCTACCTAGACCAACAGAACTGGCCAATCTGCCTCCTGATAAACAGCTGCCTACCTTGTCCGGGATGAATCAATGTATCCTCGCACATAACCTTCAAGCTCAGACAGCAATGTCTCGCGCATCTCCACGAGCCCGGCATGCAGCGCATCTCGTAGTTCGCGTCGCAGCTCGTCCTGACGGTCCCGCAGCTGATGCCACATCTCGTCGCGGAGCTCATCGCGGATCTTGTCCCGCAGTTGGTCGCGTATCTGTTGGGTGTCAATCACGTCTCGATCCCCGCCCGCCTGTGTCTTGTCCTCAAGACGGCGTCGCTTATTCGAATCACTAGGGCCGGCGCTAGCAAACTGTTGGGGTTGTGGAGGAGGAGGAGGAGGACCAGATGCTATAGTGTTATAGCTCGGCGGCCGAACCTTTTGCGCCCGCCCACCCGCACGTCGCCTCTCATCTTGAGCCCCCGGGGCGGCGGGTGGAGGCCAATCCCCTCGTCCAGACACGATCACGCCGCCGCGGCCGCCGTACAGAGAGGCAAGAGGCGTTTCATTGAGAATGCCGATAAATGGTGGCTCAGGCAGAGCAAACGCCTGACAGACACGTAACAAATCCTGGGTCATCCTTGAATCGTCCCCGCTCTTGGGAATCAGCAGACGGATGTCGAGCTGTGCAGCAAGCTCCCGTAGGCATTTCGCCGTAGGGTGCTCAGCAGGGGACAGGGTCGTCTCGAGATCGGCACGAGGCCCTATAAGGACTGGCGGCTTATGGAGTTCAAATCGAAGGGCGACAGTATCGTCCTCGCCGGGCACCAGCTCTAGAATGCGTTCAAGTCGTCGTATGTGTTCGGGTGGGATATACACATAAAGATTAGTGTATCTTCTCGAGTCCCGCTTGCGCAAGTTGATACGCAGGCGGAACGATGCAGTTCTTTCTTGCGTATGACATCTCACAACTAGCCGCATAGCGATGCTCTGGTGCCTGTTTGTCTCGTCTTGCGCATCTGCATCACCACTTGCAGCCCAGGATATTGTAGTGCGTGTCTCCATATAGATCTCGTCCGGCTCGGCAGCGTGGTCATTCTTAGAGGTGGCCGATTGTATACACTCGCGGTCTGGCCGGTCGTTCGGCTTATCGCGTTCGCCCTGGGTAGTCCTAGATTCCATACCGAGGATCGCACTATTCTGGGTCAGCCATCATTCGCATAACAGAGGCAGGACCAACAGGCCTTGAGGATCTGAGGAATGCGCCCTTGCACAATGTCTGGCAAGATTCCCACCCACCCAGGCTTCTTGCAGCAGCAGAGCAGCCTTGACTCGAGTGATGCGGGGGTTTAACGAGGCTGTCAGTGCAACGCTTGACCCGTCCTTGTCCCGGTTCAACGCCAGCTCCAAATGCGACAACAACAGCCGGCTGAAGCCACCTTCCCAGAGACCCAGGCGCTTTCACCGGCCGGAGGCGATGAGTAGCAGTCCTGTCGCGGTGGTCTCGGTCATGAGGATAAGCAACGGCATTTCAGGCAGCAATCTGTCTATACATGCCAGCTCCTAACGCGACAACGAAAGGATAAGCAACGGCATCCCGAGCAGAAATCTGTCTTTACATGCCAGCTCCTATGCGACAACAACAGCCGGCTGAAGCCACCTTCCCAGAGACCCAGGCGCTTTCACCGGCCGGAGGCGATGAGTAGCAGTCCTGTCGCGGTGGTCTCGGTCATGAGGATAAGCAACGGCATTTCAGGCAGCAATCTGTCTATACATGCCAGCTCCTAACGCGACAACGAAAGGATAAGCAACGGCATTCCGGGCAGAAACCTGTCGGTTCAACGCCAGCTCCGACAGGATCACCAGCGCCATTCCAACAGATCGGGTAACGTGCACAGCGCCTGCACTTACAAAAGTGCGTGATCGTAGTGACAGAGGAAAAATTCCGATGTCTCGACAGGATTATTTAGGGGTGGAGATGTGAAGGAGGAGATGTGAAAGAAAGAAAGAGGAGACGGAGACGGCGACGAGGGGCGAAGGTAAGAGAATTTTAGTTAGATAGGGAAAAATGCGGTGGCTGGGGTCGGGGCTCTGGATGAGACTAATCTAGAACGGGCAAGCCGCTATGCAGGAGCTAACAAAAAGACAGACTAGGAAGTGGTAACACGGAAAACATGCCGTATCCGACAATGTAGCGTCGAATCCTTATAAATGCCTGGTTCCGTAAGAATATCGAGTGCTTAGTCCTTTTGCGCTGAGGCTTTATGGCATGGGCAGGACAAGGGGTGGGGGGTATAAAGGCCGTAATTTGCCATGTTGCTGCGCTTTTCCCGTGATCCAAGCAGGTGTCTATTGTTGATAGTCTGGTCCGCCTCCTTTATAAGTACGTCTGCCAAGACGATTAGCTTCTTTGCATATATTTACTACTATATTTGGCTTACTCAATTGTCCAGTTTATTAAAAATACATAGTTACAGCTCCATCAACTCCAAATCCAGGTGCAGCCAGCAGCTGCTAGACTCCAAACAACTGATGCGATACAGAGTAGAGAAATATTTTAAACAACAGATATAACATATTGCACCTCTTTGCCAGTATTGCTGAGGACTTGTGAGTTACGTATTGTTGTAAATGTTGCTGGCAATGTGATGTATCTCGCTAACAGGAGCTATGAGCAAGCCTTAGTCTTCCAGGAATCTCCGGACATGCGGTTCCTTGGTTAGTGACTCGACCTTGACTGTGTCTCGGGCTGTGGCAAAGACGTGAAAATCCGCCCGTTGGAAGGCTTGCGCCAGTGAAAACCCCAGGCCTCCCTCGCTACAGCCCGTGATCAGGACTGTCTTTCTGGGCATTTTGTGTCAAGGTACAATGCTGACAGTTTGAAAAAAGAATTTCAAGGATAAGACACGATGACTTGTGCTTTGAAAATATTATCCCTCAACATAATTAACCTTTAAGTAAATTCAATCGCTAAGCAAAACAAACCCGCTGGTACTTTGAGGGTAAGAGAGGATCCGGCTCATAATTACTAGCCGGAAAAATGAAACTATCCTCGCATCCGGACAGGTTGCATAGCCCCTGAGGAGGGGGGCGGGGGGCGTCAAGAGACTGCGTATCATCCACACCACTGCGCTGGATTCTATTAGGAGAGCCACAAGATCTAAATTTATAGAATATTAGTTCACAAAGTACCGTGCCTCCAGAGAACATTTATTTTCGCCTTCTTCGGTGTTGATTCACTTTTTTGGCCTACGCAACGCACTCCCAAATCTCTTTCACGATCAATTGCCTCGAATAATCTCTTCCCGAGATACAGGACGAGAATGACCACCAGAGTGAACAATCACAATGAAAAGCCTGCTGGCGACACCAGTGGCGACGGGCCTTACCCGAGCATAGCGGTAGTAGGTGGCGGGATTATTGGGGTTATGGTAGCCCTTGGACTTCTGCACCGCGGTTTTCAGGTTCATATCTACGAACGGTCTTCCGCGCAGCACGAGATCGGGGCTGCGTTCGCCTTTACAGCAGTAGCAAGAGATTGCATGGCACGCTTGAGCCCTTCCGTGCTAGCCGCGCTCAGCCAAATTGGTGAGGCCACCAAGAACGAGATAAAACGCTATTGGGACGGTTTTAGCCCACAGACCAAACAAGAGGCGGAGTCCGAAGAAAAAAGCCTTTTGTTCAGCCTCTCAACTCGCGAGCCCGATTACTGGGGGTGTCTCCGATCGTTGTTCTTGACACAGATGGCAAGCCGCCTACCACCTGATACCGTCCAGTTTTCCAAGGAGTTGGAAAGCTACATCGATGAGGGCAGTGATAAGGTGCTACTGCGGTTTACGGACGGCACCACGGCCGAGGCAGATGCTCGTACGTTTGGTCCCAACCAAATATGTTCCTTTCCCTTTTTTCACTACTATTGATGGACCTGACAATGGAGATTGTATAGTGGTGGGCTGCGATGGGATACACTCGAGAACTCGAGAATTGCTGTTAGGAGAGAGTGATCCCGCCTCCCATGCACATTACAGCCATAAGATGGTCTATCGCGCTTTATTGCCTATTGGAGATGGCGTGAAGGTGTTCGGCCATGATAAAGCGAATAATCATTGCATGCACTTGGGACCTAACGCTCATATAACATCATATCCCGTGCGTTTTGCGATTTCCCTACTGCGAGTACTCTGGGTTTGTTACTGACTTGACTTAGGTTGCAAACTGGACCTTGTTAAATGTCGTAATTGGCATCCATGATACGCAAGAGTGGCCGGATATCAGCAAGATGGTCTTGCCAAGTACGCGCGACGAGGTTAAGAGCGCTGTCCACAATTGGAGCCCTGCTGTGCAAGACTTAGTGAGCATGTTCCCCAAGACTTTATCCAAATGGGGTATATTCGACACGGCCCGCCATCCTGCGTCAACATACGCAAGAAGTCGTGTGTGTTTGGTTGGTGACTCTGCCCATGCCATGAGCCCATTCATGGGAGCCGGGGCTTGCATGGGAGTTGAGGACGCTCTGGTCCTAGCCACAGCTTTGGGATCAGCAGCTCTTACCCCAGAATACGGTGACAGGAAGAACAAAGCCATTTCAGCGGCCTTCCAGGCTTATAGTTCTTTGCGTCTTGTGCGCTCGCAAGCGGTAGTACAAAGTTCCAGAGACGTGGGCGATATCTATCAGTGGAGATACCCAGCAACCCGACAAGACTCTACAACGATCGAGACAGAGATCAAGCGGCGGACCAGAAGTCTGTGGGACTTCGACGTGGAGAAAATGATTGGCCAAGTAAAGGACGAGACGGAGAGTAGAGTTAGAGCCTCAAGCTCATAGTGAAGCCTTCATCAGACTATCCACAGCTTTAGATGACCGAACTGCCATTCTATACAAAGAGGCTATACTCTAAACAAATTAATTCAATCACCAATAGAATAAGTCACATTTCCCAGAGGGATAAAAAGCTTAACAGGTTTGAATAGGTTTCAGATTGCGAAATGATTGAGTTCACTCTGCTGCCTTCAGCATTATCAAAGAGCATGTCCTTAGGGAATATGTTGTCTATAAGTTGAAACTTCGATCAGATCAATGAGAGATCCCACGGTTATGTCACTTGCTACTTCTGATGAGAGTCGGTTCTATTTCATATATCTGGAGCAGAAAGCTAAATCCCTCCCTTACAATGCTTTAGCACCATCCCTTGATAACCGGTTGGCTATGAACTCTGCTCGGTTCCAGTAGGCCGGCCACCCGCGCTTCTCTACCTGCCTGGATAAGACTGGTGGCACACTTGTGCTACCAAATTCTTGATTCGGGCCGGCCGGGGCGCTGTGGTTGTAATTAATTGGCAAGGCATTCTTTTTGCCGAAGGATTCGCTCACAGCCTGACCAAGTTCTGACAGGCGTCAAATTGCAGACTCTACCTAGAGAAATAAAGTGTCTCCGTAGGATTTAGTATTGCAGCCTTCAATCAACTCAAATTTTCGGTTCTTTAAAGTAGTCAACGTGACGAAAGAGAGGAGAAGGAAAAAAGTCCAGACACTTGTGTGCCGCCAACAATAGTGCGCCGACTTGGCCGAAAGCTGTTACACTTTGGCGACGCTGGTAGTGAAGATGTTGGTCTAGGTAATCTTGGCAGAGGAGGGTCACAGAGAAGGCGGCCTAGAACCCAAAGCCCGAAAGCATCTGTTGCTGTCAGTTCCCGTATTGCACCGAGAGAAGAGGCCATCGCCATAGTAGGCATGAGCATTAAGGTGGCGGGCGCGGATGATGTGGACGATTTTGCCCGCATGCTGCAGACAGGTGAGTCTCAGCACGAAGAGATCGGCCCTGACCGGTTGATGATGGACACGCTCTTCCGCGAGGATCGTCAGGATCCCATGCGCAAATGGGACGGCAACTTCATGCAAGGTGTCGACGAGTTCGACCACAGATTCTTCAAGAAGAGCCCCAGAGAGGCCGCCACTATGGATCCTCAAAAACGTCTGTTCCTGCAAGCGGCGTATCAGGCTGTTGAGTCATCCGGATATATCACCGAGACGGCGTACGTGACAAGAAACACGTCGGTGTCTACTTGGGGGCTTGTGCAGCCGACTGTGAGCACCACGCAGGTAAGACCAGGCTAGATGACGTTGGATACTCCTTTGCGCTTTAGAGGAACAACGTGAAAGCATCTTGCTAATATATTGAATTCCACTGTAGCATGTTACGGTGCCAATGCCTTTACGGCTACGGGCAACCTCAAAAGCTTTATACCAGGAAAAGTATCGCAATACTTCGGATGGACAGGCCCCTCGAGTAAGAGAAACTCCTATAATCAAGCCCTTTCCCACTCTGTCGACCAACCACGAGCAATATGCTAATCTGGGAATGGTAAAAGTGCCATTGGATACTGCCTTCTCGGCCTCTGCCGTAGCGATTCACACGGCGTGTCCAAATATTCTCTCTGGCGAATGTACGGCGGCTCTGGCAGGGGGCGTTGCGGCCAATCTCGACCCGCCTGATATATCATTTGTAGAGGCACACGGAACCGGAACGCCAGTCGGCGACCCAACTGAGTACGAGAGTATACGGACGGCTCTTGCAGGTCCATCCAGGCGTACAAGTCTACCTATTGGATCAGTCAAGGGTCATATTGGGCACACCGAGGGCGCAAGCGGTATAATCTCGCTTATTAAGGTTCTGGTGATGATGCAAGGTGGATTTCTTTCTTCCTCCTCAGGCCAGCTTCACGACCCTGAGCCATCATATCTCCGCTGAGCCGAATGATATGATACACGTAGTCACGTCGCTTCAACCGTGGCCACAGGAGTGCAAAGCCGCTCTGATTAACAACTACGGGGCATCAGGCTCGAACGCGTCCATCATTGTGATGCAGAACCCGCAGGCTGGGGCTGTCACCAACACTATATCGGCTACGATGCGTACTATTACTGATGCTGTCACTCCCCAGCGCCTCCCTTTCGGGATCGCCGGCCTTGACGTCCACAGCATTAGCGTATACTGTGCCAAACTTGCCGCGTATATCAGGTCCCACCCTGCTGCCACATTCGACCAGTTCTCAATCTAGATGAACAGGCAGTCCAATCGATCCCTGGCCAACGCTTTCGTCTTCAGCTGCCGCTCAACAGCCGAGCTCATCGATACTCTGGAGCGCGCCTGTACCAGTCCCACTGAGGTCGGAATTGGAGCGATCAAGGCGGAACGGCCTGTGATTCTCTGCTTTGGAGGTCAAGTATCTACATTCGTCGGACTGGACCTCAAACTCTACGATAGTGTGGCGTTGCTGCGTCAGACAGCACCAATCTGCCGCACCACTTTGGAGGTTAGTATGGCTATAGAGGCGCTGTTCAGTCTCCACCTCGACTGGAAGGCCTCTAACATGCAACCTGTCGTTCTTGATATGGTCAATCATGCCCCAATTTGCACGGACCCAACCCGGATGGTGTGGCTCGCCGACGGAAGGAGGAACAAAAGACGGCACTTTTTTGTGGAATTGGAAGATCACCAGCGTATCTGGCCCCAGTGACAACCAGCCCCAGACGCATGTAGAAGCCCGTTTGCATATTCGCACAGCCTCCGACCCGACCTACCATGCTGAGTTTGCCAGGTTCGATCGTCTTGTCAGCTACGAGCGGTGCGTAGATCTGCTGCGCCTCGGAGTGGAGGACATCGACCAAGACCACAACGATGTGGATGTTTTGCGAGGGCGGAACGTCTATCGTGCCTTTGACGAGATCGTCCACTATCATCAGCTGTATCGCGGCGTCAAGACCGTGGTAGGATATCGCGGCGAGACGGCGGGACGCGTCGTCTGCATGCACTCGACGAGCGGCGCGTGGCTCGATGTCCCGCTGAGTGACAACTTCAGTCAGGTCGCTGGTATCTGGGTGAACTGCATGACGGACCGTGATGATTGTGACATGTACTTCGCCACTGGCTGTGAAAAGTCCATGCGCTCACCCCACGCTGCGGCTGCTGGCGAGGAGCGCGATAACAATGATGACTCTGGCCCGGCTGCGTGGCATGTTTTTGCATGGCACAAGCGCCAGACAGAAAAGCTTTACATCTCGGACGTGTTTGTCTTCGATGCCCGTACCGGCATGCTGGCTGAGATCATGCTAGGGATCCAATACGCCCGCGTCAGCAAGGCTTCGATGGTGAGGCTACTGACTAGATGGACGGCTGACGAGTCGAAGTTAGTAGCAGCTGCTAAAAAGGATGGGGTTGGCCTTGCCACTCAGATGCTGTCTTGGAGCCAGATGAAACCTGGAAGCTATGTCGATACAGGTGGCGGTAGTGGAGTTGCAAAGGGTGGTCCACCAGCTCCTCAAACAGAGAAAACGTCTGCAACTGGCCTGGAGCGCTCAGATATCACTGATGATGTTCGAAATCTGGTGTCAAGCGTAACAGGCGTTGAGGCTAGCGAGATCGGCGACGACTCGGCACTGGCAGACTTCGGCATCGACTCTCTGATGGGCATGGAGCTTGCTCGAGAGGTTGGGATGGCTTTCGAGTGCACGCTCGACCAGATGCAACTTATGGGAGCAAATCCCTTCCGCAGCTTTGTAGTGTGCATCTCGAACACCTTGTTCGGTGATGAGGACAAGGTACATATTGTTCCGGGGCCGCCCATGCCGTGGGATATAACGTCCACCAGGATGAAAAAAAACGGCTTTGAGGACTATAACGATAGCACGACTACCAGCAGCGAGGACGTCGACACGGGTGTGTTCACACCTCGCGAGGTATTCGAATTGAAGCACGCGTCCGCAAGAAGTCTGAAACTGGAACTGGCCGACATCCTGCAGTCCTTTGAGGCCGTTAAGAGTCTCTCTGATCAGCGCATCCGCGAGTACCATCTTGACAACACGGCACAGGTCGTCATTGCCGCCACCAACCGACTCTGTGTCGCCCTCGTTCTGGAGGCCTTTGACGAGCTCGGCTGGCCTCTGCGAACAGCCAAAGCAGGCGATGTCCTGCCGTGCGTCTCATTTGCTCCCAAACAAGAGCAGCTTATGGAATTTGTCTTCAGTTTCCTCAGCAGGGACGCTCGTCTTGTCAACATCGACCCAGCTTCAAGCCAGATAACCCGTACGCATATAGCAGCGCCACGCATATCCAGTAAGTCCGTCTTGCAGGAGCTCTTGGACTTGTATCCCGAGTTTGCCATCGCTAACAACCTCACGTACTATGCTGGAAAGCACCTCGCTGGTGTGCTGACCGGTAAGACGGATGGGATTAGCGTCCTGCTTGGCTCCGTTGAGGGTCGCAGGCGGGTCGAGGCGCTATACTGCGAGCATACCTTCAACCGTATGAACTACAGCTAGATGCGAGATACTATTGATCATTTGGTGAGCCGCGTACGCTGCTGTCAAGATCAGATAGGTGGCAAAACGCTTCGAATACTCGAGTTAGGCTCCGGAACAGGAGGAACCACCCGGGTCCTCGCACCGTTCCTAGCCTCGCTCAATATTCCTATCGAATACATCTTTACAGATCTCTTAGCATCCATGGTTGCCAATGCACGCCGGCAGATGGGCAAACTCTATCCATTTATACGTTTTGCAGTCTACAACATTCAAGAATTGCTAGCAGAGAAGCTGCGAAACAATCATATCATTCTAGCTAGCAATGCGATTCATGCAACTCATAATCTCGTTACATCGCTTAGCGCTCTAAGCTCTAATGGATTTCTTTATGATGCTCGAGATGACTGAGATTGCTCCTTTTGTTAATCTTATTTTCGGTTTACTCGAGGGGTGGTGGCTTTTCGATGACGACCGGAAGCATGCTATCGTCTCTGGCCCGCACTGGGAATGCAAGCTTCATGCTGCCGGGTTCGGGCGTGTTGACTGGACTGATGGGGCGCTGCCTGAAAACCAATTTCAGAAGGTTATCATAGCTCTAGCAACACCATTACCTATCATTTCCCAAGAGCTCAGCGTGCCTCTCATGCCACTTCCTTCGCGTGAGACTAAGGCTGTGCAGCTCGATACTTGTGCAGAGGCGGCTCGACTCGAAGAAGCAGAGAGATATGTCAAGCAATTCACAAGTAACTGGGCTGTTAGTGCCAGATGAGAAGATATTGCCTGCCATCAAGACGGCCTCGGCTGATAGTAGCAAAGATGACGCTGTCGTCCTCGTCACAGGTGGTACAGGGAGCCTGGGATCGCACTTGGTCACCGAGCTTGCTGAGAATCACAGGGTCAAGATGGTGGTCTGCATAAATCGCCGCAGTAGCAGCATCTCGGCGCAGCAGCGTCAGTTCCAAGCCTTTGCCTCGCGCGCTATTGAGCTATTGCGCCATGCCAGGTCTAAGCTTCGCGTGATCGAAGCCGACACTTGCAGGCCAGGCCTTGGAATTCCGGCATCTGAATACGCCTGGCTTCAACAAAATGTAACACATATAATTCACAATGCCTGGCCGATGAGCGGTACGCGCCCCTTGCGGGCCTTCGAACCTCAATTTCAAGCCCTCCGCAACCTGCTCGACCTGGCACGAGATATGGCCAGCCGCGAGGGCGCACCGCGTATTGGTTTACAGCTTGTATCCTCCATCGGTGTGGTCGGGCTCGCAGAGGGTCCTCGGGTTCGGGAGCAGAGATTCCCTCTCTCCGCAGCCATGCCTATTGGCTACTGCGAAGCAAAGTGGGTATGTGAGCGCTGGCTGGAAGAGACGTTGCACAAACACCACTCTGAGCACTTCCGGACTATGATCGTGCGGCGTGGCCAGATTGCCGGTTCGAGCAGGACCGGCTTCTGGAACCCCGTAGAGCACTTCGCCTTCCTAGTCAAGTCGGCCCAGTCGCTGCAGGTGTGGCCCGACTTCGACGGGGTTCTACAATGGGTGCCGGTGGACAAGTGTGCCCGTGCCATAGTCGACCTGGCCGCCATTGGAGACCATGATGGAGCTCTGAAACCTTTTTATCCTGTCTATCACATCGATAACCCCGTCGGCTAGCCCTGGAAGGAGATGTCGCCTGTGTTGGCGGATGCCCTCGGCATTCCGCCCTGCAACATCATCCCATTCCGGGAATGGTGCAAACGTGTACGCTCCTCGCCACTGTCAACTGAGGCCGAAAATCCGGCTAAAAAGCTTATTGATTTCCTTTATCACAATTTTGAGAGGATGTCCTGTGGCGGTCTGATCTTGGACACAGCGAAGGCCCAGGAGCACTCTCCGACGATGGCGGGAATGGGACCCGTGGGGTTTGACATCGCTCGCAGGTATGTCGCGTCTTGGAAAGATATGGGATATATTCATTCGTAAATTGTTATTTGCTTCTTTTTGCAATAGATACTGTTGTTGTTGTTGCCCCCGTCATGCTATCGCTTCATCTTGGACCTCTTGCGCTGGGCCGTGGATCATGTGTCGGCACTTTGTGCAAATTCGAAACCCCTACCAAAGGATCATAAAAACTTGTAGAGTCGGTCATTGCGTAAATGTGATATTCAGTATGACGAGACAACTGTCCTCAGCCAATCCCCTTACGTGGTTGATCCCAATTCAATGATATTGCATGAGAAAGAATGCAATATTGGCTAGGAAGAAAACTTTCAACTACGCCAACTCGAGACATTTTGTTCAAGCATACTTAAGAAAATCCAGGACATGTTTTAGTATGCGCTTTATTACTCAAAGTCCGAAGAAGCCTCATCAATAGCTCAGAAAGTCGCATCGACCGTCTCAGAAGAATCGCACCCTGCACGTGATGTATGTCAAGGGCTTTATAATTGTTCCAATCTTCCGCTATTTCAGTGGACACTTATTCTATTTCGCCAATGGATTGTTTTTTTCCCGGAAGATTTACAGCCAGCCGAATCCGACGCGGATCATCGAAACATCCAGAAACCCTTTGGCCTTGGACCGCACAGTTGTATAGGTCCGTGGTTTGCAATCTCTCAGCTTTCACGATTTGATGTCTGACTTCTCTCGTCTTTAATAGGAAAATCATTCGCTTTAGCATAGTTACGAATTGCATTAGAGAGACTTATCTGGTGATGAAAAATATCAATATTAGAGTCAGGGAGATCAACCGCGCAGGAATGGTCGGTACCAAGGAAGCGTGATTTGCAAGCCCAGCATATATTTTAGCTAGAAAGCGTGGTATTGCTTTCGGTAACAAAGATTACTGATCTCTCTAATTGTTGTTTAAATGGATCTTTGTGTAATTTCCAAATTTTCCAGCTGCTTAGTCTTCATATACTTTCTATATCTGATATATGGTTGAGGCCTTTAGGTTCAAGGCAAGGACCCATTAACACGATGTGTGGCAGCAGCCATAGGGCCTGAATGAAATATGAGGCCCCAGGCCAGCAGTCACAGGAAATAGTGACTAACCTTTTAGCCATTCACTGAGCTAGGGCAAGTGGTGAGTCACTGGTGTTTCTGTCCCAATTGGGACTAGCGCCTACTGTCCCTTTCTATATAGACGGGCAGTTGGCAAGGCGCCTTTTTGAGATAGGAAACAATGAACCATCTTCCCTTCTACCATTTGTACAGCCCCTAGAGTGCCTTCTACACGATGTTCAATAATCAAGGTCATCAATTTTTATCAATTAAGCGACCGGCTCTTAAGCTCCTGTCAATTCTTCTTATTCATTTCAAAGCATTGGAGATAGGCGCTGCGCAAGAAATACAATCCTTTAAACACGTATCCTCAGACAGCCAAACGCTTGGCTTTGCCGTCCGCATCACAAGAGACGAAGCGCCAACGGCGGCCCGAATTCCACATGGGTACAGCCTTGTTCATTACTGCCTTGGCCACAGTTCCAAGGGGAGGGAACACACCGTGCCACATACCATCCTCAAACTCGTGTGTCTCTTGGTTCAGAAAGAAGACAGGCAGGGTGCTGAACAGGAAGGGTATAGTAACTACTTTTTTGCCTGAATAAGAAGAGTCCCATGATTAGAATCTAATAATGTAATAAAGTCAAGTTCTGAAAGCTTACCAGCAGCATCAGCGATCGCTAGGATATCGATGGGATGCTCTTTAGTGTTATATTTCGAGAGAGCCACAATCTGCCCCGGTTCAGATTTGAGATGGTCGTACAATGGGTCTTTGAATGAATCGAGGATGCTGATCAATTCATCGCTGTCAAAGTCGGCGCCTTTGTCCACAAGGTAGGTTTTAAACCGCGTCAAACCAGTTGAGAATGCCTCGTGCTCGTGCACCGCGCCGGCCATCAAGCCGGTTTGACCTGCTGCCTTATCGACGTTCGGAAAGAAATCGGTTTCTTCATAGTGGTGGTGCGTCAGGACAAGGTCGGCCCAAGCGATACAGTACCCAGCAAAGTCGGTCTTGTCAGAGGGCTTCAGGCGTGGAGCTTGCTGGTAGATAGTATTGAAACCGCGGATGAAGGAGTTGTGGCTAAGAGCCATATGGGAAGCTTCCATGGTGAATGGATCATCCTGAAAGGTAGATCATTATCAGCAAATGTCAAGATAGAAACAATCAGAGGCATCTCCAGTTTTCAGTAGTCCTATCCATAGTAGACTCACTTTGCCCGTTTCAAATTTTGGTGTGTGAATCAATGCCAAGGGCGTGTCCGTGTACAGGGGAGGCACGTTGCTCGACATTGTATTGACAAGCCGCAAGAATCAGCCGATTGCCGTATTTGCTGTGAAAGCTTTGATCGTGAGAAGCCCGATCCTGAATGAAAGAAGACTTGGGTAGTTTAATCATGGACTCTCAGTAGAAGGGGTGAACGGAACTCAGGTGAGTGAGTGTGTGGAAACATCAGTTTCCGACGTGGAGGGGGAGGAAGCGGGGAAATTAGTAGAGAGCCAACAAGATTCAGTTTGGGGCCAAATCATTGACCTTTTCTCACCCGGCCAGCCACCAACCGATAATACAAAGGACGGATATTATACATCAGTCTCTAACCCGCAGCAGAGAATAGTCCATCAAGACGCGAGCCGTCTCTGAACAGGGATTTTGCTAACAGCATTCTTCACCGGTCATCCCACTTCAGACCAACATGTGTGACATTGGGGGTGGCGATGCTCACACTAGGATCTGTAGTCTTGAGTGCACAGTATGTACAAAAGTACACAACAGTCTCCCACATGCAGCGCGAACGTAGATCTTGCTCATAGCATTTGTCACCAGCCTATATCGCTTTATCCTGCTCTGCAATATTCCATTTAGCCCTCTCGTAATACTATGAAAAGAACATCGACTTTCAACTATATTTCCTATCGCCAATGAGACGCTCAAGCATACAGCACTACGTACATAACTAGTAGCATACTATTCTGAGAGGCTCTTTAGCTGAGCAACTGGGACTGGAGCTCACCGATGAAAAATATCAAGGCTAATCTACCTGCCACCAAGACTAGCGCCTTGCTGCTGGGAATCGGTCTTCCGACGGTTACTGCGGCTCTTTACTCCGGAACACGTGCTAGAGGAGGTACGTTACTGCAAATCTAAGTTGAGACATTCAAGCTGACTCCATACGCGACGCCGCTGAGAATGCAAAGTCCTGTGCTGTATCGTCTGTATCGAGACCGTGGGCCCTGTCAGATCATACCATGGGCCTTTCAAACACTTTGAGGTGAGTCCGTATATCGCTGAGACGCCCTGAGGATGTACAATGGACAAGTCAGAGGACCCGATTCGTACAAAATCGCCATAGTTTTGGTAAGCAGCTCAGGTCTTTCTGTGTGCATCTCCTCGCCCGTCGACTACTCGCAGTGAGATCCATAGACTTGTCAGAGGTGCTGACGCCGGCCCTGGAAACTTGCACAGTGGATGCAGCCAGAAGCAACAGACACCAAGACTAACATACAGGCCCAATGCATAACTTCCGGCGGCGATTGAAACTTTCGCAGCTAGGAAGAAATTGAAGAGGCCTGGAAGGACTGAGCAAATAATTAGGAATGCTCCGAAGGATAAAGCTACCTGCGCGTATAGCACGCTCCGAAGGTGATGCTCCCCGCGGTTGAAGTAGATAAGGTGACTCAACACTCCAGCTGTAAATGCGGCCGCGACAGTACCGGAAAATGACGCCATGGCCCTTAAAAGAGAACGGAGAGAAAATCGTCGAGTGCAAAGAAGCTTTGATAAGTATAATCCGGACCTTGAATAGCCAAGAAGTATTTATGGTAGCTGTTGTAGACAGCCTAGATAGCCCCTTGTCGACGCTGCTAACTTGATCAAGAGACACGCGGGTAAGCAAACGCTCCCGTGAATGCCTCGATGGAGGATCTCAGTGGTAGCCCTGTCATAAGATAGCCCAAGTGCCCCCGATACCAGTCTTCCAGTCATGACTAGAGGTGGCGTACAAGGCAAACTCGAATATCACAAGTCTATTGCTAGCTTAATTATCGGACTGACAAGATAAGCAGCGCGTTCCGAACTAGCGCACACGGTCCAAGTACTCACGGAGTGTGCCACGCCCCTTCGTTGATTTCACGGAGCGTAGAATGCAGGGATCAAGCAATGGATAGTCGGATTCGCCATAGGTATGCAGTTTCCCTACCACATCTGCATGCAAGAATCAAAGATGGCAGAGTTTCACGGACCTATACAACCGCGCGCAGCCAACCTCGTTATATACTAGCCAGAGACTCTGATCCGTTCCCTGTTTACTGTATATAGCTCTTCATTTATCGATCTAAGTATCAGATTACATGCACACTCTGATAGCTTCAAAAGCAGAAAATACTTGCATTCAGACTTATTTCCTATTCAAGGCTTGTACTTAACACCGCTCTTGTTAGCATAGATCCCTAGTGTACTTAGAAATCTTCAGATTATTGCAGTGCTCATTACAGTTTTATGTTCTTGAGCTCACTGTTCTTATAGCTTGTTTTGTGACCTGCATATTGAATGAGATATAATACTCTAGTCCTAGTTTAGTATAACAAATATCTATTAATCTCTATAATATTTCGCTTCAAATATACTACAAGCCGCTATTATACAACATTCTTATACTTGTATAAAGTAGCATAGTTCAGTAATCTTTAGCTATCTTCATCTTTGCCTCTATATCAGCCCCTTTGCAAGCAGCTGCTGTACAACAGCTTCATGCCCTCCTCTTGCAGCCAAAATCAGCGGTGTTTGGCCATTTTCATCCCTTGCCTCTATATCAGCCCCCTTTGCAAGCAGCTGCTGTACAACAGCTTCATGCCCTCCTCTTGCAGCCAAAATCAGCGGTGTTTGGCCATTTTCATCCCTTGCCTCTATATCAGCCCCCTTTGCAAGCAGCTGCTGTACAACAGCTTCATGCCCTCCTCTTGCAGCCCAAATCAGCGGTGTTTGGCCATTTTTATCCCTTGCCTCTATATCAGCCCCCTTTGCAAGCAGCTGCTGTACAACAGCTTCATGCCCTCGTTCAGCAGCCCAACTCAGCGGTGTCTGGCCCCATGCTTTATCCCTTGCCTCTATATTAGCCCCCTTTGCAAGCAGCTGCTGTACAACAGCTTCATGCCCTCCTCTTGCAGCCAAAATCAGCGGTGTTTGGCCATTTTCATCCCTTGCCTCTATATCAGCCCCCTTTGCAAGCAGCTGCTGTACAACAGCTTCATGCCCTCCTTCAGCAGCCCAAATCAGCGGTGTCTGGCCCCATTCTTTATCCCTTGCCTCTATATTAGCCCCCTTTGCAAGCAGCTGCTGTACAACAGCTTCATGCCCTCCTCTTGCAGCCCAACTCAGCGGTGTTCGGCCATTTTTACCCCTTGCCTCTATATCAGCCCCCTTTGCAAGCAGCTGCTGTACAACAGCTTCATGCCCTCCTCTTGCAGCCAAAATCAGCGGTGTTTGGCCATTTTCATCCCTTGCCTCTATATCAGCCCCCTTTGCAAGCAGCTGCTGTACAACAGCTTCATGCCCTCCTCTTGCAGCCCAACTCAGCGGTGTTCGGCCATTTTTACCCCTTGCCTCTATATCAGCCCCCTTTGCAAGCAGCTGCTGTACAACAGCTTCATGCCCTCGTTCAGCAGCCAAAATCAGCGGTGTCTGGCCCCATATATTATCCCTTGCCTCTATATCAGCCCCCTTTGCAAGCAGCTGCTGTACAACAGCTTCATGCCCTCGTTCAGCAGCCCAACTCAGCGGTGTCTGGCCCCATTCTTTATCCCTTGCCTCTATATCAGCTCCCTTTGCAAGCAGCTGCTGTACAACAGCTTCATGTCCAAAATATGATGCTATTATAAGAGCTGTAAGAGAAGAATGGTCTTGAATCCCAAGAGATCTCCCAAAAACAGGGCCCCATGCTGCATAGCTTTGAGAATCTGAGGTGCAGATTTTCAAAATAGATGAGACTAGTGCAGCATTCTTGTCATTGCTGAGACAGACTTCGTAGACATGATGGCCCCAGTTGAGGGCAGAATAATTCAAGAAGGCGCAGCGGGGATCAGCATCAGTACTCAGGCTATCATCCTGATTGAAACAATCAAGATAAGCCACACAAGTCTCTGCTAGAACCCTGTGTGCATCACAGCTCGTGATGGAGGCTTGCCAGCCGCAAGAGGAGGGAGGCGGGTCCCTCGCGAGCAGAAATTCTCGAGCAGTTTGATGAAGTAGGTAGACTTTGCCATGGTAAATTGAAACGAATAATCCAAACCAGGCCCGGAGACTCGATTTGAAATCTTCTTCTTGTTCTATGTCGAGGTTGTCGTCGGTGCTCATAGCACAGTTCATTTCAGCAACGGTGAGTGGCTGTCTTGCTGCAAGGATTATGCGCAGGCCCTTTTGAACGACATTGTCATTTTTGGACTTGTTAAGGATTTTTTCGTATGCCTGGTTGACGTTCTGCGGAAGCGTTGCGATGGCGGACTCTATCCCCAGGGATGTTTTTCTGAAGTGTTCTGTCTTCAGAAAGTCGAACAGGAGGTACACCCAGAGGTATGTGCGGTGCTGGATTCCACGTAACTTTTGGAGCAAGGTCTCTTTGACCTGATCTGAGAGTTCCTTCTGGCGCGCTAGCTGATCGGCTCGGTGCGTAATGACAAGGTCCACTTCTCTGCTGATATCGTCCGAATGTTCCTGCCCTGGAATGTGGAAGTTGGGAAAAGTGTCCGCTAGCTCCCGAACTCTGAAACTAATTTGCTCGTACGGGCGGCTCGTTAAGAGATACTTTAGCCTGCCATCGCTCGACTGGCCATTGCGAAATTGGCGCTGCAACCTCTTGAGCAACTCCTCAGCCTCGGACTCGGCGCATTCATCGAGGGCATCCAGGACGATGATCACGGACCCGGCTCGAGGATCTTGTACTGACTTTCGCAGGATATCCCATAATTTTGTTGTGACGTTGATGAGGTTGGACCCGTCTTCACCATACGCTTGCATTGCATGTTGGATCAAGGAATGATTGTGGGAGAAAAGCTGATGCAAGATCGCGCAAAGTGCTTGATTGAGGGTGTTTTGGTCCTGGTCCTTGAAGAAAAAGTAGCAAATATTCGTGGTGTCACTTGCCGATTGCGGAAGTACCTGGTCGATGAGGAATTTGGCCAAGACGGATTTTCCGCACCCAGGATCTGCAGAAACTAGCAGTGGCCCTGAGTCCTGTTTGAGCCAATGCCTGAAGTGTTCATGTTGGAGGAACCACTGGCATGTGCCGTCCACACGGTCTTCCACACGGTCTTTGTACCACTCATACGTCGCGTCATTGGTACCGTTCGTGAGGCGAAATAATTGGTGGCACTCCTTCTCTTTGTCCAGCCACCTCTCCCCAGCCGCGGCTTTGTCGAGCTGCACTTGCTCGTGTTGCAAGTCCCGAATACCCTTCGTAACTTCCAGATGCTCTTCGCCGAGGGAGAGAAGTTGGGCCATTTTTTCAAGCCACTCATTGCCTTTCTTGTTCAGAGATTCGAGTTCTTCCCTCGCCCGGAATGTGTTTATCTGCTTCAGATCTTCCCTGACCGTAGTCTCGAGCTTTTCGATCTTATCTTTCATCTGCTTCCAGACCTCGGGCTTGACTAGGTCCCCTGCAAACGTCCTCAGCGCACTCTTGCTAGAGCGCAGAACGCTGAGGATCTGGTACTCGAGGATGCATTGATAAAGGCTCATAATGTGTCCTCTGATCTCTCCCGCTAGGCCAGCTTCGAATCCGGGATTCCGGCTGAGGCGCAGCAGCATTGGCTCAAATGCGGCATAAAAGTTCATGCGCTTAGTTACATATGTGAGCCCGTCATGATTAGCCTCGCTGGCGACCTTGGGGTTTGTCAGGAGCGGGAGGACGATGCAGACGCCAGCCCAAGCGATTGAAGCTTCGGGCGAAACCTTGACAGCTTGTCCGATGAAGTCCTTCGCCCACAGCACCAGCTCCGCTGCTTGTGACATGTTCTTGCTTAGAAATGAGTCATGCTTTTCGTCCAGCTGTTCCAGGTGTTTTTCGATGATCTTTTCGAAGCGGGCGCGGCGGGGTTCTTTGTCAGCGTCGTGGACAGCGTCGTTGACTGTGTCAGTCAGCACAGTGCGCGGAAGGGAGCCATCGTCCGGTGTGCAACCTAATACGAGAAGTCAGCTGCTAGGACAGTCTAGCTTGCTAATTATATGAGGATTATGGGGACACCGACTCGTTGTGAAGAGCAGCGTCTCGTAATCCTTGATCAGCTGCGGGTCCTCCTTGTTGAGTGCATCATATGCACAGTCCCAGAGGGACTGATTCGCACGCGTGCTCGGGCCGTTCTTTGAGTCGGCCGGTATAGAGCAGCCGTCACGGACCTCGTCGCTGACGGACTTCGCATCCGTTGGTGTCTGCAGATCCTTGCTTTTGAACAAGCGTCTCCAATTGAATTTTGCGTGTTTGTGTCTCCAGAAAGCCATGGCTCGGTGATGGATGTCGCTCTGACTGGATGCTGTCCTGGTACTGGATGCTGTTGTAATACTTGATACTGTTCTGATTCTGGGCGTTGTTCTGCCCGGGGCGTTGTTCTGCCCGGGGCGTTGTTCTGCCTGGGGCGTTGTTCTGCCCAGCTGCATTACGGTGATGGAAAAATGTTTCGCCAACATCCAATCAATGTGAAGGCCACAATTGCAAGAAGGGATGCGTTGTTCAGTTAGTTCCCCGCTTCGCTTGTGGCGCCCAGGATGACAATCTTGCAGGAATCCTTTCCTAATTCGACCAATATGCTGCACGAGCAACAGACCTCCACCTAGCTGACATTGTGAGCTTATTTAATAGGTGAACAAGTGGAAAAAAGGAGAGCCTAGATAAGTATAGCAGTGTATTCCGTTATCAGTTGATGAATGACGAACTTTACATGTCTTGCTTAGAGAAATTAATGCTGATTGAAAGTCCTAAATACCGGAGTCGATTCACGTTATTTTTCTTACATTCGGAGTCCACAGTAACTAATAATAATTTAGATGATTTCATACTTAAACGAGTAATGCTTGCTCAGCTCGACAAGCCTAATTCCACCGGCTTGGGAAACTTTCAGAAATGGTTCAAACGGCTTAGTCTAGAAAATTTCCTACACTTGGTGTTGATTGGAGGTTTTGGGAATGTGACGAAGATCTACCCAACTTCAAAATGGTTTCAGAGCACCATCTTCCCGCTTTTCCATCGAGTCCTTGGTGAAAGACTTAAGGTACGCTACAGAGCACAATAACCTCACCGGGGGATCTACAAGAATATCACTGCTTAAACCTGCAGTGCTGAAACCAGAGCCACCTGAGCTGGGAGGAGCCTATCATTACGGAGAGCCTTTTCTGAACACTTCGGCCACGTGCTAACCACCGTCGCAGCATCACTACTGCCACCGTATCGATTATTATTCTGTTCTTTGTCGAATCTGATCTGAGGACACTTGATCTCATCATTGCCATCTCCGCTTGCTTTTCTCTTGCTCTAAGCTTAATGACAAACGCGCGGAGAGTTGAAACCTTCGCAGCTACTGCGGCGTAAGTGTATCTAATTCTCCAAAATGGGGGACAATTTTACTGATTTTTTTTCCAAAGAAAAAAAAGAAAGAAAAAAGCATCAATTATTTCTAGCTAACATTTGTTGTTATATATATTTGCCGCTGTGAATGTGGTATTCTTGACAACTAATCCTGCAGAGAATAGCTCACCTCGTTAACGAGTCGAAGCATGTCCAAGAAGCAATATCAACTTAACGATAAAGTACGATAATTTTGAGTCTACGGAAGATTCAATAGAAAGACGAAGAAACAATGAGTCACTTCAAGGATTCGGGTAAAGCAGGTATAAGTATCTATTCTATTATTGACAGATCGGCCCACGCTCTTTCAAAGTAAGTTTAACGAACTACTTCCGTGTTGCCAAACGTATATGTACGTCTTCGGGCGGGATTAGTGTAACAGGTGAGCCTCCACTGCGCAGCCTTGCAGTTTTCAATACTTGAGCCGCTGTAGCAGCGTTATCGTCGCTAAACTCGAGCCGATGGTGCCGTAAGAGCCTTGACATGATAGCGACAAACTCTACGCGAGCGAAGCTGCGGCCCAAACAGGCTCTTGGACCCTCACCAAACGACTGGAAGGTGCCTTTGCGATTTCCTGGGATAGCTACGGTGCCCTCGCGAATTTGTGACTCCTGCTCGGCCGTCAGGGGCTTGGAGGGGTCAAATGAGTGCGGGTCGGCCACCAGCCAGCGCCGTGGTTCGATCTCATCTGGGCTAGGCCAGACGTCCGGGTTGTAGTGGATGGCTGTATTGTTGATGATAAAACAGGTTCCCGCAGGGAGGATGGGCCGGAGCATTTCTATCTCGCCCGAGTTGGCCTCGTCGGCGCCCTTACCAACTTGGAGCACCTGCTCCTCGACGCCGACTCGGGCGAGCGTCTGCACGATGGGAAACACACGCATCACCTCGTACTTGTATCGCTCGTTAGCTATACAGAAATCTTGCGGCGTATCCAAGAGATGTGGGTCTCACCATGAACGCGACCAGGTATCGGAATCGGGGAAAGTCCTGTGTGTACGATAGTTCTGATCGGCCTTCCTGCTCCGCGCGAGCATAAACAGCATCGATTTCCTCCAGAACACGGTCTTGCAATTTCTGGTTGAGCATCAGTATTAGGCTGCTGAAGAGGACCGTGTTTGCCGTTGTGTCATAGCCTGTCCCGTGTGGTGGTCAGCGACGACTTCATGGGTGGGGAAAATGGAGATGTCATCCAGGGCGGTCGCACCAGCTACGAGGAAGATGAAGATGTTGCCCTTGATCTCTTCGTCCGTCAGAGTCGTTCGGCCTATGGCCTGAGCCTCTTTGTTCTTCTCGGCGGCCATGTTGGTCCGCAGCACTGCTGTGAGCAGGTTCTCACGGTATGCCTGACCGCTCCCTTTGCGTTGGAGCTTCTCCCGCTCCTCGGCCAGCAGCTCCTCGATGTAACGCTCAACCTCACTCACGGCGCTATAGGCGATAGGCCAGGGCGACCAGCGCAGCGCCCAGCGTGGCAGAAGCATGATGGGTGCGAGGTGAATGACGACCTGTGTGAGAGCACTGACGAGCGAGGATTGGTGGCCGGCGGGAATGTTGTCTGGTCTGTCCCCTTCACCCCATTCGGCCTGGCGTCCGAACCCGACCAGCGACATAGTGTTCATGGTGAGAGCGTAGATGCGCTCCTTGTGGCTGTCCTGGGGCCGCCATGACGCAGCCATCATATCAACCTGCCGAGCTGTTTCATCCCACACAAGACGCGCCACCGAGTCTGCTGCTAGCGGAGGGAGGGTTATGCTTAGATGGAATTTCCACAAATCGCCTTCGACCGAGACCACGTTGGGACCGAAGGGCTCAAGAATCTCTGAATAAAAAGGTGGTCAGAACAGCCGAGAACAAACTTGAGAAGACGAGACAGATCAAGCGACAAGACTGCCGTAAGAAAGGCTGAGAATGGTGGCAGTGGGACCGTTAGGGTTGGCTTCTTACTCATCTTGTCAGCAGGTTTGATGAAAGCTTTCCGGCGAGTCAACAATCTTGTCGCTGTGCTTGCATCGCTGATGTAGCAGATCAATGCATTGGGCGTGACAACCAGGAAGCAGTCGCCGTACTCGAGCGTTGCGCGTCGTCGATCCTCATAGTGCCAGTCCTTGATCATGAACCGGGCCCAGCGCGGCCAGCCCTCACCCTTTTGAAGATGCTCGCGGTACCACCACCTCAGCAACGCATCAGTGACAAAGGCTTTGGCCTCTAGCTCGTGGAGAAGCGACCATGTGTACGGTAGTCCGGATCGTCGGGCTGCCCTGAGGTTTTTGAGGAAACAAGCACTTGTGTAGAGCAGCTGCAGGCCGATCAGTGCGGCCGCGAGCGCGAGGTATGTCAGAGCCATAACTGCCCGGACTATATTTCTTGTTATGATATTTTTCTGTCTTGGAATTGTTAAATTTTGTTACAAATTTGCTCGGTCATTTCGGCACTCCTGTCTTATTTAATAGTAGATTTCTATTTTTGCATGCCAATCTTCCAATCGGCAATGAGCCAGCCGGAAATCGACCTGGTCAAGACTTACTCAGTAGGGTTGTTTCCATCTTGCCTGAAGCCGACGGACGGTAAGCCTAGACGTCCCTGCTGCCGTCTTCCGAGTCAGATCCGGGAAATTTCCAGATCGAGTTGCTCCCGAAGGCTTTGGTAATGCATTATCCACACCTGCGGTATTAACAAGATCCCACACTAGGGAACTTCTCTTCTGTTACGAATGAGTTTTGATGTTTCTTTCATTCTTGTCTCTTTTCTTTCCCATATTTTTCACAACATGATTGAACCCTCCTGGACTAGTGTTGCTGAAAATGCACACAAAGCACCGCAGAGCCTCGTTACGAACGGGCGTCGCCTAGTCCATTATGTCTCTCACTTACTGAATCTGAAAATGGCAGGGCTCGATAACTGGGTTCTTCCTGGACTGGAATCCACAAATCAGCTTGGGACCTGGCAGCAAGCCCTAGGCACTGTTCTTGCTGCTGTGGTGCTTTGTCATGTCACGTACAATCTGTGTTTTCACCCGCTGGCAAAATTCCCTGGTCCTTTTTGGGCGCGGGCATCTCTGGTAGTGGATTTCTATACTTGGTATAATTCACTTCAGGCTTGGTCTAATGAACGAAAATCTATAGTTGTGGCGATTCTGGCATACAATGCGCGGGCGCTCCCACCGCGTGATTCAAGATATGCATAGGAAATATGGTATGTACCTTCCAAGCTGATAGAAGGAAGTACAAGGGTCTGAAGAGGGAACACAATGAGAAAAACCATTCTGATATGAATATCATCAAGGCCCTGTCTTTCGCGTGTCGCCCAACGAACTCTCTTTTGCCTCGGCCGCGTCATGGAAGGCTATCTATGGTTTCCCGCCGCCCGGCTCGGCGCACCTGATCAAGGGCGAGTTCTACGATGTCTTCGGTGGTGCCTATAAAACAGGTTGTATTGGATCCGAACGCGATCCAGCCACGCATGCTCTCAAGAAGAAGAACTTGACTGCCGCCTTTTCAGCCAAAGCATTAGCAGCTCAGGAACCCATCGTCCAGGCTTGTCTTGACCGCTTCATCAACAAGCTGGGCCCATTGAGCAAAGATAGCCGAGGCAAGGGTATTGATGTTGCCGTGTGGTTAGAGATGGCAGCCTTTGATATTCTAGGAGAGATGGGATTTGGGGAGGGGTTTGGTTGCGTTGAGAATGGTTGGTATAATCTATTTCACGAGCTCAACTTCGTCATGTCAAGTCTACCCTATCTAAAAACTTGGCGTAAGCGGCTGATTTCTTACGGCTCTCTCTAGAAAAGCACCACCAGTGGATGGAACTTATCTTGAAACACCTTTTTGAGGTGACACTTGTCGATAACCTCCGACGCATCAAGATTCTCGCCGCTATCGGTCGATGGTTATTGCCTTCTCTCACCATCGCCGTGAGAGAGGAGCATGCCATGTACAGCCGTGCCAAGGTGAACAAGCGTTTGGACGCACTGGAGCCGCGACAAGACTTCCTCACACATATTGTGAACAAGGTCCGGAGCGGTGAGGTCTCGCAAGAGGAAATGACGGCTCACGCTTCGACTCTGATGTAAGGCTGTATCTACTTTTTGTCTCGAGTTTTCTGTACTTTCACATCGCAGATACGACGAAATACCCGTCACAAGAAGATTATTGGTGATGGTATAAGCTAAACGTTACTTACGGGTACATATAGAATTGCGGGCGGCGAGACGACTGGAACGTGTCTGGCGGCCGCTGTCTACTACCTCCTCAAGACACCCGCTGCGCTGGAGAAGCTAGAAAAGGAGATTTTGACACAGTACAAATCATACGAAGAGATTAATGCCACCTCGGCTATGCAGCTACCGTACCTGCAAGCTGTCATCAGCGAGGCGCTTCGTATTCACCCGCCTGGGTCGCAGGGCTTCCCGCGTGTCTCTCCGGGGTGTGAAATTGATCAAGTCTGGGTTCCGAAAGGAGTGAGTTCTGGGTCTTTTCCCATGCGATAAAGTCACGACTATGATGAAAACAAACAAAACACCTAAATTGAGTAACTGCTGACAAAGAGATAAAATGGAGACTGAGGTCTACACCAGCGCGTGGACCGTCACACATGACCCCAGCTACTTTCACCATCCTATGTCGTTTCTGCCGGAGCGGTGGCTCGACGCTGATTGTTCAGATACCAAGGAAGCCAGTCAGCCTTTCTCTTTGGGTTATCGGGCTTGTATTGGCCGAAAGTGAGTTCTCATATTCCGTTTCCTGGGCTGTGTCTCGACTTGAGTATCTGACTAATTTGGTTCTCCTATGTAGCTTCGCGTACCTGGAGATGACATCCTGTCTGGCCAAGATGTTCTTCCGGTATAAATTAAGGCTGGTCAATCCTGACCTTGACTGGGAGGCAACCTCGCGGTGCTATGTGATGTGGTGGAAAGCCCCAGTTCACGTGCTGTTCGAGGAGAGAAATTATAACACGGTGAATTAGATATTTGTATGAGGAGCATGAGCTGCGAGCATCTGTTTGGTCTGACTCGGTCGGGCATTTGCACGAAATCGATAAGACAACCTATGATTCCATACGTCTACAATACAGAGGGCACCTCCAGCTTAATGATAGAGGTACAATAGATCTCTGATCGCGACAAGTACACATTCTAATCCTGAGATGTATCTATCTTCTATTCTCACCTTAGTGCTGGGTGGTCTAGTTCAATACGTTTATATCGTTTCACATAAAAGAGAGCCCATCTTAGCACAACATGATTTACTTACGACGCGCGCACGGTGCAGTTGCTCCAAGCCAAAAAGTCCACATCTGCTTGTTATGAAGATTTATCTTGCACACACCGAGCCTACTCCGATTTCAGCCTGCTCACCAATGTCGCGATGCGCCTTTTTGTCGACGTGACTTTGCGAAAGAGTGAGTCCATGTTGACCGTAGCCGATACATCCTTCATATCGTTGATTCTGGCGTTGAAAGTCCGCAACTGCCACACGATGAGGTTCCTGACTATGATCTCGGTTTCATACGGCGATTCCACCATGTACTCGCCAAAATAAACGGCTGAGGAGTGGTGCGATGACCGCCGGTTCTGTATCCCCCCGGTGGATCGGGAGCCCGGCCCAGCACTATCCAAGTATGCATCAATGTGGCGCTCACACGACGACATAATCCTGTCGGTCAGGAAGGTCAAGATGGTCATGTTCTCAGGTCTGTCCCCGCACGAGGCGCACCGCAGCATCGCCTCCACGCAGCGGAGCGACTCCTTCAGCGATGCCAGCCATGTGTCTATGGTGCGGGTCGATACGGTGTTTCCCTCTGACTCGAGCTCTTCGATCAGGAGTACAACGTTCTGAAGACACTGGCACGCCCGAGGTGAAGGCGTTCCGGTGGCAGAGACTGGTGCTGAGGCGGCGTCCTTGGAAGCCCCGCTATGGTCAGATCCCAGGAAGAGAAGGTCCGTTTCTGACAAGAGGTGAGGCTCAGATTGGTCTGGCTGTTCGAATAACGCCTGGAGCTTGTCTTCCTTATGATGCCCACCCTCCTGGCCTCCCAGCGGCGGGGCCGATCCGTTGTCATCACCAGCACCAGACACAGGCCCTCGGCCCAGCACGTCGTTATTGAATCTGAACAATGACGTAGGCGTGGAGGACAGGGCTGGGCTTAGCAGTGTAGGCTCTGATGTATTCATGAAGAAGGAGACGTCATCACTTCCGGGCCAAAAGCACATGTCTATAGCTGAACCTGGGACGGCGTCTATGAACTCGGGAGAGGGCAATGACCACTGCTGCAACCCAGAGGAGCCAGACGCTGCCTTGCCCCCAGGTTCATGAAGGGGGGCTGCTGACTTCAGGGCAAGACTCATTGATGACGACATGGGTATCTGGTCTCCCAAGTCATGGAAACAGCTCCTAAGTTCTCCCTCGGTCCTCAGAACGTCTGGAAAGGACGGCTCTGTGGCGATAATATTGGTGCCCTCGCTGTTGGAAGGAGGTAGATCTTGTGCAGGAGCGCCCGTCTGGGCTTTATCTTTGGTCTTGCTCGAAGCCGTTCCCGAGTCTTGGCTTCCCTGCTTTCTCTTATGTCCTGAGGCCTTGGGCCCTGGCGGGTCGTATACGCAGGGCCGCGAGAGGGTTCGACATCGACGACATCCGGTTTTCTCGCGTGTGCACCGGACCTAGTTGCAGAAAAATTCAGTTAGGGACTGAAGCCACATGAAGACTTGATTGCCAGGGAATGTTTGTTAACTCACCTTTTTGGCTCGGCAGCTGGTGCAGGCCTGGTGTACCACCAACCTTGCGGTGGCCGGATCGATTGTCTGGTATACAAACATGGGGCCCCCATTCTTTCGAGGACTGATCATGTTGCCGGGGTTTGGTAGACAGCTGGAATATAGACTGGAAGCTAGGGAAGCTTCAGGAAGTGAGCACTTGATGATCATGAACGATTTGGGCTGCTTAAAATACGCGAAGACTACTGTGAAGCAGCATTACCAAACACTACGTAACTGGCCCGATGCTGTGATCCTTTGTAATATAAATTTCAGTGGGGAAGTGCTTGTATGTGGACTAACAGCAGTGGGAAACTGTAGTGGTAGGATTTCAGATAATTAGTTTTACAGTGATCCAACGATAAGGCAGTGTCCGGCCTCGTGAAATCACAGCTATAACACAGTCCAGAAGAATTGTGCGATCAGGCAGTAAACGCTATGCAACATGTGAAATCCGGGAATCGTTACTAAACCAAGAGGAGTTACTGAACTAAGGAGGAGTAGGAGGAAGAGCGTACGCGATAGGACCGGTGTCATGCTTGCATTTCAAAGGAGCTGGCAGCAGATAATGAGCCAAACTTTTTGCCCGACCCGAATCCCGCTCCCGCGAGACATTGGTCCGGCCAACAATGAGAGACCTACTTTTTAAGAAGTATTATAGCCCGCCGCGAGCCTGCATGAGTCTTCATCCTTCCTTATCGCTTACAGGGGACTTAGTGATCACCACTATTACCTCAGTACCGCATTTTGGAGCTCGCTTTACCATATACCACAACGTCCACAACTTGGAATAGCACGAAATCGTTGCTGCAGCTACCCAGCATGTCCTCCAAGTTCGATCCTGCAAGAGATATCCCTGACCTCAGCGGAAAGGTTATCTTGGTCACTGGGGGTAAGTTCTGGTCCTTGACGCGTCTCTCTCGTGTCGAAAGCCCACTATTGCATGTTCCTCAAGGAGCGAGCCTTCGTACCCTCCTCCCCCCCACCCTTTCTTTCCCCTTGCGAGCACGCTTCCACGCAGGATGCCCTTGCTTAGTCCCCACACCAAACACGGAACAAGGCTGCCGGCACGTGCTTTTCCATACGCTGTGCCCTTCCGGGACGGGATTTATCTGTTTTGGGAGAGTGCGGCACATTTTGTTTCCGCGAGTTACCAGCATGCTTATACACTCACGTACAGGAACGGCCGGCCTCGGACAACAATCCGTTACTCACCTCGCGCGGCACAATCCCTCGCACATCTATTTTACCGGCCGCAGCGCCGAAGCAGCCGACAAGGTCATCAAGGAAGTTACCGCATCGGGCAGTCACACAAAGCTGCGTTTCCTCGAGTGTGACTTCACCAGCCTGGCCTCGGTGCGGTCGGCAGCGGACACGGTGCTCGCCGAGCAGTCGCGACTGGATGTGCTCATGGCTAACGCAGGAATCATGGACGTCGCGCCGGGGGCTGACCAAGGACGGCTATGAGCTGCAGTTTGGCGTCAACTACATGAGCCACGCGCTGCTCGTGCGCCGGCTGCTGCCGTTGCTGGAGCGCACCGCCACCACACAGCCGAGCGCCGATGTAAGGATCATCGTGTTGACCAGCGCGGCCTTTCGTGCCGGGCCCATCGCCTTTGACAAGCTCAAGACGGTTCAGAACAACTTCCTCCTCATGGGTGGCATCATGCGCTACGGCCAGAGCAAGCTGGCTGACCTGCTTCTCGCCCGAGAGCTGGCTGAGCGGTACCCGGCCATTCTGAGCGTGAGTGTGACGCCTGGTATGGTGGCAACCGGCCTGGTACGCAACCACTCCGCGTTCAAGGTTGGGTTTAGCTGGCTCTCGGCACAGCTGACCCAGGGAGGGTATATCAAGACCGAAGAGGGGGCCTACAGCCAGCTGTGGTGTGTCGCCGCGCCCAGGGACAAGATCGTCCCTGGTGTCTTGTACGAGCCAGTCGGCCTCTTGTCCAAGATGTCTTCCAAGCACAGCACCGACAAGAATATATCCAAAAAGCTCTGGGAGTGGACTGATGCTGAGCTGAAGAAGTGGGACTAGGCAGCGTTAACAGTCTGGTCCACCTTACCGGCGCTGAGTGCTTCAATATTTACTCGTGTTTCTTTTCATATTCATGTCAGGACGAAGTTTGTCTGAAATTGTTAGTCGGTTATATGGGCTTGTTATGGTGGTTTCCATCATTTAAGGGAATATAATGTAGCGCTAGGTGATAGGACAGATTAACTTCTCCCTCATGATGCTATAATTAGCTTCTCGAACTGCGTGTTCACTTAGCAACCCATTCAGCCAAGGATTGCGGATTCAAAATGCAGTTCAACTCTCAAGTGAGTCTCCAGAGCTAACGAGCAGTACAAGAAAGTGAATACATACGCCACCTAAAAGAAATGATCATCCACAAGTAACTAGAAATGGCTATAACCTATACAGCTTCATAGATAGTCAGATTGGACCCCCCCCCCCACCCCCCCAAACCCCGTCCACTCTAAAGATAATCAATCTTTAAAGTCAAACTAGAGAATCCTTCCGCTGGATCCTTCAGTTCCTTTGGTGAGGCCATCTATATGTACCTTGCTATAGTGCAACACACCTTTTCCCTCTCAGGCTCTCTCTCTCTCTCTCTCTCAGCTGACTTAAGACGATCGCCCACATAATATCCACATCATGCTTAGCAACCTTCTTTGAATTATACTGTGGTCCGTTCTCCTTATACGGCAAGGATGTCCCCCATCTCCTTAACAGCTCGAAAACAAGGCGACCGACACTGTCCGAGAGGCTTCTTCTTATAGAGGAGCTGAACTAAATAAATATAAAGTTGGTCCTAATAACAGACTTTTCTTCATTTACACAGCTACTGTCAAACACTTGCTCTCATCATAATATGGGTAAATGGTGGTTGGGATAAAGTTATCGATAAGTCAGACTGGTCTATCCCTTCCTAAAGTAGGAATTCGCTTTACAGTGGCCTATGTATCAGGGAACAAGCGAGAGGGAGCATATGCTATGCAACAGCTTAAAGGAGTGACTATTCCCAGTTGAGGCCCTATATAGCTGCATCAAAAGTTGGACTCATAGATTTTTCGTTCCTTGATCAATTATGGTTTTCTCCTTGTTCTTCTCTGGTAAAGAGAAAGTATGAAAGAATGAGCCCAATACCATTTCAGTACAACAACATTTGTCCATCACCTTAGGAAGATTGACATTGTATCTTGAAATGAAGAAAGGTGAAACCATAGATGTTCATCTATAAGCGCCAACGTTTCCGATTCCCGATCTGCAGCGTCTTATTTCCTTATTTATTAACATGTCATACCACCGCAGGCTTGAGAGCACCGAGTTTACGTCGAATCCGCACAGGAACCTTGCCTCTAGGGGGCTGCGTCCCCAGCCCAAAGAAGCGATCGTCCATGGGTGGAACGCCGTTGACGAGCTCCAGATCGAAATATGCTGCAAACAGTGCAGCACTGCTGATAATCTCTAGCTTGGCGAGGTGCCTTCCAGGACAAGTAAATGCACCGCCTCCATAGGGAATCCAGGCGGCCCCGTCAAGACCTTCAGTCGAGAACCTCACTGGCTCCTCCTCGGGCTTCAGGGCATTTTGGACCAGAGGACTATCTGATGTCTCTTCTCCGGCGCTCTCCTGTTTCTTCTCCATCACAAGGAACCGGTCCGCCCAGAACACGTCAAGCGGCCGTGACGTCCGTGTCTTGCCCCATAGCTCGGTGCAGTTGGAGGCCACCGCAGTCGGCACCATAACGAGCGCACCCTTGCGCAGAGTAAAAGGGCCCAGCCTGTAGTCAACCAACGATGGGGAACGGTTGTGAAACATGCTGACGCGCATGCGCTGTACCTCGGCGTAGACGGACTGGGCAAGCGGTGACGAGAGAGCTGGATTGGTATCAAAACGGAGCGGCAGACTTGGAACTCGATTGTCGCTTTGGGATCTGTCTATGCACGCGTCCAGCACGGGCTGAAGTCGTGCAAGTAGGTCTGGGTCACTGTAGATCTCTACCAGGTTCCAGAAGCAGGAGGGCATGACGTTGGCGTGCGCACTGGGCAGACCGGTAGGTCTAAGTTCAGATACAGGACCGTGGATGAGAGAGAACGGAGAAGCGCAAGAAGAAGAAAAAGTGAAGAGGAAGAGAGAAGAAACCACTCACGCGACTATCAAGGCAAGATCCTCACAGGCCAAGACCTCGTGGTCCATCTTCCCAGAGTCTTGGCCCCACTGCTGGCGTACCTTCAGCCACGTGCTTCCCCAGTACTCATCCCAGGAGGGGTCTGTTGGCCCATTCACTCTGCAATCCGAGTGTTGGCGTGCATATGCATGCCAGACCATGATGGCCTTCACCACACGATCTCGCGCCGTATACGCTGCTGGGGCTAGCCACCGTGGATAGAACTTGGAAAGGGTCGGCCACGCATCCATGTAGACCCAGAAGTCGGCGATGAACTCCGGGTTCAGGCGCAGCATATGCGGGCCGCACATGGCCGTGATGGATGCCGTCATCAGTTTGTGCGTCCACCAGGTGTAGAAATCCGAGTGCGTGGCCCACTCGCCTGAGTCGATGGGGTCCGAAGGGTTCACGCTCGCCAGCTCGGCGGACAGATTCTGAACAATGCGCTCATGGAACTCCTTGAGATTGGCACCCTGTAGGAAGCGATGATTGCTCTCGTGCTGGTGTCGCCATATGCGCAGGTGGGGAGGAACATTCGTGCCCGGGAGAGGGTTGACGCCAATGCTGCTGTTATCATTCTTGTAGATGCCTAGCTCTCTGGTCAGTCATCGTCTCGATAGAACAAAGGCAGGGATACGAACCGAGTCCGTGTCTTGGTGTACCACACAGCTGTTGCATGGTCAAGACCGAGAACATCTTGTTGGTACACTTCTTGTAATCTCTCAACAGAGGTGCAAAAGTCTGGGGCTGGAGCATGATGTACGCCTTGGCCGGGCCCAGGCGAACCGTGACAGACGTATAATTTCCATAGCGACGGCTAAAGTGAGCGACCCCGGACTTGGTCAGTCATGGCAGTGAAACGAAGCAGACAAGCTTGGTGGTGGTCAGTCATGGCAGGTATAGATGGTACGCACCAGACGCTCTCCAGGAGGTTCTTTGGGTGGAGGATAAACCCATACCAATCCCCGAGCAGTGGTATCCAGTATGGCTTCAAGGGAGGCTCACGGCCTTCGCGCCTGCTGTGGAAGCCCGCCCATGAGATGAGTGAGGTGGTGATGAAGGTGAAGACAGGGACAAGAAGCAGCAAGACTACCGCAGTTGACCATCGGTGCTGGAGTAGCAACTGATCCACCTCCATATTGAAGACTCTCTGGAGGAGCGTCTGAGGCATCATTACACCTCCTAACTTTGGGGTCAAGGCTATCTGCAAGATCTTTGCAACGCACACAGGAAAGTTTCTGAAGGACAGGAAGGGCTTGGCCGACTCAAATTTGGGATTTCAGTAAAGTATTGAGCAAAAAGAAGCGGGTCCTGATGACAGCAGCGGCGCTTGTGGAAAGAAATATGACGGCTGCAGAGGAAGTCTGGTGTACGGCACCAGTAATTGAATACAGGCATAATATATTCAAGAAATATGCATTAAATGGTAAATGAACTGACCACATAACTAAATTTATGCGCGGAATAGATTCACTACAACCCCGGTGGAACTACGCATCTGGTAATCACCGGAGGCTTACCATCACACAATCTGATAAGGTGCTCTTACTGTAGAGATGAACGCCAGAATCACGAGTGAAACAAGATTGGTACCGATACACGTCGACCTTGGCCCTCCAACCCAGGCATGTCAACTTTGATCAACTTATCCCTCACAGAAGATAAGTAACTGTTTATGCTTCACGTAAAGAGTTTTGCGTTTTGATTTTGGAACTGCGCCTACAATATAGACCACCACACTTCGGATATAATAGCATACAACATATTTAGCTGTAATTGAAATGCTATATGGGGAAGACAAGAAAAAGAAAGAAAAGACACCATGTCATATCGTGCAATTTTCTTGGTACTGTTAAATGTAGAGATAAAATGAAATGTATTGCTACGAATTGGGGGACAATAGGTGTTTATTTCCAGTCACTCTGCTGACAAAACCTGTACATACATCAAGCGGACCAGCTGACATGCCACATGCAACTGGAGAAGGCCACAGCGATGGTCATGATGTAGAAATCTCGGCATGCGGCGCAGCACTGCTCCTCTGCACGACCTTGCCAGCCAGACCAGTCAACGAGGAGCTTCCCAGAAGATCAAAGATGCTCATTTCTATGCGAGCGCGCGGCACCAGCCAGTTGCGCAGCTCGACAGCGACCAGCGAGTCGACGCCGTACCGGGACAAGGGCTGGGCAGGATCGATGTCGGCCTCGGGCATGACAAACATGTCTGCTAGTTTGGCCACCACGGCCTGCTGCACGGCAATCACAGCCTCGGCGGCAGACGAGGCTTGCGCTATCTGCTCGTGCAAGGCTAGAGCCGTGACGGCTTCGTGTCCTGCCGACCCAGTGCCGTCGGCCGACAAAGACGGGCTCGACAGGGCGGCGAACCGTGGCTCTCCGTCGGCGAGGGCGGCACCCGTGATACCGGCGGCGATCTGGGCGGTTCTCGGAGTCCGGCGAGGGTTGCGGATGGCGTAGGCCACCAGGGCCAGCACCTCGGCCTCCTCGAGCGGGCGGTGTCCGCCACTACGGACGAGGCGGTCCTTGACGCCGGCTGTCTCAGCGACGAAGCCTACCGAGTTGACGAGCCCCAGATCGAGCACAACGCCTGCACGCCCAAGTGCTGCCCGCCGTCGCACTAGAGCATCCTGATACGTGCCGCCGGCGGCATAGTTGGCTTGCGAGGTGCAGCCCAGCACGCCATTGGCCGACGACAGGACAATGAAAAAGTCCAGTGCGTCCCCAAAAGCCTCGTCCAGGTTCCGTGTACCCTCGATCTTGGGCTTGGTCGCGCTGCACCACTGGGCGTAGGTCATACGCTCGAGCACCGAGTCCTGTTGACCCAGGTTTTCTCGTGTCAGTAACAACATGACAGAACTCAAGTTTGGGGCTTCTTATGCAGGATACAGAGGGATCGATTACTTACGTCCAAGACCATGCCACTGTGAATGACACCACGAATAGGCGGCCTGCCAGAAGACCGGTGTTCCTCGAGCAGAGCGGCCAGCATGGCTTTGTCGCTAATATCACAATCTCGAATGGTGACCTCTGCACCGCCACCTGCAGCTGCAAGCTCCAGGCCGAACTGGACACTCCCGGGCCTCGACAGTGCGTTCCGTGACACCAGAAGGAGGCTCTTGGCTCCATGGTCGATAAGCCAGCGCGAGATGGATTGGCCAATTCCGCTGAGGCCACCCACCACGAGGAATGTGGCATCGGAGGCGAGTTCGGTGACGAGCAGTGGGGGCGCGGTCTGAAGATGGGTTAGACAGGACTGAATGCGAATTTGAGGTAAAGATTTTGTTGTTGCTGTTGTTGTTTAGAGAAAGGGGAAAAAGAAAACTGAACATACCTTAACGCGATCCTCAGGCCCGGGCACAATCACAATCTTGCCAATGTGCTTCCCGGCCTGCATTACTCGGAATGCACGTGCAATGTCGGACAGCGAAAAAGATGTGATTGGAGTCCTGTTCTGGATGGTGCCGTCGCCTACCATGCGAATCACGTCCTGCAGGATGCGCTGAGTAGCTCTGGGCTTGTAGTCGACCAGGTGAATCACGTCGACATGCACAAAGGACAGGGCTTTGCGGAAGGGCTCCATGTCAAGCGACTTGTTGCGATGGATGTCCTGCTTCCCAATCTCGACAAAGCGGCCGTAGGGGGCGAGCAGGTGCCAGCTCTCATCGAGGAGGCTCCCGGCGAGCGAGTTCACAATAATGTCCACACCACGGCCGCCCGTGGCAGCAAGGAGGCGTGGGGCGAACGAGGCATCACGGCTCGAGAAGATGTGGTCGTCAGGGATGCCATAGGTAGTGACCAGAAACTGGCGCTTCTCGAGAGTGCCGACAGTAGCAAAGACCTCGACGCCCCTGCTCTGGGCCAGGGCAATGCAAGCCTGGCCGACACCGCCCGCGGCAGCATGCACCAGCACCGTCTCGCCAGCCTCAGCACGCGCGGCCTCGACGAGGGCACAGTGTGCCGTGACATACGTGTTGCCTATAGAGGCCGCCTCCTCAAACGATATGTGATCGGGAATGCGCGCCACAGAAGTCCATGGCACGCGCACCCGGCCAGAAAAGTGGCCGTGGAAGGTCAGGGCGCACACACGGTCGCCAACACGCAGTCCACTCTGCTGGGCCGCCAGGGCGCCGACACGGGTGACGACGCCGCCGCACTCGTTGCCCAGCTCCTGCACAGGCTCGTCCAGCCGGCCCATGGCCACCATAATGTCGCGAAAGTTGAGCCCAAACACCCTGGGCGCGACCTCGACCCAGTCCGCCGGAAGAGGGCGCCTCGCATCGGGATCATCGCGGAATACGATGCTGTCGAGCAGGCCTGGAACATCAACATGCATGCGCAGGACGCGCTCGGGCTGGTCGAACTTGTGCAGCTCGGGCGCCCTGCCCTCACCACCGGTAAAGGCCTCGTGCTCGGCTGGATCACGATGGAGGCGCGGCACCAGGAGGCGGCCAGCCCTCTCGGCAAACTCAAAGTCTACCGTGCCAGCCTCTCTGTTCCTGTCCATGACGGCCTTGAAGACGCGCGTGATTATGTCGTGTGCACCTGCACGCCAGCCACCACCGCCCTGCCAAGGTTCCAAATCCAGGTCCAGAGTCGCCAGGATCTTGCTGCTGTCCTCGATGCGGGCTGTGCGGACCAGGCCGAGGTGTATAGCATTCTCAGGCACTGCGCAGTCCATGGTGGCACCCGTGGTAACCCAAACGAGGCCCTTGACCGACGTTATCATGGACCTGAGGCGACCAAACGCAGCCTCGGAGAAGTGTTGTGGAGTGCCGTCCAGGCCAGACACGAAGATGCACAGCTTGCCCGCCACATCGGCCTGTGCCAGGTCCGAGACCTCAGCTTGGACGCCTGTCTGGCGTGCAAGGTGCGCGACAAGATCACGGCACCATTCAGCAGGCGGTGGTGGCTGGGACTGTTGGCTGTCGTAGGCCAGGACCACCTGCTCTCCTGTAAAGTCTGGCTCTCTAGGAGCCACTGCCGTCGACACGATGCAGCTCAAGGACTGATGGGTCGGGTCCTCGCAGTCCCAGGCGCTCAGGTCCAGGCCGCTGAAGCCTGTCGCCCGCAGCACGCGGTCCCAGGCCTCGAGGGACATGTTGGGGTTGTGTTTGCGCTCCGGCTCTTCGCTGAGCCACCAGCCGGCCACAGTGCCAAAGATGAGCGTGAGGTCGGGCGTGTCGCGCGTGGTCTCGATGAGCACCAGCCTGGCCCCGTCACGGAGCAGCCTCCTGACCCTGCGCATGGTGTCGGTGATGTTCTTGGTCGCGTGGAGCACCTGCGCCGCCACCACCACGTCGTACGATGCAGCCTCGAAGCCCTGGCCCTCGATGTCCTCATCCTCAATATCCAGCGCCCTGTAGCTCATCATGTCGGCCCAGGGCTGGAACCTCTCGCGTGCCGCCTGGAAGAATCCCACAGAGACATCAGTAAAGTCGTAATGGGCAAACTGAGCAGACTGGCCTGTGTCACCGCCGCCTAGAGCCTGCAGGATGGGCATCGTGGCTCCGCCCGTTCCGCCTCCAATCTCCAGGTATCGTGCACGGGGTGTCTCGGCTGCCAGTGCCTGGGCTATTCTGGCAGCCTGCGTCGTGGAGCGTCCGAAGCGCAGTGCGCCCTGGTAGAACCGGGTCAGCAGCTGATCCTGCAGCATGAGCTCGAGGGGCGCCACAGAGCCGCGCAGGATGCCCAGCAGGTTCGCACCCACGCGCACCACCAGTGCCCCGTGGACGCTCGCCCCTGCGACCTTGTCATAGAGCATCTGCCTGCTCCCAGCCGACGCTGCTGCCCAGCGGGCGCTGCGAGGGGCGAGCTCGTTCTGTGCTGCCTGCTCCTCGAGGCGAAGCATCCAGTCGTGCAGCGCCCTGTGGTGCCATGCCAGCCCGCGCACGTCCTCATCCGTGAGCTGTGCGAGAGCGTCGTGCACAAGGTGGTATGTGGCCCGAAGGATGTCCTGTGCCGTAGTCTTTTCATCCTCAGGTGCGGTATGGTACTTTAGGGCTTCCTCCAGAGGCCTCTGATCGTTCAGGCTGAAACTGTCCCTCCACTCCGTGACGAGGCACAGCTTCTCTTGCGCGCGGCCCTCGTCTTCGTCGGTGGGAGACCCAAGGCTCTGGAAGTGCATCTTGTCCACCTCGATGAGGGGGAACCTGGTTCTGGCGCCGTCCTCGGCCGATAGTACAGCTGCAGATACGTCAAAGCCCTGCCGGTTACAGCTCGAGAGTGAGGCATGCTCCAGGAGGCGGTGGCCTGGCCGGCTGCTGATGGACGCCGAGATGTAGAGGCCCTTGATGTGCCGTGGGATGGCTGTGCCCACGAGTTTTCGCTTCTGTGGCGAGAGCGTCGGGTATGCGGCCTGGAAGACGGCGTCCAGCGTGATAGGGTGGACAACATGGGGCTGCTGGAAGTTGTGTGGCATGGTGGCTGCCGAGTCTGCGACCTGGAAGGCGGTCACGGCTCTGTCGTCGGCCATGCGGATCCTTGTGAGGTTCTGGAAAATGGGCCCATGGTTGACGCCCACGGCATGAAGCGATGTGAAGAGATCCTTGGGGCTCATCTTCTTGGGATACCCGCGCATGTCGCCGTTGTTGTCGGCGTCAGCACCGTCATTCTCAAGTCCTAGGGTTGCTGTTGAAGGGAACACGTAGCGCTGGGTTGGGTCGGGGCTGGAAGAGTCGACAGCAATGAGGCCTTTCGCGATTTCGACCCAGCCGTCACCCAGCGAAGGGGCAGAGTAGATATGGAACTGCCGCCAGCCCTCGGCCAGCAATCTATCGTCGCCAGGCTCGAGGAACAGCTGAACCTCGACACCCTCGTCGTCCTCAGGGATGATCAGCGCTCTGAGAATATCCACATCACGGAGCCGATAGCCCGAGACGACAGCTCCTGTCTCTTCCTCCTCATGTAGCTGCCTCATGGCCTCAATAGCCATGGCAATATAGCCAGAGCCGGGGTACACGATGTTGGACTGGACCACGTGGTCGTACACCCAAGGGACCTCGCTTGCCCGCAGGATGTGCCTCCATACTGGCGACAGATTGCTGGTACCAGGCACTCGGATGCCCAGTAGATCGTGCACAGCGTGTCTCCGGAACCGGTGGTCGCGGCTGGTGCGAGATTCGTTCCAAAAACGGACCGAATGGGTCCAGGGATACGAGGGCAGTCCTGAGAGGGCCCGGAGCCGGTCCAGACCGCCATGGGGGAAGTTGACCTTGGCCATGTCGACAGCGACGCCTGCAGCCAGGAGTGATCCAGCCAGCCTCTGCAGTGTGGCCACGGCGTCCTGTCCTCTCGTCAGGCAGGATCCATACCCGACGCCGAGCGCCCGCAACGACGGAACACCAAGGCACTGCCGGATTGGGCCTGCAAGCGCACCGTGTGGTCCTACCTCAACCAGCATGTCGATGTTTTGTTGTGGTTGTTTTGCTGCCGCAGATGGACCTTCGGCCTCAGTCCCAGCCTTGGTCTCAGCCTTGTCGCTTAGCACCATGCGCTGGAGGCTCTGGGCAAATAGCACGGGCTGAACCATGTTGCGGACCCAGTGCTCGGGCCCTAGCTCGTTTGCATCGTTGACTACGCCGCCGTGGACTGGAGACGTAAAGACCACGCCGTCCCGGAATGTCCTCTTTTTGCCTGTGCCCCTCATATGGCTGCGCAGGGCTGCGCGATAGGCATCCTCGAGGGCGAGCATGTGGTGCGAGTGGAAGGCCGCCTGGACCTTGAGCCTCCTGGCAAATATTCCCTCGGCCGTGAGCGCCTGCGCCAGCTCCTCGACCGCTGGCGCGTCTCCCGACACTGTGACACTGGACGGGCTGTTGACGCACGCCACCACCACCCGCCCAGACCTGACAGCGCCGAGATGGGCTGCGACATCTGCCTCTCCCAGGCCCACAGCCATCATGGCGCCTGCAGTGGTAGTCGAGGTCGAGGTCGAAGTTTTGTTGTTGTTCGTGTTCCTGTCTCGGTCGAGGTGCTGCGAGTTGATCAAGCCACGAAAGTATGTGCAGGCCATGGCCTCGCCGAGATCGAGTGCCCCAGCCGCGAATGCTGCTGCCACTTCTCCGCTCGAGTGGCTGCACACGGCCGACGGTCTGATGTTCCACTCTTCCAAAAGACAGACCAGCGCCAATTGCACCGCACACGACAAGGGCATGCTGAACTGCACCTCGTCCACGCGCGATGTCTCCTGGTCGCGCCGCAGCTCCTCTAAAAGCCATAAGTTAGTTTGTACGTAAATGACGTGAAGAGAAAAGGATAGAAAGAAGCAGACAAAAGAAAAAGAAAGAAAAAAACCAGAGACAAGATAGAGATAGACAGATAAGCATCGGGGCTCTCTTCTTACCCACGAGAGACCAGGTCGCACCAAAGCCCTGGATGATGGCATCGCACTCCTCAAGTGTCCTAAGAAATGTTGGGTACGAGTCCATAAGCTCCCTCCCCATGCCAAACCACTGCGCGCCCTGGCCGTTAAACACAAATCCGAGCCTCGGGGCCGAGTTGGACGCCTGCAGCGGCCCAGGGGACGTGTCTGATAGTGCCTGGACCAGCTCCTGCTTCGACTCAGCTGTGGCTGTCAGGGTCCAGCCGAATCTCGACCGCCGCTGACCAAGTGTGTAGGCCAGGTCGTTGAACCATGAGACGTCGTTCTTGTTGTTTGTGGTTTTGGTGAGATACTCGCAGAGGTTGGTGGCCATTCTCTTGGTCGCCGCCTCGTCCCGCGCGCTGAGAACAAATAGACGCCGTCCCTGCTGCCCCTGCTGGTCATGAGTGGCAGAGTAGTGCTTGGCTCTGTCGACGTGGTGTGTGGCCTCTTCCAGAATCACATGTGCGTTCGTCCCGCCATAGCCAAAGTTATTAATGGACGCACGCCGAATGCCTGGCAGGGGCCAGTCCTCGAGTGTCTGGGGGATCTGTAATAGTCAGGCTTGAGGTTCAGCTTCCTAGTGGGGTGTGCGCTCCGAGGGGAAGGTCTTACCTTGAGCCGCAGGGCTTCGAGGTCGATCTCGGGGTTGGGCCTCTCGAAGTTGATGCTGGGCGCAACCTTGCCGTGCTCCAGGGATTTGGCCATCTTGATCAGCGATGCCAGGCCCGAGGTCGCCTCAGTATGGCCCAGGTTGGTCTTGACCGAGGCCAGATAAACAGGCTTGTCAGCTGGCCGTGTTCTGCTGATGGCCTCTCCGATGGCTCGCGCCTCTGCCCGGTCGCCCTGCTTGGTCCCTGTGCCGTGGGCTTCCACCACAGCCGTCTCGGACGGGTCCAGTCCCGCCCTTTGGTAGCAGGCCTCAATGAGACGTCGCTGGGCTTCTTGGTCGGGCGAGGTGATCGTAGCCGTCTTTCCGTCTTGGTTGAGGCCTGCTTCCCGGATCACAGCACAGATCGGATCTCCATCCGCCAGCGCGTCATCCAGCCGCTTCACGATGATGGTTGCCAACCCCTCTCCGCGGCCATACCCGTGTGCGCGGTGGTCAAAGGCATAGCATTTTCCATCTGGCCCACATGTTCTAGAGAGGACAAGAAAGGAAGAAGGAGGGAGAAGGTCAGCATTTACAGGATCTAAAAGATGACCAGAGGATGGGTTTTCTTTATACGAAAAGGGAGTCGCACCCCAAAGAGGACAGGCTCGAGAAGATCTCGGGATTAAAATCAAGACAAGACCCGCCGACGATGGCACAGCTCGTCTCGCCTGCGCGGAGGCTCTGCGCCGCCATGTGGAGCGCCACCAGCGACGTAGAGCAGCCCGTGTCGACCGCCGCGCTCGGCCCCTTGAGGTCGAAGAAGTAAGATATGCGGTTGGCCATCATGGCCGCATACGTGCTGGTGATGAAGGTGCGCGGCAAGCGGAGAGGGTCTGCTAATAAGTTATCGTGGTAGTCATGCGTGAACGTGCCCGAAAAGACGGCTGTGTCGGTCCCCACAAGCTTCTCCATAGGAATTCCAGCTGCGTACACGTGGTGTCATCAGGACGAGCACACTCTTGAGATACTCATACATCACATTCTAGGGGGCTGGGACAGCGCATACCACTCTCCATGGCCTCAAATGTCAACTCCAGCTGCATTCGAATCTGCGGGTCCATAGCCTGTCATGGTATAAGTCTTTGCATCCCAAATGGAAAGAGACACAAGAGAACCTACTGCGGCAGCATCGGCGGTCAGGCTGAAGAAGGAATTATCAAAAAGCGCCACATCCTCCTGGAGAAAATAGCCGCCCTTGATAAAAGACTGCAATTAATCAAAAGTTAGCCGTATTTCCTATAGATACTCGCAATTTTGAAGTATTCTATTTCTCTTTCTCCTCTCTTTCCACTTACATTAGAATAACCGTCATTCCGTTTATGATAGAAAGCCTCGTGTCTGAATCTGGTCTCGTCCACATTGGACCACGCGCTGCGTCCCTGAGACACGAACTCCCACAACTTGTCCGGGCTGTCGATGCCTCCTGAGAAGCGGCATGCCATACCGACTACGGCCAGGGGTACGGTGGCTGCTTTTCCACCACCATTATCAGGTGTATGCCCATTGGTGATGGTGGTGGTTGCGGTTGTATCATTGGTCTTTGGCGACATCACAGCCATGTTGGGGTGCGGACGACTGCTGCTGCGGAATAGACCAAGAGAGGGGACGAGGAGGCTGTTGATTGTGCCAGGTGATTAAGGATGCCTTCAGATATTACATGAGATGGTCTAATTAGCTGGATATTGTATTGGATTGCAACAGTGAGACGACGTCAGTTGCGTAATCAGGACGATAGGGCCCTGGATATGGACGGTAGAATAAAGCAGGTCGAGAGAGCTACTTGGATGGTGCACCTTTTCGGGGTATGGCCTGGGCAGCCTCGCGCTGAAACCATCCTTGACTGATTGTGCATGTAGGAACGAGGGCAACCGGGAATCGGTCGGCCGGATGTCACAATCTTGTCCTTACGGATCACGGCCATGGCCTGCGGCGCCCGGAGCTCAGAATTGGGAGAACGCCCGCCGAGGTGCGCCATCACAATCCTGTTCGCCGTGTGCTGAATTAGGAATTTTCCGGCTGACCAGGGTGAGGATGAGCCGCAGCACCGATTGGACCATCCATTTTCCTCCAATTTTTTGCGCCACCGACTGAGTTGCGTGGGACGACGAACCTCAATCAAAAACAGATAATCAGTCAGAAGCACCAAATGCATGAGTAACAGAGCTTGAGACCCTCTCAACAACATGTTTCGCTTGTACTTTTTTTCCTATCAGGCGTGATCAATTTCAATTACTTTATCCCTCGGTCGAACTAAGATCGTGCATACGACCATTAGCATGCTTGCTTCTATTCTTGCTGACGAAGATTCATTTTTATTTGACTTGAGCCCGGCAGTTGCGTCTCCCTTACTTTATGCTTGTATCACGAAGCTATGCATTGCTCGATAGGGCTGGGAAAGACAAGCATGTGGATAGTAGTGTCACATAACAGTTTTGTCACATAACGAAGACCTATTCATTGGTCAAGTTTATCAGGAATTTTTGTAGGCTCCTTAGTTCTTCTTACAATATCATTCCATTACTACGAGGAACAAACACCCTTGGACATGCCTCACCCTATCTGATTGATTTGGAGTCGCAATATATATGATGCCTTCCCGGGTTTCAATGTGGTGCCCATCACGAAAGTGAACATAAAATGAATCAATAGGTATCGTAAAAAGAAACAAAAAGACATTCCAGTACACTGTAAAGAGGACAGAAAGTGCGATTGAACATGCTAGTCCCACGACGACGTGAACACGTCTGTCAGCCAGGGGCCTCCAGGCTGAGCAAAGAGCGACATCGCCAAGGAACTCGCAGCCGTGCCGTCATCAAAGTCCACCTCTTCAGCGTCGATCAAGGTGGCGCCATAGTCTTCCCCATTGGCCCTGACGCTTTCTCCGCCACCCTTCCGAACATTCACAGCCTCGATCTCGGCCAGCCACCGCTCTCGCAGCCGAAGAATCCACTGATGACATTTGGCGAAGAAATCCATCGGGACGTCATCCTCGTTGTCCTCGCCCTCATCATGCCATCGAGCGGCCGATGCCTCGGCAAATCCTCCCGCCAGCCTGTCACACACGACCGAGATATCCAGCGCCGCGTGTACGGCTGCAGGATCCCATGCCGGGTCGACGCGTACGGTGAGGCGAAACAGCACAATGAGCATGTGCGCAAGCTGGCTCCAGAAGGAGAATCCAAGCGCCCAGTAGCGGGATGGCGTGATGGCGAAGAACATGTCGAGCCAGCGACGGACGATGGAGAGCTCAGAAGCGAGGAGAGCGTGGCGCTGTAGGTCTGGGCTTTGCGTGGGGGTGGCCGTGGTAGTATCAGTAGTCGGGTGAATGGCACTTTCGTTTATGACGAGTTCGGCGTAAAGGGAGGAGCTTAGGACGTTTTCTGTTCCTCGCGTGTATCATGTTAGAAGCAGAGGGGGGAATGATTATTGAGTGGTTCCTACAAAAAATCGCTAGGATTGAGTTACCTTCGGACTCGAGCTCTACGGGAGTCTGACGCCCAATATTCTGGACATGTGCCCGCAAAGCATCAATATAAAAGGTTGGAGGTGCTGCTCCTCTGGACTGCGGGTGCTGTGGTGCCTGGTCTGCCTTGTCACCACACATCTGGTCAATGACGAGCTGGTACTTCACCAGAAGCACCAGACTCTGGTCTCCAACCCACTCGGGCTCTTGTGAGAGGCTCTCAAGGCACTCGTCAAGAAACGCTATGCAGCTGTCAGTATCTTCTCTATCATATTTGCGCGCAGGAAACACCACACACGGGTCCATCTCAGAGGCTCAAGCCGTTTGTGGCTCGTGGCCACTCTTGGCATCCAAATAGTCAGCTCTTGGCCCCAACAGAATGGTGCGGCTTCAAGATCCTCACATGGATGTGATCAGATATGCCCCGAGGATAGCTCGGTTGGCCTCAGCACGATCCTTTTCTGGTGGTTCGGCACAGGCGTAATTCGTGAAGAAGGTGACATTCGAGGATTCGGCTAGTGGTTTATGTAGCACGAGGTCGTAGACAAGCGACTGGACAAGGGTGCCCATCAGGGTGAGATGTGGTTTGGTCCCTCGATGTGTGTGTGACCTTGGGAGTATTTTCAGTCGTGTGGACGGCAACACGGAGAGATCGAGACTACAGAGAACGCTCACCATGATATATAAATCAAGAGACCGTAGAGCAGATCTATGCTCTTCTCGTTCGCCAACACCATCTCATCTGCGAGCTGTTGCCTGACCGCGCCATGCATCAGCTGCTGTTGACGAAGTGACTTGGTCGTCACGGCCATGATGTTGAGCCACGTGAAGGGCTTTTCCTCAAGAAGCTGCTGCGATGTCACCTCGGGGGGCAGGTAGACGAACGGACAGGCAGAACCGTAGTGGGCCCGGAACTCTACAAGGTTTTGTTCAGCCTCGTCCGGCGTCAAGCGTTCTGTCAAAATTGCGGCTCTGCTCTGGCCTTGCGAAGCCTTTGCCGGGACTGCACCAAAACGCAAAGATGCTGGCACCTTCTCTGATAGGAAGGGAGGACGGTTGAGATATCCATTGGGCGGGAGGCTCTGAGCGAGGTCATCTTGGTCCTGCACACCACCCTCTTCTGATGGCGCCTCTCCAAGACTGCCAAGACTGTGTGCTGTGGAGCTAGCGCTGGAGAAGGTCGTGATAACATCACGTCCAGGGCCAGGGCTGTAACCGGGCTCGGCAGATGGTCGGGCCAGCCCAGCAGCTGTCTGGCTCTTCAGCAGCCCAAGGAGATCCTCAACCTTCTGCTCCAAGTGTGCTGCGACAGTGTTAGTACTAGACATCAGTCCGGTTCCAACGAATCCATAGCCGCATGGCCTCTGGCCCCATGCACGAGTACCACTAACCTATGCGCGAGCTGTTGGTCTGCCTGTCGTTCCACCTGCGCGCCGATACCTGTAAAGTGCACTGTTTCCCCAGCCGATAACACCTTCTAGCAAGTTAGCAAGTGCTCTCGGCATTCTGCATCTATGCCGCTTGATGTCTAGCTTAGAGATAGAGAAAGAGAGACGGGGCCACAACGCCGCGTTGAACCTGCCTCTCACACTGGGTGTCTTCACCCGCCCGGTACGTACACCTGCATTTCGCCTTGGCACAATTGGTGCATGCTCCCCCATACGGCGCCGGAATGGCCGTCCGTCTCTGCTCGGTCATGATGCACATGGGTCAGGTGATCATGCTGTGGCGGTGGAATGTTGGTAAGAGAAAGAGGAGAGCGTCCGGAATTGGGCGAGATTCCGATGTAGATTGCTTTTTGTTTGATCCGGGCGCTAAGCCACCCCTGGCCTTCTCAGCCCCCTCGTTAATGCACGTCCCACAGCGTACACTCCTTGAAAGCTGTCACAATGTGTGATATGACTAACAACATGCAGGTTCTAGAACAAGTCAAATGGGATCATCCGAAGAGAGTATGTCAGCCGGTGTCTGTGCTGTTGTTGCCCGTGCTGCAGGACCGGTGTCTCAAGCCCCAAATCCGCGTCGCCCCCAATTCTTATTACGGGGTGATTATTGTCTCGATAAGTACGTACAACAGGCGCAAAAATACTTGACCTACCAAGTACTTCAGAAGTCTCGATGCCAGCTGCTGTTGGTCCCGCCCTCGCCAAATCCGACCTAGTAAGAGTGAAAGGCAAATATCTTTCCGCTCTGTGGCAACCCGGTCGCGCGCAGACCATCTCTTCCTATGGTGAGGTTGAATTTTGTAAGGAGTGGAATTCGGACCGGAATGAATTCGATACATTCTTCTGTGGGTAGACAGCCTCTTCCTAGCGTCCCTTAGGTAGCAGCATCTTCAACTTTGGTTGTAAAGTGTCTCTGAGATATCTCGCTTGTGTATTATATGACCTTGCAAATGACCATGAAAGGCTGAGTCGGTGCTTCTTTGTAAAAAAATACGTCAATTCCGTTTCACATATCTCCTGTTGATCTGCACCCAGCAGTGTTACTTGTAGCCTGTGCCAAAAAAAGAAAAAAAAAGAAAAAAAGAAAAGAAAAAGAAAAAGAAAAAGACGCATGGTTGATTATTATCATGTCATCTTGCAAATCGCATATCCCACTGATCGAAGCACAAATTACACCAGATGGACAGATCCGTGGCGGAAGCCCCCGAGGCGGCTATCACACAGCCTACGGCTGCATCTAGGTCACCGATAGAAGGAGAATCAGGTGCTGAAGATAGCCTGGACAGAGAAACCAAGGCAGAAACCGGAGAAAATGGACGCGATACAGAGAAAATCGACTCGAGCCGAGATGGATCCATAGAGAGTGCCGAGGAAGAATATGTCACGGGCATGAAAGTGCGTAAACAACTTATGTTGTTCCTGTTTTGTTTTCTCGGCTTTCAAGGCGTTCTGAATGTTTGCTGATACGAGCCTCGCAGCTTATCGTTATTGTGGCGTCTCTCACTCTAACGCTATTCCTAGTGATTCTGGATACATCAATCATCTCCACAGCTGTACCGCAAATCACGGACGAGTTTCATTCACTACAAGGTGAGGAGATGTTCCACTAGTCGCCAACACACGCCAGCTTGTAGGCGTTCTGGTGCAGGTAAAGCCATGCTGGCTTCTGTTGGAGTGACGGAGGGGACACATGAATGACTGCTAACTCTACATCTTGATGACAGATGTTGGATGGTATGCTTCAGCCTACCAGCTTGCCTCCGCCTCGATCCAGCCCTTGAGCGGGAAAATGTACCAAAAGTTTCATACAAAGTCCGTGTTCATCGGGTTTGTCGCCCTTTTCGAGTTGGGCTCTCTACTATGCGGGGTAGCGACCTCGTCCAAAATGCTTGTGGGTGATATGCATCTCGCCACCACTCATAATATTTAGATATGAAGGAAGGTCTTGAGGCTGATTTCTCGTCCATTTAGATCGTCGGCCGTGCTGTAGCAGGAATGGGTACGGCGGGTAGGTTTTTGACTTTTGTCTGGCACAGAGATTCACCATACCTTTATAGGCATCTTGCTGATGCTCGCATTCTAGGTATCTTCAATGGAGGGCTTGGTATCGTAATGGCCTGCGCACCGTTACACCGCCGACCATCTTTAATTGGAATGATGATAGGTATTTCGCAGGTTGGAATGATGACTGGACCCCTGATTGGTGGAGCCCTGACAGAAGTATGTTCAACTGCTCCTTACTCTCTCTCTCTCTCTCTCTCTCTCTCTCTCTCCCCCATGGCTTGATAGTAACAATTGAATCAACACTAATGTTCACAGTACACCACATGGCGCTGGTGCTTTTACATCAACCTTCCTGCTGGGGGTCTGGGGCTCCTCTGCCTCATCTTCATCACCGTGCCTGAGGAGCAGACCAAGTCTAGGAAACCTGTCCTGCAAGCTCTCATGACCATCCACCGCGATCTCGACCTCGTGGGGTTTGCTCTTATGGCCCCAGCTATCATCCAGCTGCTCCTTGCGCTTGAGTATGGTGGCGAGCAGTACCCCTGGTCTTCACCAACGGTCATTGGTCTCTTCGTGGGCGCCGGAGCTACGGCTGCCGTCTGGATGCTCTGGAACTGGTGGCTCGGCGATAGAGCTCTGGTGCCGCTATCTGTGCTGCGTCTCAGGATCGTGTGGGCCGCGGCTATGACGCAGATGGGCCTATCGACAGCCCTACTGTGCTCCAGCTACTATCTTCCCATCTACTTCCAGGCGGTGAGGGGCGTGTCACCGCTCATGTCGGGCGTGTATCTGCTGCCCAACATTCTCGGACAGGTCCTGGGCGTGATGGTGTCTGGATTTCTGGTCCAGAAGACAGGGTTTGTCATTCCCTATTCGCTTTTTTCGACATCCGTCACCGCCACGGCCACGGGCCTCTTCGCCATCTTCTCGCCGACGACGTCGACTGGAATATGGGTTGGGTTGCAACTTCTTGCTGGAGTTGCAAGAGGATGCGGGTTACAGATGGTAAGCTTTTGAAGCCTGTTATGGAAACCGCAGGAAGAATTAGAGGAAAAGCCAGCTGACAGTCCCCCGTACGGCGCTATAGGGCATGCTCGCAGTTCAAGCCATCCTCGGCCCAGCTGAGATTGCTATCGGCATCTCCTTGCTCATGTCTGCGGAATTTACCGGCCTGTCCATTTTACTTATCGTGGCCGATACCATCTTCAACCAGAGCATCGAGAGCCAGCTCGTCCAACATGCCCCTGACGTCGATGCCAGCGCCGTGGTGGCTGCAGGCGCTACAGGCTTCCGCAGCATCATCGCCTCCAAAGACATTCCAGGTGTGCTGCTGGCCTACAGTAACAGTGTCGATCGGACGTTTTACGTTCCAGCGGCGGTAACGGCTGTGTCCTTTATTACAGCCAACTTTATGGGATGGACGGACTTGCGTAAGAAGCAGACTCCAGGATTGGGAACGGGGGCGGCTTGAAACCCTTAACGCTCGCCTGTGTTATTTCACACTTCCCGGAGCTGATGGTCTATTTTCTTGGGCTTGGGGTATGTCAGCAAAACGTTCGTCCAAATCTGTATGATGAAAGCAGACATGACAAAGGGATTGTTCTTGCAATGACGCTTAGAGAAGGGGTTGAGATGATGATGGCTTTCTGTAGATCGATTGAATGTACAATCACCTCTCTACTCCGCCATACTCCGCCATACTTTGCAGATGGAACGCCTATTGGCCTTGTTTTTTTCTTCTTCTTTCTCCTGCTTCCAATTTTATTTTTTCCATCCAATCACACATTACAAGTTTATTTCATAATCTGTCAGCACCTGGTCTCTAGCATGTGTTCATGTGGTGCGACTAAACACCGTGTAGAAAGACTAGACCTATAATAGAGAAAGGCCGCGCATCGTATAAGCATGTCAAGCTCGTCCTAGTAATCACCGACATCAGCACGTAAAATTGTGAGAACCTAAAATCTCTGATAGTCAGAAATGTCCATATTTTCCCTATTGCAGGACCAATGACGCCGCTCAGATTATAATGAAATAACAACATCCCAGTGCTATGAGTTAATCTCCTTTTCCTGTTTCTTCTTTTTATTGTTGAACACTTGCCTCTGTCAGCCTATTTTATCTTCTCCTATCAAACCCATTCTACCATATACATTACATATCAAATCATATTCCAAACGTATCTACCCTCTCGTCATATCACTCAAACAACCCAGCAAAATGAGCGAAAACGTTGTGGCTCTTAGCCCGCTTGACAACATAATGGTGCCTTGCTGGGTCAAGCTGCTCTTTTACTTCAGTACTCCTCCAGAGGCCAGTGTGGACGAGACCTACCAGCTTCTGAGCAAAGGTTTCTCTCTAGCCATAGCAGAAATGCCCATCTGTGGCGGCACTGTTCATCTTCGGCCTCAGGACCGCCCCGGCTGGAAGCCAAACCAGTTGGAAGTACGCATCCCCAAAGACGCAGGCAAGAACGGATCACCGACACTCGACTTCAAGGACCTTACCGTCGCCGAAGGCGCGAGCGAGCTCTCCTACGACAGACTTCGGGCCGCTGGGTTTCCTGCCGACAAGATCGACACGAAACTACTCATGTCCAAGTCCTTCAACCTCGACCTTGCCTCAGGCATCGAGGCTACCGCTGCCCAGGCCAATTTTGTCAAAGGCGGCTGCCTTCTGGGCCTGGCCATGTGGCACAATGTCGTCGACGCCTACGGGGTCTACACTTTTGCGCGCAGATGGGCGTCCCACTGCCGAAGGCTTCAATCTGAGCCAGGTTCGGAGTCAGCCAGCCTGTCTTACATCCCAGATAGTACAGTTGCCACCAACAATGACCGAGAGGTCTTGGAGAGACTGTGGCGCGAGGATGGTGGCTCTGAAGCAAGCACAGCGACAGACAGGCGGTGGTCTATTTTGGGGATCCACCCGCCCAGTGCAGTCGACGCGCCGAGGCTCAACGACGTGTTGGCCAGTCTCATGGGCAATCCCGAGCTCTTGAAGCACAAGACGAGGACCCAAATCTTCACCATATCAGCCGAGGCGCTAGAGAATCTGAGTAAAGTTGTTGCCGACGAGCTTCCCGGACAAGAGCCCGTCACGACTGACGATGCCCTCCACGCCCTGCTCTGGCGGTGTATCATGAGGGCACGGTATCCGCATGCAGTCAGCCCAGGCGACGAGCCGAGTCAGTCTGTCTATCAGATCGCTGTCGACGGCCGCGAGATACTAGGAGGACCGCAGCAGCAGCTCAGGTCCTACCTAGGGGATACATTCTTCTTCAACACTTCCTCGCTGCCTCTTTCCGAGGTGACGGACCTTCCGAGCAGCTCCTCGGCGCCGCTTGGCAAGCTGGCTCGGACCCTAAGGGAGACCCACAACTCGCTCTCACGCGCTGATCTCCTCGCTGCGTTTAGTGCGGCACATAATCTCTCCAGTTATGAAAATCTCCCCTATTCTCTTGCTGGCGTTTCGGGGCCATCCATGATCGTTGTATCCCACAAGTACATCGCGTTGCACGACTTGGACTTTGGGCCGGCGTTGGGTCGTCCTGACTGCGAACGGCCTCCAGGAGACGAGTGGAATGATCTGTTTAGGCGAACTATCATCCTGCCTACGGCATCAGGGAAGGGGGCCGAGATCCTGGTTGCTCTTCATGACGACGAGATGAAGCGGCTGGAAGCGGATGGCGAGTTTAGAAGTTACGCGAAGCTGTCGACATGTTGAGTGCAGGGCTCAATTTCATATGCGTGCAAGCTTAAGGGGGGCGTAAACACCTTCTAGCTACTTTGATAATCACAGTACAATCCTCCTCGTCTTGAGAGTCTTAGATATCAGAATCGAGGGACATCTGTGAAGATTGGCACCCGGCAGCTGTATGGTACATTCGTGCATTCTCCAGTGACTGGAGTTGGTGACTCTTTGTAATTTTTGCACGACATCGCTTTCCATTGCTTTCTACGTACCCTCCTTTCAAAATATGCTTCCTAGTTCCTCGTGGTGCGAACACCGGTCTGTACTTTGCACCGCACCCACATATTATGCTCCTACTATCTTGCGTCTATTCCCACATTCACCACCAACCTAATGACACACCAGCTGCGCGTACTCGGCGAACTCAGCATCACGCTCTAGAAGAGCCATCTCGTCCACCGTCAGCGAGATGAATACCTCAGTGCCCCCTTCTAGTCGCAAAGGAAGAATGTTACAATTCCGACAGACGTGATCCAGCGCACGACGCTCCGGTCGAACGTAATCCGGGACACCATTGCCAGCGAAAACCTTGCCGCCAAAGCTAATATCCATGACAGGCAGCGACACCAGGCTGCTGAAGCACGCCTCGGCCCCTTCAAATGTCGCAAAGGGCCATCGCAATGTCTCGGCCGTATACCCCTCCAGACGTGTTGCCGCAAGCCCATACACAGACAGAGCCCGCTCGCGTGTGACTCTGGCCACGGAATTCCGCACAGCGCTGACCACCGCACTCAATGGCGTGGCAGGATCCGTCAGCTCAGCAACAGTCATGCGCGTTGTCACAATATACACCAGCGTGCCCATGTACTGCCATGGTAGCTCTTCTCCGAAGAATGCCCTTCCGTTGAGCGTCGTGTCCAGCTCGGCCACCTCTGAAGCGCCGTAGCTCGGAGACTCGGGTGCCGCTGCCCGCCGCGCTCGCATGACACACCGCCACAGCAGCGCCATGAGGGCGTCGTTGGCCGTTCCTCCCAGTTTCACACCGTCGTCGCCATCTGCGCCTCCGCCGTCGACATGGCCATTGGTGGAGGAACCAGCCGCTATGGCGCCCAGGCGGGCAAACGAAGTGCCTGAGATGTAAAAGATGCTGGAGCGCATGGGCGGCGGCGGTGCGCCACTCGGTCGGTCCTCGACACCCGGTGGGAGGAGGCCCAGCAGCCGCCAGTCGTCGGGAGTACCCTCGGCTACGGGCGCCCCGGATGTTTTCCACACCTCGTGGAGGGTGTCATAGTCACAGGAGCCGGGAGAAATGTCAAAGGCAGCGACAGTCTCCCCCGAGTGGATGCGCATATGCTTTGCCCACATGCGAAGGATGAGTGCGCCGCTCATTCCGTCGACGAGCGAGTGGAACATGGACACGCCGAGCAGCAGCCCACCGCGGACATAGTTGGCCTGGGCGACGAGGAGTGGTGTGCCTTCATGATCGAGGTCAATGATGTGGCGACCGGGAGGGAACAGCTGCGAGCCGTCGAGCAGGTCCTGCGGCAGACCATCTTCTACCATGTCGTCGTACTCGGGCCATGATTTCGTCAGGTCGTTGCGCAGCACCTGAGGAATCCAATCTTGGTGTTCGCGCGCCTCCAGACGACCGGGTGTCTTGTTTTCGGGCGATATCGGAATGCTAAAGACCTTTCGCCGAAAATAAGGCAGCTCGTCGCAGGCTGTCCGAAGACTTTCTTGAAGTAGTTGGAGGGCCTGATCATGCGTTGCTTCCTTGCTGAGCCTGAACGTGAAGATGAGGCTGGAGAAGAAACGAGGCATGATATTGTCCAGAGCATTCAGCGCAAATCGCTTGGGGCTCGCCATCTTGGTGATCAAGGTCGCTGCTGGCTTACTGTACAGCCCTAGTTTGTACAACAAAGATTCTGTCGCTTAGAAGACAGAGCATGAAATTCACTGTGCATCACGACGACATGGAATGGAGGTTTGTTACCACTGAACTGAGTGACCTGTGATGATAGTCAATGGTGAAAAGGAGTACAGTCAGAACTCGGAAGCGGGCAGGGCGGAAATTTCCTAATTGGGAACAATACCGTCCGAAAGAATCGATAAAATCACCATCATGGCAAGACCATCCAAGATTTTTCGCAACATAGGTAACCCTGTTTAAGGGAAGAAGAAAAAAAACTTCTTTCGAGTAGGATAGAAAAATATTTTTAAATTCTATTACACTCTGTAGTAGGAAAGACATGTAGTAACCAGGTTGGTTTTACTGCAACGTTCTATGAAGACAAGGCCCAGTTGCTGTGCATTCGGTTTATGAACACGAACGAACATGTGTCATCGTACAGGAAAATGGATTTTCTCTTTGGGGTAACACAGTGAAATTCTCCATGAGTATGTGATTGAAGTTGATAACCACTGTGTAATTGGAAGGGAACACTATATATACAAGAAGGCAACTGATCTAATATGGTACTCTAAGAAAGTCAGAGAAAAAGAAAAGAGACTCCTTCAAAGCTTGAATCCGCTAGTGATAAGATCCTTGAAGACTCCGAGTGGGTCGTACGAGGTTTGGACAGCCTTCATTCGGTCCAGGCTTTGGCCATTGCCGTAGGTGGAATAGGGGTACTGACCCGGCGCGGCGTCGTTGATGTAGATGTAGTTGTAGAACAAATCATTTTGTACCAAGACATTCTCGAGATTCGTGAGGGTGTTGTTCATGAAGGTCTGAACGAGCTCATCGTCGGATGCGTTGTCCCAGGTGACTGTCGCCAGAATAACTGTGTGTTATAAGAAATTAGACCAAAGCTGATGAGCGCCCGTGGCTGACCCATGCATGAAAATGGACATGGGAAGCCTCGAGAGAAGCAGAGGAGAAGGGCATACGTACTTATGAAGGCCCCGTCGTCGGGGTCAAGGTCGATGGCATACGGGCCAGAGTCATGCGCAACCTGAAGCATGGACGAGCTTATGGCCTCAGGGCTTATGGCCACAAATGCACCGCTCACATTGGCGAGCTGAGTCAGGGCGGGCGTCAGAACGGTGTCGACAGCCAACTGCACGACGCCCGGCGCAATCTTGGCCGACAGGCACCCGTAGATCTGGCCCTTGCCGTATATGTCTTCGGTGTTGATGGACTCGACCGTGTTGAGAATGTCGACATAATTGTCCTCTTGCCCGAGCACGCTGATGGACACAGGATCTGGAAGATTGGTAAAGTTGACCAGGGACGGTGGGCCCGAGACCGAAGAGTAGTTGCCAGCGACAAAGGGCACAAGGACGGACTCCCAGAGGCCAGTGCCATTGCCGTAGTATGATGGCTGGACGGTGATGCTTGGGTTGATTTCGGTATAGGGATCGTCAATGCCTTCTGGAGACAGCAGAAAGTCCTCGATAGCCTGAACAAACTGGGAGGTAAGATCGGTGCCGAGCCAGCCCGCGATGCCACCGTACGCACTCGTGATTGGGATGGTGTTTAGGTCAAAGCGCGTAACCACGCCGTAGTTGTTGTTGCCGCCCTTGAGCGCCCAGAACAGGTCCGCATGCGACGTTGCCGACGCTTCCACAATGGACCCGTTCCCAAGGACCACCTGGACGCCCACGATGGTATTCACACTGAAGCCGTACCGGTTTCCGAAGAAGTTGATGCCTCCGCCAATTAACACACCACCCACTCCTACACTCGAGTAACGTCCACCGGCCACAGCGAGCCCATACGGCTGCAACCAGGTGTATACCTCGACCCAGCGGTTGCCAGGCCCAATCGAGGCCACTGAATGATCATCACTCAAGGTCTTGTTGTCCAGGTTGGTTAGGGCCAACATAACACCGCCATTATTAGACTGTGCGCCAGGCACAGGCATATGCCCGCCGCTGACGACGCTGAAGACGGTGTTGGTCTCATAGATAAAGGAGATGGCCTGTGCCACGTCGTCCTCGTTGGCTGCCATGAAGACACAACCTGGTTCTAGGACGCACGTCTCGGAGTAGATGTCGGCTAGTCACCACGTGTGTGTTAGTCACTGCGAATACTGACAGGGTCAGGGTGTCATGCAGAATAGACAACGTCTCTCCTCCCCTCTCCAAACGAAAAAGGGTGATCGAAGCCCGAAAAGGGACATGGAACCGACACAGAGTGCATAAGGAATATGCAGACCGCATGCATCAAGGGTTGCACTCACTCTGCGAGATCAGGGTGTAATTGGCCGATCCAGGGGCAAAAGTCTTGCTCGGAAACGTGGCAGCGAGCAAATTGCAGGCGGTGCCGGTCCCATTGTTTTCTGTCGCACTGCCGAACACTTTTACTGCGCTAGACGTAAGCAGCAGGCCTATCATGGCCTCTTTCAGGGACGCCGTGAACATTATGGTGGAATTTGATATCTTTAGTGACTTTCTGTACAAAGATGTGAGGAAGAAAAGATTTCAGCGAACGAAAGAAGTGCAGAGCAATGAAGGTAGTCTGTAAGTCTACAATCTGCTGACCAGGAGACAAACATTGAACACGACCATTACTAGGACAAATTATTATATATACTATCTCATTCAGTCCAAGGATCCCTCACAAAACATCCTCTCAGCTTTCCCTTCCCACCATTCTGGTGAGCCTGAAGAAAGCCTCTGAACCGTCTCCTGATCCTACCCAGCAAATGTGGCGTAGACTTCATGGATTGTGTGTGGGTAGTGTGCACCCAAAATCCTCCTCAGCCTTGTCCATCGCTGGGGGTTTTCCCTTCCGAGTAACAGCCGGGACCACCATGTACGGGCTATTGCGTGCCGTTTATACTTGCTCATATAAGGTGGCGTGGATTTACTCCATCTCGTCTGCTGCTACAAGCAGGGTGGAACTTGGTAAGACTCAGCAGGATCAATAGCTCATCTCCCGCGCCGGAGTAGAACCGTTTTCATACCTCTTCAGGATGGCGAATCTGACCTATAGATCATCTGGCCTTGCTGTGGTGTATTCCATCATTGGGGTGAGTGGCACCAGTTCAGGATGGTCTTTCTCTATCCCGACCAACCCGGCGACGCCATGGGCTGTGTGGACCACGTGGGGCTAACGAGAGAGGTGTGACCAGCTCCTCCTCTTTTTTGTCGTTAGGGCCATCTATGATGCATGTTTCCACCCGCTGGCCAAAATTCCCGGCCCCCGAGCCGCCTCGTGGAGTAATGTAAGACGGCCCTCCAATACAGAGACACACAAACACGCCAGTCATGATGTGCTGAGATGAAAACCGCCTTGTAATATCAGATCCCATACAGCTACTGGTTCCACAGCGGCCGCATGCCCTACAAAATCCTAGCACTTCACAAAAAATATGGTATGCGCAAGCTCGGAGTTCGGGGGAAGGACTGGAGGAAGCAGACCAGTCTGAATGCTCACTTGGGTGCTGACGCTCCGTTTCTTCTTGTCAGGTCCGGTCGTCCGAGTGGCCCCCAACGAGGTTTCGTTTAATTCCCCGCAGTCATGGAATGACATCTACGGTTTCCGCCCTGGCCACAAGACCTTCATCAAAAGCGACTTCTACGAAGGCGGGCCGTTTGCGAGCCGCGGCGTGCACTCCATCGTCAGCGAGCGCGATGTAGATGTGCATGGGCAGATGCGGCGGCATCTATCGCGGGCCTTCTCGGACCAGTCACTCAGCGAACAAGAGGTCCTAGTTTCTAAAACGGTCGACAAATTCATCCGAGCCGCAGGTACGCGAGGAGGTGGCACCGGCGGCTTTGATATCTGCAAGGGGCTGGAGATGATGACGTTTGATATTATTGGAGACTTGGCCTTTGGCGAGACTTTTGGTGGCGTGGACAGTGGTGCGTTTGCGTGCTTGTTTTTGTGTCTGCATATTTGCCCCAGAATACGGGCAAGGCTGGCATGATGTTAATCATGGCTAACTTGGGGTCTTTCATCCTCGTTTTTCATCCAGATCAACCTCATCCTTGGATCTCAATCGCCATGGGCGCCTTGCGCCAGGGGGCACTAGCAGACACATTCAAGCGGTTCCCCCTCGCCGCGGACATCTTCATGATGCTGATGCCAGGCAAGATTGCAAAGCTGACCGAGGAGACCAAGAAGAACGAGGACCTGGCCGTGGAGCTCACTGAAAAGTAGGTCGAAACTACTCCAACTCCCCGCCCACCTTTCTTCACCAGTCCGTATAGAGGCCTTTGCTGACCGAGAGAGAGTGTGCGTCGGGCGAAATGAAGGAGAATTGCCCGGCAAGATTCGGCCCGCAAGGACTTCATGACGCGTATCCTGGAGCAGAGAGACCCGCAAAAGGTGTCGGACCTGCAGCTGGCAGCCCACGCCTCCGACTTTGTCATTGCAGGCAGCGAGACAACGGCCACGGCGCTGGCGTGTGTGCTGTACCATCTGCTCAAAAACAATGCCGTCCTGGCGAGTTTACAACATGAGATCCGCAAGCAGTTTCGGTCCTACGCAGAGATCAGTGCCTCATCTACCCTATCGCTGAAATACCTCAGGGCCGTCCTTCTGGAGGGCCTCCGAGTTTACCCTCCCCTGCCTTTTGCACTGCCGCGAGAGGTGCCCGAGGGTGGTGATACAGTGGACGGCCATTTCTTGCCAGCCGGGGTAAGACGATCAGACCTTGATGGCATGAATCACCACATCGGAGGATTTAGTGCTCCTCTCCTCTCCTACCCCTCTCATCTCCCAGCCCTTCCCATCTAGGCAGTGCTGTCTGTCCTGACCTTGAAGCTCCAGACTGATCTCGTCCAATTTCATAGACCATCGTGAGCACGAACCCAGTTGCGGCAAGCCTCAGCCCCAGGAACTTTACTGAGCCTTTGGCCTTCAAGCCGGAGCGGTGGCTTGGAACGGATCCACAGTCAGAGGATATTTTGGCTGCGACACAGCCTTTCTCCGTCGGCCCAAGAGGTTGTCTTGGCAGGAAGTAAGTCTTGCGTGCCACCATGGCCCCCTCCACCAAACATGGCAGGACAGATTATGCTAATCTATGTTATCTGAAACAAAATGTAGCCTGGCATGGATGGAAATGCGCACGGTTCTGGCCAAGCTTCTGTGGACATACGATCTGGAACTGGTCAACACTGAGGTGGACTGGCACCGCGACTCCAGCATGCTCACGTTGTGGAGAAAGCCATCACTGTGGGTGAGGGTCAGCACACCTACCAAAAACGCTAGGTAATAAGGAGGACGAGAGGTCAAAGGCCCAGCATGTGGAGAGTCAGAAAAGGGGCGGGAGTGTGAAAGATACAGAAGGGATGGGGCCAGGGACACACAGAAAGAGGACGTAGCAGGTAGCAGAGAGATGTTTTGACTGAAAATGGAAAGTCCCGGAGAATCTGCAACAGACACAGAATGGATCTATTTATTGCACAGGTCTCAGCGCTCCCTCCTCCATCACCTCCACTCAAGCGTGAAATCTGCATTTCATCTCAATTCTGTAACTGGTGTAGGCATCTTCATACACACATACGCACACACACACATACACACACCAAACGAAATGGCATCACTCAACATCCAAGACAGCGACATTCCTCTGCTGCAGGGGAAAACCGCTATCATCACCGGCGGATCATCAGGCATCGGTCTCGCAGCTGTGCGCCTTCTGGCTCAGAAAGGAGCCACCGTGCACGTGCTCGACATCAATCGCCCAGCGAAGGAGAAAGAAGAGGGGGAGGGTGGCCTGGATCCGCTGGAACGAAGCGTTCACTTTCACCGCTGTGATATGACGAGCTGGGAGCAGCTGCGCGGCGCTATAGACAGTGTGGACGGCCCCATCGACTACGTTTTCGCCAACGCCGGCGTATCCGAGGAGGCGGATTACTTTGCTGACCGTCTAGATGCCGATGGGTTGCTGGCGGAACCTGCGTATCGGGTGCTGGACGTCAACGTGCGTAGTGTGTACAATGTCGTCAAGCTGGCCTGGAGCCGCATGCGAAGGGACAAGACGCCAGGGAGTATCGTCATCACCACAAGCGCCTCTGGGTATGCTCCAGAGCAGTCTCTGCCCGTGTACTCGAGCGGAAAACTGGCGGTGAGCTGTTTCCCCCAACCCCCCAATGGACACACGCTTCGAGGAAGAGAGAGAGAGAGATGAAAAGAGAGAAGCGTGAGAAACTCGACTGCCAAGTTCTGTTGACTTATTATTATGATCATCATCATCATCATCATACCGACAGCTCGTCGGCCTCATTCGTGCGCTCCGCTCGGTAATCATCCGTGACAACATCACCATCAATGGTGTCGCGCCAGCAGCAACCATCACAAATCTCCTGCCGGCTCATCTGGCGGCCCCGATCCGCGCACAGGGCCTGCCAGTCAGTGATGCGCATTCTGTGGGCCGTGCTCTGGTGTATTCGGCGGTGGCGAAGCAGACACGGCGGGTTCAGGCATATGGCCGAGATCGCAATGTCGACAACAGCAACAACGCCGACGACAACGTGCTGTCGGCGCGAAACAGGTGGAACGGGCGCGTGATCTTGACCCTGGGCGATACCTACACTGAGGTCGAGGAGCCTACAGCCGACTTGCGCCCGTTCTGGATGGGCAGGGAGAACGACAGGCTCACACGCTTGCAGCAGGCCGCGACGGATTTCCGTCCCGAGGAAGGAGATAGATAGGAAGTAGGCGCTGAGCCCTCGGGGTGGGTCCATCCTGGCAGCATCTCTCTCGGGGCTGTTGTCCTTGGCCAAGCCTGCGCACGGGAATTTCCTATTTTGTCAAGAAACCGGTAGGGATGAATGTCAGATCCTAAGGGAGGCGTCTTCTCTTTTGAGTCAGCGATGCAGGTCTATAGAGGAATGCTGCTAATATGAGACGGGGATTGCCCATTTCTTCCCTTTATGGCATATTTCCTTGCACGTGAAGGCGGCTGTATGAGCCTGGCCCTGCCATCCGACTGCTTTGGGAATCCTTGCCGCGCCTTGCTCATTCACGTGGAGGAGACAAGGCGATAATAAAATTAGCACATGCAGCTGGATAAGTCATCATAATTATGGCCAGATAAACTACCACCTCTCGCCTGAGAAAGCACCCATTTCTTGAGATACAAAACAAGACCGAAAAGTAAGAGAGAAAAAGAAAAGAAAAAGGATTCAAAAAGACCCCAAGTCTACCTGTCTCGCAACGCCGCCCACAATCGAATACGTTTCGTTTCGCCCCCAATGAGTATTCAAGTGGAAACCCGCCCAGAACCCGTCACCTTGAAATGGGACGGGGACGAGAGTCTCAACGGAAATGAGGTTACAACTAAAGTGCAGGCCTCGCTCACATGGAAGGTTCCGCCGTCGGACTGGGCGCCCAAGATTCACCCACGGGCCGAAGAGGTCGCCAGAGAGGTCGATGGCTATTTCCTTGAGCACTGGAACTTCACTGACGACCGTGCCCGGTCTACCTTTCTCAAGGCGGGCTTCTCTCGTGTGACGTGCTTGTACTTTCCCCTGGCCAAGGACGAACGGATTCATTTTGCCTGCCGCCTACTTACGGTCTTGTTCCTCATCGACGGTGGGTGTCCCCGCATTTTGAAGATGCATCTACCTCAGCAGTCCTACATACAAGCCAGGCAATGTTGTGCTGACCGTTTTTCTCAATTTTGCAGACATTCTCGAGGACATGTCCTTCTCCGATGGCGAGAAGCTCAACAACAGGCTGATAGAGCTGTCCAAGGGCCCCGAATATGCTACCCCAGACAGTATGTTTCCTCCTTGCAGCTCTGCTGCATGTCAAGAGAAGAAGAAAGGCAACGATGAGGAGACACTCACAATTTGATATGAATAGGATCCATACCGGCCGAGTTTGTCATCTATGACCTGTGGGAGAGCATGCGGGCACACGACTTGGAGCTGGCCAACGAGGTGCTGGAGCCAACCTTTGTCTTCATGCGCTCGCAGACCGACAAGGTCCGGCTGACCATCAAGGAGCTGGGCGAGTATCTGCGGTACCGTGAAAAGGACGTCGGCAAAGCGTATGTGTTCCCTTGCCCTACCCCCATTCTGATCTTCAGAAACGACTCCTATTCTGCCTACTCATCTGCACAACTCGATACCCAGGATTAACATGCATTAATAGGCTACTGTCTGCCCTCATGCGCTTCTCGATGGACCTACGCCCTACGCCGGCTGAGCTTGCGATGCTGCGGGATCCCGAGGAGAATTGCGCCAAGCATCTCTCCATCGTGAATGATATTTACAGCTTTGAGAAAGAGGTGCTGGCATCGAAGACGGGCCATGCCGAGGGGTCATTTTTGTGCTCGGCCGTCAAAGTCCTGGCCACCGAGACTGGCTTGGACGTATCCGCCACCAAGCGCGTCCTGGTAAGCACCTCTCACCCAATCTGAGCACAACCCACTGATACATTGGCAATGTTTCCTCTGCTAACTGCCCTCAGTGGTCCATGGTGCGTGAATGGGAGCTGGTTCATAACGCCCTGCAGGACAGACTGCTCAACGCCGATGGCAGGTGCAGCCCTACCATCCGAGAATATATGCGTGGCCTCCAATTCCAGATGAGCGGCAATGAGCTTTGGAGCCGCACAACTCCCCGTTACATGGAGCCGGTGGCCCCTGGTCTTGTGTTGGGAAAGTAGTTCTTGAACTCGACTTGGAGTATAAAATGCCCAATTCCTATGATTTCTCCGATAGACAGCAACAACAATGCATGTGAAGCATCTTCCTTTCTTCTCTAGCTTCTAGAAATTCTAGACAAGTCTGAGGCAAACCCTTCACTCTGTTTTTGTGCCTTTGCAGCTTTCATTTCTTGTCGTTGTTCTTATAGACATGCTTGGGTCACGAGGGCCTTTTCCCATTGCTTTGGCGGCATTTCGTTTTTTCGAGAAGCTCTTATATCAAATTGTTCATATTTAACACAATTTCCAAGCAAAATCATGATAAAATTATTCCTCGAAGTCCGCATCTATCTAAACTAGCTTATCAAACTAGTCGAAGCCAAAGAGTGAGCCTATACAAATCATCTATATCTACTTCCAGATGTTGTATATGGCTTGTGAGACAAGAGGGGAGTCTATAGCATAACCTCTATCACACTCTCAGTTCCCTCGTCGCCGTTGCTGAAGATTCCCGTACTCTTCAGACCAGCACTGGTAATCAGATCCCGCCATTGGCGCTCCGAGCGCTCAGAGGCAGCATTGACCACCATCATGAGAAGATCGAGCGAAAGAGGCCGCCAGTCTGGCCTGTCATTATCCAGCATGTACTCATTAAGCAGGATCTTTGAATAGCCTGGTTCCATCACGGCCTTCAGCTGTGCGAGAATCTCCCTGCACTTCTCGTCCGGCCAGTCATGAAGAACGGAGCGCATGTAGTATGCTCTTGCGCCCTTGATTGGTTGCGGGGTGAAGAAATCATGTGCCTGTGCCTCGATGCGTCCATCGGCGTCTATGCCCTTGGATTTAGCCAGGGCAATAATATGTGGTCGCTCCTGAAGAATGAGGCGGCCGGTATAGCTAGGAATGTCTCTCCTCAGTTCTAGAGGTTAGAAAATGTCAGCACTATCTCTCTTTGATACTCTCGGGTCAGAGAATTCGGAATGGGGCGGCAGTGTGTCTTGCCTTGCAATATGTCGCCCATACTACCACCCAGATCGATGAAAGCTGATGAATCTCCTTCCGATTTCAGTCCATCAACAAGATACTCTTTGCAAAGATACATATCTGTCCAAAGAGGCCGGTGCTTGCGCATCCCACTATTTACGCCATAGTCAGCTGCATTGCTCTTGTAGTTCTAGTGGATGTATTTGTTATTCAAGGATGAAGTTGACTTGACATTGTTCAAAGCAGAGCTTCTCGGAGTTAACCAGATATGATACACATACTGAATATAATTGTGGAAGGCATGGAACGCCACAGGGTTGTCCTTTGGGTTCTGCTCTGTGAAGGGATAGTCGACACCGTTGGCATATGGCCATGGCCCCTTGCGTGTGTCCTCGGGATTTTGAAAGTTGGTCCTTCTCAAATACTCGGGCAGCTTAGCCCAGGTGAGCACTGTGCAATCATAATGGAAAACGATACCGCCAGCACACTCTGGCAGCACGAGCGTGTGAGTCAGAGGGTTCGGCGCGTAGAGACCTGACCCCTTCCCATCGATCATGCGCATGGACACACACATGCGGGCGATGCGGTCGACGAGCCCCGGCGAGGCTCCCGTGGGAGCAGCGAGCTCCTCGGCAGTCTTGGGCCGCCCATCTTCCGCGATGGCAGTCTCGAAAATCTTCAGATCTACCGCGATACGCGTTGCAGCAGTGCGAGCAGGCTTGTAGAAGGAACAGCGGCGTCAGCATCTATCCTCGCCAGCCATACTCTATAGTTGATTGGGTTTTTACCTGAGCCCAGAATGACCAGGCCACACTCTCCATAGGGCGCTCGGCCTGATGAAGCAGTTCACGGGCGGAGGCCACAAGTGCCTCACGGGAGCCTGTTTCGCCGGCTAGGAGTTTCTGGCCTGAGCATACTTCAAAAGTTTACACTAACAAGAGCAGTGCTAAAAATAGGCTTTTTTTTTGGCGTAGGATACTGCAGTGCTTACTAAAGGTGGGGTTATAATTTTAACCCGTTGTCGAAACGCGTTCTAGAGTTAGAGTTAAGGCTAGAATAACAATCATATTCGTAGGTAGATCGTTCCGTAAACCATGTCACATGATGACGTATTTGTGGTATGTAACACTGCGTGTGATTGTAGTAACCAATAGTAGCAGCAGTACGCTTAGTCTCGCTAATAAACTATTGACCACAATATTGTTTTGCTAGGACTTGGGGAGTCAACCTCGTGGGTGTTGACGACAAGCTGACTCCTACTTAGTTCCTTTTTTTATAGAAAAAAATAGAAAAACAAAAAACGGGCTGGGTTAAAATAGCTAGCTAAAAAGCTGCAACATACTTGCTTTGAGTCTAAACTGCGAAATTGAGTCTGAGCTGATTTGACAAACCCGAACTAAGCTGTCTAAATTGTGTGGTCGTTCATTATTTATGGAGAACGCTTCAAAAACTGTCGGGTCATCAGCAGCCTGCACGAGATTCATATTTCTTACAGTCGAAGAGTACTAGAAGAAATGGGAATATATAGAGAGAAAAGCCGAAACGGTTCCTCTCCTCCTACTCATAATTTGTAAATTGAGCACAGCAGTTCCTCGCTATTCAAAAAAGACTCGAATGGAGGCTAACTGAATTTCTAGTGTCACCTGCATGCCATACAATGATTGACTGTCATCAGTAAGCAGCAAGATTGTAGGGGCATTTTGTAAAACAGTACGAGACACTCAAATATATTTACGGCCTCACTCAATTTATTCGGCATGGACAGATCTTCTTGATATTAGGAACCTCATTAAATTGGATCTGGGGCACTTTCTTCCACGTTTTGTGGCTTTGTACAGCGATATGAGAGCATTATTCCACATCGTATTAACAGCAGTTAGTTCTGCTTGACTCATTATACCATTATCGTCAGCTCTCAGGCTTTAAAGTCTCGTTGGTTCCCTAGCTTGACGAAATGAAAACCCACCAATACGTGTAGTGCATATGCCCTAGACGAAGGATGGATTTAATTTTCCGACAATGACAAGTTTGACAGGCCTAAACCATATCATGCTGAGGTGCAGTTGAGCACCCAAATAGCACGGAGACTACGGAAATGCCATCTTGGCATAGAAGTACGCAGACTCGAAATAACTCATAGGGTGGGGGTGTGGTTACCTTGCACCATTCTCTTAGACAAAGAAGAACTGAAATCGACCTGCGTGCGATACGCTATCGATTGTAGTCTCGGTCTTGAAGCCAGCCAAAAACTACTTGGGACAGACCTTTCGCAAAGGCATGGTTTTGAGACGTCTTGGAGACTGGCAGCACCAATAACAACCTTTTTTCCCTATCTGTCACAATCTTGGGCGTATGCAGTGACTCTTTTATATTCCCTCTTGTCACGGGCCAGCAATTGATCCGAAAATCATTGCGTGAGCCTCGAGATGGTGTTGCACGGTGGGTCTCTGTTCCCCACAACTTTTCGTGAAAACACGGAGGCCGAGTCCATGGGAGCCTCGCTTAGGCCTGTCTGTGAATACCCTGCGGCGGGGATGCGGGCGTCGATAAAGTCCGCCGGAGCTCATGCTGATTCTTCACAGTCCGATCACACATATAAAAGTCATTGAGACAATACGGAATTGGTCTCCGATTCATGGAAGAACCTTTTCGAGCATTCCAGAAAGAAGAAGGCTTAAAGCTCATCCAGCTTGCGTACACGACGGCTCAGCACGCCCGCATCTAGCCCGCCCAATTTTAGCCACACGCCCGTCCCACGCCACCCTCACAAACCGGACACATCATGGCACAAAAGCCCTTCCGGGTGCTCATCGCCGGTGGCAGCATCGCTGGCCTGACGCTAGCTCTTCTGCTCGAGAAAGCCGGCATTGACTATGTCATCCTCGAGGCACACGGCGAGATCGCACCCCAGGTCGGCGCCAGCATCGGGTGGCTGCCCAATGGGTCTCGGGTGATGGACCAGCTCGGCATCTATGACCAGATGTGGGCCCTCCTCGGTGAGCCCTTCCTGCGGTCCCGATTCCGTTGTGCTACGACTAGGCGGGAGATTCAGGCCATGGAGAACATAGGCGACCAGGAGAGAAATCGGTAGGTCTGCTCCACGGGTCGGCCTACATACACGGGTTCTTTGGCTGACAATCTATTTTCTTTAGATATGGATACAACTTCATTTTTGTAGACCGCCAGATGGTGCTCGAGGTTTTTTGGCGGAACCTGCAGCACAAGGATAGGGTCCACCTCAACAAGCGGGTGGCAGAAGTCAAGCTGCATCCTAACTCGGTAGAGGTCAAGACGACGGACGGGGCTACTTTCTCAGGTGACATTCTGGTAGGCGCTGACGGCGTGCACAGCAAGGTGCGCAGCGAGTTGTGGCGGATCTCGGAAGCACTGGAGCCTGGGTACATCTCTGCTGCCGAGCGAGCAGGTGAGTTCTCGCCCCTTGAATCAAGTTGCGCTGGAGCTCCAGAAGGACCAGTCTCTCACGCCTTGTAGGATGTCTGCCGACGGAGTCCAAGTGTATCTTTGGCATCTCGATCGTAGAAGATTTTGAAAAGGCTACCGCAACAACTGTGTTCGGCAAGCGCTTCTCGTACCTAGTAATAGCCGGCCCACGACACCGCGTGTACTGGTTCCTCTTCCAGAAGATCGACAAAAAGCACTACGGAACCGACCTCCCTCGGTATACCAAGCAGGATGAGGAGGCACTTGTCAAGGACCACTGGAACGACCAGCTCACAGATAAGCACGTGTTTGGCGATCTGTACAAGGCCAAGATTAGCTCCACGCTCACGCCGATCCCAGAGTATATCTTCAAGAAGTGGTACTTCGATCGCATCATAACCATCGGCGATGCGGCTCACAAGGCAAGAAAATACACAGCGGGCAGCTCACAGATTGGAACATCAGCTAACAGCTCGAAGGTTGATCCCATCAGCGGCCACGGCGGCAACAGCGCCATCGAGACAGCCGGCGTCCTTGTTTCAAACCTCGTGCGCCTCCTGGAGCAGAGCCCGGCGGGTTTGACCAAGGCTCAGATCCATGAGGTTTTCTCCCGCACACAATCGCAAAGACAGCCCCGTGTCCAGGAGTTGATGTGTGAATCACATGCCAGGCAGAGCTTGGCCTCTATGGAGGGCCGATTTGCTGAGCACATCACCCCTCGTCTGGTCCCGATCGCGGGCATGGAGCAACTCCTTGACGCCCCGGCCACGTGCTTTGCGGGAGCCCACCGTGCAGATTTTCTGCCTATGCCGAAGCGTGAATATTATATTCCGTTCGTCGATGAGCTCCCGTCTCGGCCTCTAGGATCCAGATTCTCAGCTCTCGTCACCTCAGGGGTGGTGCTCTTATTTGCCGCCCTGTTCTATGCCGCCCTCACACCAGAAGCATTCTCATGGGGTGCAGAACACTTCGAACGGGCCTTCAAGATACTCATCCAAGGGCCTGGGGAGCGCTCTAGCTTTACCCCTCAGGTTCCCTTCGAAACTGCGTCCGAGACGCCGCGGCGGTACGACACTCCCGAAGTCTTCTTCCTCGCCAATATGGTCCCAATTGTCTATATTTTCCTAGTCGAAGCCTATCGGAACGGAAACAAATTGGGCATTGCAACTTCGATTGTCACCTTAACGGTTAATCAGTTTCTGGGACTCGGTGCGGCCGGCCCCCTATACTTCCTGCTCAGCTTATATGCTACCAAGAAGACGGTATACACGCGCACCACGGGCCGGTTCGTCGACCCAGCCGTCGCCAACGCTCTGTTCCCTGGTCTCTGTCTCGCATATGCTCTTTCTGTAACTCTCGCATACGTTCCCAACGGTGCAGCCCAACAGGCAGCCGTCATAGCATGGCGTTGGTGCCCAGTCCTCGTTATGGTCCTATTGGCGTTCGTGCCCCGGAGTGTGCCGGTCACCTCATCGATCGGAGGTGCTGGGTGGACAATCAGCACTGAGGACTTCATGCCGCTTCTGTGTGGATACCTTGCTACCTCGGCGCTCACGCTCGTGAGCAACCTTGCCTACAGGTTGCTGCCGGGCCAAGAATCCCAGCTCGCCGGAGTTTTCGAGAAGCTGCCGCATGTCCTGCTTGCTGCGAACAGGGTCTCGCCCTCCGAATTTCAGATCTTCTGGGCGGCCGTAGCCGTGTGGAGTCTTTACAGCGTCTTCGAGCTGCGCAGGCTCGGGTACGTCACTACGAGGAGTGCGCTGCAAGCCGCTGGAGCTGTCGGCCTGGGACAAGCCTTGGTGGGCCCGGGGCCAGTCTTTGCAGCACTTTGGGCTTGGAGAGAGTCTGTGATTGTTGGCCTCTCCCAAGCGAGGTGAGCGGTCAGCAGTCAATCAGTCTACCAGTGCCTTCGCTTCCAATGGCTGGACATTTGATGATGAAGAAGAAGCACCTCTCTTCAAACTTCATTTCGAGAACCGTTATACACGGCCACACCAGCCTGACCATATCTTCTTTGTCCAGCACTTCTGCAGGAGAGATATCCAGATCGTTATGCTCGTAGTGCTGGGCAACTTTGGCGCGTAGCTTGAGCAGGCGGTCCCGAGGGCAACAAAGTCAAGGTGTGTCTCAGCCGAGAGACTGGCCAAAGTCTTTTTGCCGTGTCGTAGCCTCATAGCGTCCGGGGCCCCCTTGAATACACTCATTTAGTGAATTACGTATCATGCTTAGTGTTTCTGTAATCCCAAGTTAACATGATTGATATTGGTCGTCAATGGTTCAAGCTGTTCAGGATAAACAGATGATTTGTGGCTATTTGCTCAAGTAATATTGACTAATACGTTCATGATCATTTAAGTGATTATTATACTTGGCCTTTTTGTCATTAATCTTAGCATTACACAGGAAACAAATGGGCATAAGAATATTTCCCAATATACCTTCAACTTGGACCTCTAAAACTGAGTACAATACATAAGGAACCGTGTTCCGAGTTTAATTTGTTGGTTCTGGAACATGGTCAACTTTTCTTTTGGTAATAGAAACCAAAATATCATGGCCCTCCTTGACCCCAATAATACCTACAACCGGCCTCCCCACATCTGCCTCTGGCATAGGACTGTTCTCCACCATTTTGATATCGAAGCGACGTAGAAGCGTGGCCACAAAGGCCGTAACAAAGAACTTGGCCAGGTATCTGCCACTGCAAATTGTCTTGCCGGCTCCGAAGGGCCTCCAGGACGGACTGGTCTGAAGTCGTTTGCCACGGTCGTTGTCGAGCCAACGCTGGGGCAGCCAGGAGTTGACATCGCCGCCGAAGATGGATTCGTCAAAGTGCCCCAAGCGGTGCGGCACCAAAACGCGGTTCCCCTTGCGCAGACGTTTCCCGCCAAGGACAAGGTCACGCGTCACCAGCCTCACAGACCCGGCCCACCCGGCCACGCGAAGAGTCTCGTGCCAGATGGCGTTGACCTGCGGGCATTTGGCCGGGTCCTGAATATAGTCCAAATCTACAAACTCATCACCGCGGAAGGCCGGGGCCGTCTCGGCGCGGAATATCTCGAGATAGGCCGGGTTGCGCAATAGGTGTGTCAACATCCAGAAGGATGTCCGGCGAGCATTGGTATTAATCCTTTCATGGTTTACATTCATTAGCAAGTTCACAATGATGTATAGATGTATATGCCAGAGAATGAGCAATGGACTCACGCAAAGTACAAGTGAAAGATCATGATGGCAATATTCGCATCGTCCACTCCGATCGCCCTCATCTCATCTTCCATGGCGTTGATAATCCATGCAGCCTGCTCTCGTCTCTGGGCTGGGGGAAGCTGAAAATAAGCTGTCATGGATGCCATCATCTGGTCGCGAGGGCCTGTCATATCGCCGCACAGGAAAGAAGGATATTGGTACAACATCTTCCAGACGACCTCGTCAAAGGTGATATAGGCATCAGGATAATTCGGATCGATCTGGCCTAGAACATCGCCAAAATAGACAAACTGTCCGAGCCGAACGAAATAGTCCGACGTCCATTTGTAAAGAGGAAGTTGGAGGTGGTTTTCGCCCTGCGAAGATGCGTATGTGCAAGACTTGGCCAGAACATCAAAGCTGAGCTGGCGGTTGATCCAGTCTAGGACCTTCCTCCGAAGTACAGTTAGATTCTCTCCTGGATGGAGCTGGTGCACGTGCATGCGCTCTGAGAGTCCGATGAGGGAGAGGCCATCGGGGTTCGGAAATCCAGCCTTGCCGATCTGAAGAGGCAACGACACTTTCTTGATTGTTTCCTCGCTGCTTCCGTTTGTCCTCATCAAGGTCTGAACAAACTCTTCAAAAGAGAGAGATTCAGTGTCTTTGTACACCACAGCAGACTGCTTGGCGTTGGTGACAACATAAACCTTCTGGCCGAAGATAGTCAGGGCAAAGGGATCGTCGCGGCCACCAAAGTACTCCCTGTTCGCGTTGTGTAAGCCTACGACCATTATCAACGTTTGCACCTTCTTCTGAGTATTCTTTACTTACCTGGCTCGTGAGAATAGCCCATTTGAGTCCCGAAAGAATGCTAGACCGTGACCTATGGACGAAGAGAGCATTTGTTAAGTCGCGAATACAACAGCATCCGAGCATGGTCAGTCCTGGAAAATCCACTTACCCAGCACTAGGAAAAATAATCTTGTCAGCAATTTCGGTCTGGTTGATTACAGTTTGAGAAGAATCTTACCTGGAACAAAGTAGGGGAGTTCCTCAGGATCATCAGAATAGAGCTTGGGACCCACGATGAACCTCCAAGCTCCCCAGATGGCCCATGCCAGGAAGGTGAACAGTAAGGCACGCGATAAAGCTCCGCCATCCTGTGTAATCAAAAGACCTGGCTTCAGCAAATTATCCATATAGCTACTCGACGAGTGGGTGGCCATTGTGACGAAGTATGACAGCCCTAGAGCAGAGCACCTTGAACAAGACGGACAGATCAAGCTCCTGGCAGGCGTGGCAGGAGACGAGGATTTAAATTGCAGAACCCCTGGTTACACATACATTGCCAAATGCTAACGAGATGTAAATAAACAGAGTGATAGTCGTGGAATAGGTCAAATAGCCGCAGAAGTAACACAGAAGATGGTACCACCTGCCCACTTGAGTGGTCTCCGAGGGCTGCGCTCATGTCACTGGTCATCCGAGAACTGCTGACTGCGCAGTTTGGTAGAATCTTTTTCAGCCCCCAATTTCATACGCCTTAAACATGCATCTCGGGCCTACCTAGCGTCCACCCGACGACTTGCATATCTTGATCCAGATATTTTGGGGGCCCAGCGCTTACAATTCCTTTCGATCCCCTCCCCCTGTTTAGACCCATGATTTCTGACTCCTTCCGTATCATATGAGGTTTCGATGCTACAGCCTAGAATTTCCATTCCACAGACTCCAAGGTTTGGTCAAAGGGACATCCCCAGTCTACAACCCCCGTTCTTCTTCTTTTTGGTCTATTTTCTTCTCTCTTTTTCTTCTCTCCTCCTCGGGTCATCTTTCACACCCCACCCGTCACAATCGATCACACTAAATGCTCAAGAGTCACCATGAGTTTGCCAACTACAGAAGACCTTTGCACCATTCCGGCAGGGGTGTCGCCTGACGGACAGTACAACTTCGAAAACCCCACAACACTGGGTCCGGCAGTCATTTCCCTCGGCGTGATTTTATGTACAATCTCTGTCATATTGACAGTCGGGCGGGTGTATACGAATCGAAGAAGGCTGCTCTCCGCCGATTGTATGCTGATCCATACACCCACGCCGCATAGCCATGCATTGAAACAGTGAATCATGTTGACACGCCATAGATTTCACGGTCGCTGCACTTGTTTTCAATATTGGTTTTACGGCTATTCTCCTTTCCAGTGCGTACTTCGGCCCCATGCGGACCATTTTCCTTCAACCATCTGTCTAGGTATCTAACCACTTCCCATCCTTTTGTAGATTGGAAGATGTATCGGCACCAATGGGACATACCACTCTGCTGGTTCACACCATCATATTTCAAGAGACTCTACGTCCAAGAGACCTTTTTTGCTCCCGTCTACTTCACCTCCAAGACTGCTATCTTCTTGCTGTACCGACAGCTCTTTGCTGTCAAGAAGTGGATGAGATATGCCATCATCGGTGGTATCATTTTCACCTTTCTCTTGTATTTTCCTAACATCCCCTTGGCTGCTATCTACTCGGCACCTCGCGTGGGCGAGCCATGGTCGTCCATCCTCACGTCGAACGGGCCATTCAAGATGATCACCTACTCCATCGTCATGGCCTCTGGCAGTACACTTCTCGACATCTACATTTTTCTTCTTCCTCTTCCCATTGTTGCCCGACTCCACATGCCGCTCGGACGACGGTTGCAACTCATTGGTGTCTTTGGTACGGCTCTTATGTGAGTTCAAAGATCCACCCCCACGTTCCCTATTTTCCCTCAGACCTGCACACAACTGACACGAGGGAGCACAGGGGTGTGACCGCAAGCGCACTGTCGCTTGTCTACCGCGTCCAGCTTCTTGACGCAACTGACACATTATGGCCGCAATCTATCGTGTCTATTTGCGCGTAAGTCTTTAGCCATCCCCGTTGTGGGCTTGAGCTCATATTTATTCATACGACTAATACATCTACTGTCATGGGCCATTCAGACTGGTCGAGTCCAATGTGGCCATCATTGTCGGCTGTATGCCAGGGTTCGCCCAGCTATTGAAGCTGCATGCCGGCGGGTCAAATTTCTTCAAGTCGCTGCGGTCCCGTGTTCGAGACATGGTGGGCGACAGCAGCAACAATTCTTCCAAGAAGCGGATCGCAGACGACGCCTCGAGCCTGGCGCCGTGGACTGCGCCAACAGCGCCACCCTCATCGCAACGACGAGACAACAACTACTACGAGATGTCGGATACAGCCCCGCTCAAGTCACAGGTTACGGCTTCAGCCAACGGACTAGAACCTCTCGGCTCCGCGCAGGATGGGATTATTCGCTCTGTAGACATTTCTCAGCACTGGAACTTCCAGGATGACAGCCCAGAGCATGCGGCCTATGCATATCCACCCCGGGCTGTTACTGCGTCGGCATATCCGGACGCATGGAGACAGGAGCCTGAAATGGGCTCCGCGGTGTGACTTATCTTTTGGTTTAAGAAGGGGGGGGGAGGGGGAGACAGCAAGAAAGAATAAAAAAAGGGAGGGGGAGGGGCAAAGACAGTGAGATGCTATGTAATCAAAAATGTGAGACCATGATGGGGCCGCTGACGAAAGGATAACGCTGGGCCTGACTTCCTTGAGCTGAACAGAATGGCTTTCTTCGACACAGCAAGCCCAATCTCATCCTAATATTCGCCCCTTCATTTTTCAAGCGTGTTCCAAGGCTCGTTCAAGTCCGAATCTCGGCACCGAAATGGGCTTCATGCGTGAATCTGAGCCCTAGTTCTCTATCTACCCTGATTTTGCACGGATCACACGACAGATTGGACCTCGTTGAGCACATGTGGAACGCCACCCATCTGACATGAAAGTTGCAAGGTTGTATGCCATTGCTACCTAGTACTTGTCTATCGGATATTGTGGCGTCGGTTGAGCGCAAAAGATGGCGTAATAGAAGATGAATGCAGGCGAAATCTCACAAAATGCGGCAGCCATACAAACAGATGCCATCCTCCCGCACAACCCTCCCCTCCCCTTCCCCCTTCGGAGCTCCCTCCCCCCCCTCCAGGCCCTTGTTGTTCCGTCAGCCATTGGCGCAGCTTACAGCCCCTTGGCACGTCAGTATATCTCACTAGTGCTGACTTCTCATGGGTATCATTTCCTCTCTGGAGTGATCTCGGCTTCCTTCCGTAGGTATTACGAGGGTAAGTCGCGTGTCCATTGGCATGTTGTGTGGTACTACATGCCAACGTATGCAATCATCCAAGGCCCTTCTTCAGATTTATAAAGTCCCACCCCTTTTTTTCCTCTCCAACGAAACCGCACCATGTGTCCCTTGCCGCACCAGGTTGGCACCCCGCACCAAGTACCACCCAAGGTTTTTTTTTTTTTAACGACCTTGTGATTCAGAGCCAAGGCCATCACTGCATTTGCGAACCCCACAAAGATGACAGACAGTACCAGTTTACGTCGTGTATGTGTAAGAGACTTCATAATTTCCTTGTATCTTACTGTAACACAAGCCTTACTCGGACTTGGCCAAGATAACATGGCAGGCTGACCTCGTTCAACGTGCCAGTGTGAGGCATTGGTTGCCTTGTTAGGGGCGGACAAGGTCGCACTCCCAGGAAGCTCTGCGTACAATGCGACTCTGTCGTCGTATTTTTCCTTGCAGGCAGCCGCCGTCCATCCGCTATGCTTTGTTACGCCACAGACGACTGCTGATGTGTCGGCACTTATTGGGTCGCTTACGAGCACTAACAGTAATGCGTCTGTCTCAGACCAAGACAGCAGCAACAGCTCATGCCAGTTTGCCATCCGATCAGGGGGCCACATGTGGTTCCCTGGCGCATCGAATGAGCCGGGTGGCATCACCGTCGACCTGTCAAGCCTTGACTCTATCGAAGTCAATGCTGCAGCCGAGAATTCGACCGTATCTGTCGGCGTGGGGGCAACTTGGGATGCCGTCTACGCAAAGCTCGACCCCTTGGGGCTTAGTGTGGCTGGCGGCCGAGTATCCGGCGTCGGCGTGGGAGGCTTGACGCTGGGAGGTGGCCTGTCTTATTTTGGGCCTCGCTACGGCTGGACATGCACCACAGCTTCTTCCTTTGAGCTTGTCCTCGCCAATGGATCTATCGTGGAGGCCAATGAAGAGAGCAACACGGACCTCTTCTATGGACTTCGTGGCGGAAGCAATAATTTCGGTGTTGTTACCAGGATCGTACTGAAGGCCTTCGAGCAAGACCAAGGCCTGGTGTGGGCCGGTACAGTCTACAGTCCCCTCTCGACCATTGACGCGCAGATCGAGACCTATGTCAACCTTTCGGCCGCCGAAACTTACGATGAGAATGCTTCATTCATTACCGGATTGGGATACTCCCAGTCCAGCAACCTGACGGTCGTCACCAACGATCTTGTCTACACAAAGCCGTCGGGCGATGGAGCCCCGTCGTTGTATCAAGGCTTTCTCGATCAACCGTCGCTTGTTAGCACAACTGCCATCGTCAATATGTCAACGCTCTCCCAACAGCAGGCTGCTTATTTGCCGCCAGGAGTAGCCCAGTAAGCAGAAAGCCCTGTCCTCCTCGTGAACTCAAACCTCGCCACCCTCCTCATCCTCCTACAATCTTACTGGCAGTCATCATGCACCATCATCTGTCCGTCTACTGATCCTGAACCAGACGATTGTTTGCTACAACGACCTTCCGGCCAACTACCGAAATGCTCCGCGCCGCATTTGACGCCTTTAACAGCAGTCTAGCCGAGGTCAAGGGTATCAACGGTATGACATGGACGCTCTCATTCGAGCCGCTCCCCCCTGCAATCTATCAGCGTGATGCTACCAAAAATGCACTGGGCCTTGCCGATCGTACCGGTACTTTCGTCGTGTGCCTCCTGTCCCATGGATGGACTGATGAAGCCGACAACGAGCGCGTGTACGCCGCGTCTGCCTCGCTTCTGAACACTCTGGAAGACGCTGCGCGCACCCTGGGCGTGTACGATGCCTTTATCTATCTCAACTACGCGGCCCCATGGCAAAACCCGATTGCTAGCTACGGAAATACGAGTGTGCAGCAATTACAGGAGCTGCGTGCCAGGGTGGACCCTAAGGAAGTATTCACGCATCTCGTCCCAGGTGGTTTCAAGATTCCGTCTTGAAGACAGAGAAGTAGAAAAAGAAGGAAACAGGAAGGAGAAAAAAAACAGGGAAGAGGGGGGGGGGGGGTGTGATGAGTCAAAAACGGTGGTCAGAGGAGGTTTACCGCGCTGTATAGTATGATTACCATGCGCTAGAAGTTTCGCAAGCGGGCAAATCTCAAGCGAGGTGATGTCGTGTAACAGTAATCGAGGGTCACATGCTGGGAAAAGTCCGAGTTGGGAAGCAAAGAGCGAGAAGAGAAGACTGCCATTGCATCATAGCCAGGAAGGATTCAAATCCTATCCAGAAGTAATTAGACTTGGGACAAAGCCATAAGAGCCGTGTAGGATTAACTTGCATTATCTTCATGCCAGGATTGGATGCACAATGTCGGGATCCCTTGGTAAAGAGCATTTGGGTATCAGCGGTATGTCACACACGAGACACGAGGAGAGTCATACAGAGATGGTTTCTAGCCCCCATGTTGTATTATAAACTAACAGGGGTTTTGATCCTTATCCCCAGTGCCCCACGTGGGATAGGCCAGACGTAAGACGGACCGTGCCAGCATCTTAACTCCTTAGCACTGTGGAGTAAGGGCCCTGACGTTTAACGGTCGGAATACAAAGATTGGATCCGATACAAGCGCGTCGAAATGGGTGACACTGGTGTGGAATTTATCAAGTAATTTGAAGATAAGTTGTGGGTGACCAACCGCTGCAGTCATCATGCACGAATCCTGCTCCATGAGCAGAACCGACCGTCCCGAAGCGATAAAGCCATTTTTACTCTGACCTTCCGTAGTCAGGCTCTCAACAGAGGGTCTTTGATTCCCGGTAACCAAACTAAAAGTCTGGGCATAGGCCTTCGTGCTTACTGGCTTCTTTGTTGCTGCAAATCAAAACGCTTTGAGTGAAACATGTCTGGGCCTTCAAGCCTAATGGCCCAAAGATCCAGGGTTTTTCTCTGCCAGCGCATGGGCTGGCAATTCTCTGCAACTCCTTTCAACTCAGCTCCCAACACCCCACTCTAGGCCAAAAGGAGCACGATGGCAGCGCCCTCCCACACAATCCTCTTGACAGGTGCAAATGGCGGTCTCGGCACCGCGATTGTCAAGGCCATTGTCGGAAACGCGAAGCTGTCAGCTCAACACCATGGACTGTATACAGTTCGAGACCCAAGCACGGCGACTTCGCTCCGGTCGACCCTGCGCGCTGCCAGCAGTTCTCACTCGGCTGATGTTGTTTCGCTTGACCTTTCGAACCTGTCGAGCGTACGCGAGACCGCCGCAACCATCAATGCCAAAGTTGCCGCTGGCGAAATCCCGCGGATCCGGGCCTTGATCCTGAACGCAGCGCACCGTGACCAGCAAGGCCAAACGCAGACTGGAAGCGGCCTGGATCTTGCTTTCGCAATCAACTATCTAGGGCATTGGTTGTTAGTCCTGTTATTGTTGAAAAGTATGGATCGGCAATCGGGCAGGGTGGTCGTCTTGGGAAGTTGGGTTCACGAGTGAGTGTGCGATGTTGATCTTGACTCTTTGTCGAAACGTTGGGCTGACGGGCCATGGCACCAAAAAAAAAAGCCCCCTTGACGATACCAATAAAGTTAGTGGTGCATTCGAAAACGAAAAATGGAAGAAGATCTTGGCCGACACAAGCAGCGAGACTGTCAAGTCGATTGCAACGGGCGCATGGAGCCCATCTGAGGATCCATCCAAAGATCGACTCAACCTCGGTGGAATCCGGAGATATGGAGCCTCGAAGCTGTGCATAGTAATGATCATGTGAGTGGTACTTGTCCTCTGAGTTTTCTGTCTGGGCAAGCAAGACTGATCGGTTTCTGTTACCCTCAGTATCGAGCTGCAACGTCGCCTCAATTCAGATCCTGAGTTAAGCGGCATCTCAGTTCTCGGTGTTGATCCTGGATTGATGCCCACGAAACTCAACATGGGCGGTCTCGGCTGGCTGAAGACATTCCTTTTTACCCTCGTCATGTACATCGCTGCCATACTCTCGCCCAATGGCACGCTGCGCTCGACAGCCAAGTCGGCCAGTGACGTTCTCGCAGCTGCTGTGGAGACTCGCCCGCCTTTTGGCGATCGTCCCAAAGGTCTCTATATGAACGGGTCCGAACCCAAGGATGTGAGTGTCGAGGCCAAGGATGCCGAGAAGAGGGCCAGTGTATGGAGAGCCGCTGTACAATACACTGAGCTGAAGCAGGAAGAAACTTGCCTGGTCGACTGGGCGTGATGGGTGCTGTTGCCGTCTCGGCTCTCGCCGAGCGAAGCTTATGAATGGAGGGTGGGAGGACAGGACGGTTTGGGATACACCTCCGTCCATCAAGTACTGTTGTATTCCATATACTGTAATCCTTGAATACCTGAATGCTCGTAAACTTGGAATTACCATGGTATTATAGACCTCTTTGGAAGACAGATCTACTATCATTCTGGCCGTTTGGTTGTTGCGTGACCGTAAGGAGGGCGCTCAAGATTCTCTCTACAAACTCGCTCATCCTGCAGCCAATCTTTTCCGAGTGCATGTATGACCCGTAAAGTGAGTGAGACGCCTAAGAAATTGCCCCTGGCTCCATTTCCTAGGTACCCAAGCAGGATAGCGGGTTTATAGTAAATCCGATACACCGATAGTTTCTCTGGACCATTTAATCCCCCCCAGGCAACAACTGATCAGAATGTATCACCTGCAGCTAGATCCCCAGTCCATGTTTTTAGCCATACGTCCCTTTCCCCACTTTTCACCAACTCACATTTGGAAACCCTTTGTCAATGTGCTTGGCGAGATGCTTGCTTCACTGCTCCTGGGCTTGACATTTGCCTACTTTATCTGGAGCTGGATGAGTCTAGAGTCTAATGTGCGTAAAGCTCGAGCTCTGAACGTACACATTATTCGTATCCCGTTTGATGTAAACAACTACGCTTGGGTTACGGTCCAACCTCTGCTATGGAAGGTGTTGGCCAGTGTGCCAGTCTCTTGGGACTTCTACCCCGACTTCGTGCGGTTTTCTCACCGGAACTGGCACTTTCTCGAAAAGAGCAGTCCCGCAGCACGCTTCGGATCAGTCTGGGCAACCGTCTCACCCGGCGGGATCCATTTATACGTTGCAGATCCGGATGCTATTGAGAGCATCTTCTCAAGATGGCGAGGTTTTGTTCGCCCTGTAGAGATGTACCGTAAGCACACACACACACACACATTCTCTCTTCCGGTTTGGTTGCAAAGTCATCGATTCCTCTGATACTCATATGATGGCAGAGATGTTATCCGTCTACGGGCCTTCCGTTTTCACAGTCAAAATGCAGGATTGGCCTCGTCATCGCAGAGCTGTAGCAGCGCCATTCAATGAACCCCTAATGGAATTTGTATGGGGCGAAGCACTTCGTCAAGCACAGTATGTATTTCCCCTTCTCATTGTTTGAGATTCTTGTCTAGATTTTGGGCTAACTACGGTGGGCTCAAGTGCTTTGCTTGGCCACTGGGCTTCCAGCTCCGTGGCCGGCATCACGTCTATGGAGGAAGATCTGCAGACACTCTCTCTTAACGTGCTCGCTTCAACAGCCTTCGGAGAATCCTACGACTTCAGAAGCTCCACCGAAACACACCCTGCCAATTCTGGTATTGAAAGCTACCGGGACGCTTTGTTCCTCGTGCACAAGCACAGTATCCTCCTGATGCTCATTCCTTATCGTATCTTGATCAAACCTATGATGCCCAAGAGCCTTGCCAAGATTGGTCGAGCAGCTGTGTCTCTCAAAGAGTACATGATCAAGAGTATTGAAAAAGAGACAGCAGCTATCGATCGAGGGGATCCGGGATCAGGCGGCTTCATCACACATCTGGTGCGCACGCTTGACGATGAAGACGATATTGAGACGAGGGCAAATGTTGGCGACCGTACCACCAAAAAGTCCAGAAAGGCGGCTCTCTCGATGGACGAAATCCTCGGTAACATGTTTGTCATCAACTTCGCAGGTTACGACACAACAGCCAACACGCTAGCCTTCAGTGTGCTCCTTCTAGCCGCACATCCAGACATTCAGCAGTGGCTCCGCGAAGAGATCATGGCCGTTACCCATGGAAAGCCCGCCACGGACTGGACTTACGACTTATTCCCGAAACTGAAGCGGTGCGAGGCCGTGTTTCTCGAGACGCTCCGGCTCTACGGACCAATCACAGGCTTGCCCAAGATTGCGGCGGAAAAGGTACAGCATCTACGTGTGGGCGACCGTGTGCTTGCCATTCCTCCTGGTATGGAAACTATTCCGTTACCTCTTGCTGTGCAGACGGACCCGAGGTATTGGGAGGATCCTTTCACTTGGCAACCATCGCGCTGGCTTGTAGCCCTTCCAGGGGCTGGGACCGAGGCCAATGCTCGTGAGGAGCTGTTTGTTCCCCGAAAAGGATCATATTTTCCATGGTCTGAAGGTCTACAGGGCTGTGCTGGCCAGAAGTTCTCTCGAGTTGAAGCAGTTGCTGCACTGGCGTGTATATTCCAGGCTCATCGACTATACCCAAAGACCGACATGCATGAGACTTCGGAACAGGCGAGAAAAAGAGCTCGGGATTGCGTTAACAACGTGAACTACCAGCTTTTGCTAAAGATGAATAACTCGAAAGAGATTAAATTGGGGTGTACGAGATTGTGAATGATTCAGGGGTTATTATTCAAATTCCTTCACGGATAATTATATCATCAGCCTACCTTCTAGTAAAGTATTACAACTACTCAAATAACGAAAAGTATTGATTAGCAAAAGAGGACTAAGCCTATCTGCTACCAATATATATTTGCTAAATGAAACGTGCATGATTATTGAGAGCTGATGTGTATGCTCGAACTGTGCTCTATCTGGCTGCAAGTGCATACGCGCGTAGCGTGGTACAATGTACGGCTAGGCTGATCAGTATATCTGTATAGATATTGGTAGTTTCTCAGAATTCTTACAGAGCATACATGTAAAATGCAATTCGTGGGAATACAGCATATTCCCTCTGGAGTATCCAGCACAGTAAGTACCAAGACTGGTCGCGTCTAATTCCTCAGCCTTATCGGCATTTTTGCTTCTGTCCTTGGTAGCCTGCTCAACCTTCGTTGCTGAAGATAGATGTAAGTTCCTATCAACATTTCCGGCCCAGGCTACCTCCAGAACTTCATAAACCAACCGTATCCGTAGATACTTCCGCTGTTCACCTCCTTGACAATCAGACTCTCACCAAACCTACTCTCCCTCCATTTTAAAAGTTTTCTACTTAGCTAGCAAGCTCATCTTGTGTTTCACCACCAAATTTATCTCTCCCTGCAGCTGGCCAACCTCGACCTTGTCCTTGCCCGCCAAATAGATGCAGCCTTTGGAGATACGAGAGAACAGATGTATGATTCCAAGATCATCCCGTGTTGACCAAAATTTGTGACTGGCCCTGTGCTATCGATGACTTTGAGGTCTCGGTATGTGCTAGTGTACTGGAATTTCCCCCTAAAAGCTTTCTATATATACTTCTCAGAATGACACAAGTCTTTATATACTATATATCCATAATTTTGTTTATAGATAGGTACAAAGAAGCTGGCAAACTGCCATAACATCCGCCCGAGTCCCGTTTCTCTGGTCTACCAGTGGTCAACTCTTACAAATCGACATCCGCTTAGTAGATAGGCATCTTGAACGCGTCCAGGTCGTACAACAGAGTGCTGATGGAAGACTGGTTGGACTGGCACTGCATGGTGCTGTTGTCCGTCCAGTAAGGGCGCGCGGGCCACGCACAGATCTGGCCTGTCTCACCCGCCAGGTCGCCGTCGATGACAGTAGCGTTGAGGGTGGTCGGCTCAACACCATTCTCGACCCAGTCAATCATGACGGCAAAGTTATGTTGAGGGAACGGGGCATTGGGCTGCAGATCGTTGGTGGCGCAATGGGCTGCGCCCGGAACCAGGTAGAACCGGTACCACTCGTTCAGCGCCGCATTGCCGTCCTCGAACGACATGTCTGGGTACATGATGCTGCGCACTGACTCGTGGTAGCGGATTGAAGAAGTTGGGGGAATGCTGGTGTCGGCCTCGCCATGGTAGTGAAGCAGGCGGCCACCCTTTTTGTAAAAGGGAGTGAGGTCGGGCAGGGTGGTCTGGAGGGAGTCGGTGTAAAGCTCCATGCCCTTGATCATCCAGTCTCTCAAGTTGTCGTATGTTACGTTGGTCAGGTCCAGAGAGTCAATGTCCTGCCAGTCAAGAAACTTGGTGACCCACTCGCCGTTGGAGTCGGGGTTGGTGATTGTCCAGCTGTCAGTGTCGCTATCATAGATGGTTGGGTCACCAAAGCCAGCAGCTGGCTGGAAGGGAAGGTAGACCTGGCGACCCTCGGAGTCCTTCAGGCCGGCCAGCAGGGTCTGCGCAACGAGGATGCTTTCTGTCGAGAAGGTTCCGTTGACCGCTGGAGTCGCGGAGGTGGATTGTCTCTTGGCATTCCTCTTTCCGTAGCCCAAACCCAGGCTTGTCGAAGACCCGGCGGCACACGAGTAGGGTGTACCAATTAGGCTGGAGATGTTGAACTCAAGGCTGCAGAGATCGCTGCGTGCGATGACGCCATCCGCCTTGCCGTCCAAAGCGTCACAAGCAGCCATGGTCGCATTCACGATGGTATCGAACTCGCAGGTCGAAGGATAGTAGCCGATGGTCTCGACCTGGACGGGGGCGACGAGATGATTCATCTGCTGGTGTCCGTAACGCATTGCTGGCGCACCAGCAATAATGCCATCGTACAACTCGGGGGCACGTTGGACCTGGCTCATTCCTTCCCTGCCACCTTCCGAGCAGCCTGTATAGTAGGTATACAGCTTGCTGCTAGCAGTTGAGGAATTGGTCGTTGTAGTGCCATAAAAGTTGCTGGTAAAGACCTTGCCAATCTGGGTCATTTCGGCAATGGCTCGGTAGCCCCAATTGTACACCATGGGCCAATTGACAGTGCCGTTGCCCAGAAGGAAAACATCGTCGAAGTTGGTGCCGCCGTAGTATGGCATACCTCCATCGGTGTAACCTGACACAGCACCAAGAGAGACACCTCCGGTCATGTCAGCCCCGCCAGATCCGTTGTTGATGGTATAGGCTGCGCCACCAGTAGCCAGGAACCGATTCTCGAATGCATCAGGGCTCGGCATGTAGTAAGTAACCACGAGCTGGTCGTCGAGGTTCTGGTGACTGTATGCAAAAGACACCTCGCAAAACTCCACAATGGAGTCAGGCCAGAACGTTGCATCGGTCACGCTGTAGTTGGTATAAACGCTGGCGGTCACTGACGTCGAGTCGAACGTGATACCTTCGGGAATGTCGGAATCGGTTGAAGGCAGAGCTGACGAGATGTAATCCGTCGTGCAGACACTGCTAAGGGATGCTGCCGAAGCTGTGCTCAAGCTAATAGAGGCTGAGGCCAACAGGCCGAGCAGCCTTTGTGTCGAGCCACCCATCGTATTGTCCGATGATTGGCACGCAAATGAAAGAGTGACAGACAGTAAGTAACAGAAGGAACGTAAGCACAACAAAAGAGTGACTCGGATGCCAATAGCAAAATATTTGACCACCAGTGCTAGGAAGAATGAAAAGGCGTGCTGTTTTTATAAATGCTTTTTCATTGTACAAGTTTATCCTCATAGTGCTGCATACGTTAACAACCCCACATCCCGTGTTTGAAAAAGAATGACAGTGGGTTACGCGAGATTGATAGTTCGTCACCTACTATACAAAAACTCGAGCCTATGTATCAGCCAAAGCCTATCTCCGAGTAAGTAAAAGAACACTTCCGCCGCTTGACCGGATGCGTACTCCTAGTACGCATATAGAGCGCAGAACACATCCATTATTACGTACTTTCACTCGAACGTTGCTGCGCTCCGGTCAAAAGTTTCATGCAGCGTTTGTGTGAAGGCGATGAACAGCATTAGCGTCATGCATAATTTACAACTTTGTTCATGACCACAGCTCGGCATTCAGAAATACGTAGCGCTGTCGATATTATTTTGCGGCTGATTCGACTTAAATCGCATACCCAGACGCCTTGGCGGCCCACTAATTACGAGGCCCACGTGTAGAAGCCAGCCAATTCAAGAGTTATTTACGGAATGTTCCATTGTCATTGTCGATTTCATCGCCACACACTCCCTCGTACTAGTTTCGAGAACCGTAGTATCTCACACACCGCCAGAGGATACTAACCGAAGCTCATCAACTCTATCAGTTGTTCATCTTTCTGGCTGTTACGGGGTCAAGAATCTTCATTCAACATCGATGTCCTCAGCCAGATGTCGGGAACGGCCCCTCCTTCGGGGGTTCCCCTTCATTACGCGTTCATGCCTTTAGACCTGCTGCGCCCTGAGGTCACCCAAGTTATATGAGTCTGTTACGAGAGAGTGCTGGTCGCTATTTTTGCTCGCCGAATGTACCCATGTCTCGATATTTTCAGACACCAGTTCTTGTTGATTGTGTTCATTAGCTTTTCTGTGCCTTTCCCCTCAGTTTCAAGGTGTCCAGGGAAAGAAGCACAAGGTAACCAATGGCATAGGAAAGACAAAGACAATGGCATCCATAACGAAACCAGACGCCTTGGACCTTGGATTCTGGGCAATTTTTCCGGTAGCAGGGCCCGACTGCCAGGCGGCTGAGACATGACTTCGGCCCGTGAAGGAGCTGTACAGTAACCAGTTCGCTCACCAGAGAGAAAGAACGACGATGGACCCAACGGAGGAAATAGTGAATCTTCGATATCTTTGTTGTCGAGAAAGATGAGCAAGTGGAAACGCAGAATGCTGATGCAGTCCAAGGCAAGCGGTAGCATAACGCCGTAAGCAATTGAACCTGATAGATTCATTATTCACGTCAGAATCCCCAACAAATCTTGCGACCAAAGTGATCTTCGTGACCTTCGACGCTGAGATCATTTGTGCTGCCAGAAGCTATAGAAGACACCTTTGCCAACCAGGCAGAATCCCGAGACAATGCGCCAGTGTATGCTGGGAAATAGCGTATTCAACAGAGATACCGATACCTCACACTTAGTATCTAAACATTCTGTTGATATTTAGTATATAGCAAGAACAAGTGGGTACATACTGTTGCCGGAGTGATGAATCAGTTATGTCTTCAGAGATCGCCGGTGCTACCGTTTTCAGTATGGGGCGCGAGACTCGCTCGATAGTTGTACACGACGCATTGCTTCACCAGGAACTACATACATCTCATCCTGAGAATCGGTTCCAAGAAGGCAGAGAGCTGAGCAGGATTACTCCTATGCAAAGGTAGGTTGTGGACGTGGCTTTTGGGAATGCGGCAAGACGAGAGCTTCGATGCTGTAGTCGGTACGGACGTTATGACTGGCACTGTGAGAACTTATGTTTTGTAGTATGCTATTGACTATGCTGTACTAATTGCTGTATTGCAGGACTATTGTTCTAGATAAGAAGGTAAGAGATATACTAGGTTTTCCGTACAATGAATAGGATTGATTATATGTAATATAGCTCGGGATAGAGCTTACGTTATATACGAGGCCCTTGATAAGAGAACAAACAACTAATGCATAGTATTAACCATCAAGAAGTAATCCCTGAATGTTTATGAACCACCTCTGATCTATGAGTCTCTAGAAGGAATATTGAGCAGCTGACTTGATGGCCCCATAGCTGAAGGCATGATGAAGATGAAATTCTCCTCGCCCCTCTTCTCAACCCGAAAATGTTTCTCCTGGCTGATACTCACATAATCTTATAGCGCATATCGCGACCAAGCTGCGCCTACAGCGTTTTTGCAGTTATAATACAAGTCTACTGCAACTTATGCCGTAAGTATATCCCCTAGCTAGTAACCCAGACCATGCTACCACGCCGTAGCAGGGTGCAGGTGTATACCAGGCTTTCGAGGATTTCATGATCTTCGCCGCACTTTTGGGCGGAATTATGGTCCGATTTGAGGTGGACTACGCGTTAGAAGCATAAGATGCCTTTGGTAGAACCAGAACTCGACAGGCCATTGATTAAAGCAGAGACTAGACTCATTTTATGCGGACAAACCCCAGTGGCTAGCTTGAGGCCGGAAAAATCAAGGAATGTTCTGCCGCCCAGATGGGCTTTCAACGCTGATATCGATTTTATCTGCTTACAAAATGGGAAGCTCTCGCCAGGATGAAGGAGACTCAGGGGTGTCTATAGACGATCCAAATTTTGCACCAGACCTGGTAGCATTGAATTTATATCCGACCTTACATCTGACTCAACTCCTTCTGAAATGCAGTCCATACTCGTGGAGCCAGTATTCCCATGATCCAGCAACCTCCTTCAGGATCGTTGCCCAGAACAGTGAAGGTGTTCCCCATCCATTTGTTTGGCTTGAGCCGTTGGAGGTGATGGTAAACCATCGTCCCCAATGGATTGATTCTTGACTCCTCCTTGGCTCCCTGATGCAACACAGCAGGGCTAAAGTCTGCTGCGTTGACGAGATCAACCTTGGTCAAGTCGTTCCAGAGAATGAGCAGTGCGTCCGACTCTCCACAATACGGCATTTTTGCTTCCTTGCCATTATCTCTCAACTTGCCGAACAGGCGCAACAAGCCTATCATCTGGCGTTCTGTAGTTTGCTGCGCAACATGTCGCCGACATTCCAAAGCAATCGGCCCAAGAGAGCCCTGTGAGAGCCCTGCGACGAGAGATGCGAAACAGGCCAAGACCATGTTCTGCATATACACACCTTGACTTCCAGGTGGCTTCTCGAGTATAGATGCCAGACGGAGCCGGGCATTAACAGCTGCCATGATGGTGACTGGCTTGGGACGTGCCTCTGCCAGGGCGACCAGTCGCGCGGCCCAGGCCATAAGCACATCGCCGTTGCTAATGAAGCCACTCTTTTGGCCCTGACTGAGGACAACCTCTGCAGCCTCCACCTTTGCTTTGTCCTGAAGCTGAACAAGTGTCGACCTGGGGAGGTATATCGTCCGCTTTTCTACACCATGATCCCTGACAGCTGCCCATACATATCGCAGGACAAACATGACGAGCCCCCGGCCCTTGAGGCGGTTCTTTTCAAACCAGGACTCTTCTTGTTCCACCAAGTGGCTCTCCTCGTTGCCTACTGCAACTTCATAGAGCACTAAATACACCCATTAGCCGTTGCCTTTTTGTCTCACGTCTGCACCTATTTCTCAATTATATACTCCACTTTCTCCATGCATTCCCCAAAGGGCACGTATCCTTAGTAGAAAAAAAAAAAGGGGGGGGGGGGGTAGGACCGCGTAGAAACCGACTTACCGTCCTTATGTGCACCAAGCACAGGTGGAATCTCTTGGTCCTTGCCGGACAGCACGAGAGACCAGGACTGCCATAGCGCCTTGATCCCAAATGCATCCATCAAGGTGTGAGGCCATACTAACCCAACGAGTGTTGCGTCTTGGAACGAAGTGACATGCAGAGATATCTGAGGTAAATCTCGATGGATCATCTCCTCTATGGTCATGGGCATGTCTGCTCTGGCCGCAAAGTCACGAAAATCATCCGCGCCACGCTGGATGGACGGTTCTTGGGTCGGCCTGGGGAGATCCCGACCCAGAGGATGATCATCGATGCTGATCTGAGACCATGACGCGTCGTGTGAGAAAAGAAGGGCCGGGCGCTCCGAAGTGAACTGCTTGGGAACGTGAATCTCGAGCCTCCCGTCGTCCTTGATTGAAATGGAGATTAGCTGATGTTCTTGAGCCGAGGTTGGTGATGGTACGTAGTAGTACGTCTTGAGCCAGTCGCATACCTTGAATCTTAGTCGTCCCCCAAGCTTTCGCCAGTCCCCAATTTCCAACAGCTTGGACAAAGACACGTGGAGCTTCTCTGCGTCAAGCACGTCGTTGAATCTCATGGTCTGGGCTACCATGTAGTTTCGAGTCCCCTCCGTGTCGTCGAGCATGTGAACGGGGTACACCAGCACGTCGCCTTCTGTTCGGCGCTCGGTTGAATCATGGTGGGCGTGCCTAGGGCTCTGGGTCCAACCTAGAAAAGTACGCAGCAGATCCATAGTTGAGCTGTCATGCACTCTGTGCCGCCTTCGACCACTATTGCACGGGGAGTTTCAGGAGCCAAACAACAACCGTCGGAGATACAGGAAGAAAACTTAAAATGGTAAAGATGTTAAGATGTCACATATGGAAGTTGATACACCTATAGCTTCCTGATATACACCAACAGGGATGAGGTTGCAACTTGGCTATTTTCCCGGCTGGACATCGACATGTGCTGCATCGGTTTTAGTAGCCACTGTTACCGGAGCTTCGACAAAAAATAAGGCGGCGGGTTACTGTAATAATCTATCCACTAGTGGCTGGCCTGCCGAGCTAGAGCGGGTAAGGGTTATCCAGGAACAGCCGCGGCACGAATCTAAGTACTTAAGTAACCAACTAAGTACTCAAGTAAGTACTTAGGACTAATTACTGCTTTAGGTACTGCTCGCATACGGAGGAAAGGGAAGGGTCTTCGATCAGGCAATTTAAGTAGCAATTGTTATAATGACTTCCGAGTTATTGATTTGAACTTGATGTCACTAGCTCGGCACGTCTTGTTCTCTTCGGGAGGTTTCATGTCAGCAATGAAGATGTAGATAGCTGCTTCTGGCGTTCATTTAGATAGAACAAACAAACTATACAAAGCATCAACAAGAACTCGTCTTATTTCAACTCACCTACGATACAGCCAGACAAGGCGGCGGCGGCGGCGGCCGATGCGTTCATGGTGTGAATATGCACAACAATTAATTACACTTCCCAACGCCGGCATGTGGTCGATCCCCGTGGGTCAAGTTCAGACTTGATTGGTACAGTTTCCAGGTATTCTTACAGCATAGCTCTACCACATGCCACCATTCTTGTTTGCCTCGGTGTGAGTACTGAAGCCTAGGCCCCGTGCACATATCTGCCATAGTACCGTTTAAGGGAGCATTGCATGGGTCCTTGTAGTACCATCGGAACACGAGACTTGGTTGTGATACCGAGATCATGCAGCAAGAGGTGGCAATCGTAACGGTGCAGGGTAATTTTGCATTAGTTACGCCACCCAAAGAAGAAATCGCACCACCAAGACCTAATCACGTCTCGTAATTATGTCTACAATTTTTCTCCCCACGTGTGAATCATTTGTGCGGTGCTGGAAACGAGGTCGGGAATGTGCATACTGCTAGGGGCATAATAGGCGCCCCCCCCCCCCCCCCGCATTACCTTCCTAATGGCTACTAGCATATCGGGGTTCAGAAGCTTGTCTTTTGAATAATGTAACCCGAGCGCCCTGGCAGCTGCAGATCAGCCTACCTCGATATGCACGTTTGTTCAGCTTAGGGTATCCTGCGGGCATGATGGGGTCCCAACCTGAAAGTGTATCTGTGCCGTGTAACATTACCACTTCCACCCATGCACTGGGAGGCAAACATGGATAAGGAGCAAGGATGGCATGGCTGTACGCGTCAGGAGGCCATGAGGAATTAGTCTGAGAGTCTTGTTACGAGATTGTGATCACCAGTCTATCAGGTGAGTCCTCGGCAGATAGTAATGCTTTGGGAGGCAAGCTGTCGATAACCTCAGTAAATCAAGATATGAAGTCCCCAGGTTCCGCCCTAGTCTTGTGACGTGATTGTGACCAGGCATCCCTACAAAAACTATAATCATTCCCATGGATTGTAGAGATAACGTCAAAGACTTATCAGATTGTCATCTTGTAAAGAATGAATTGAACAGTGAGATGAACATCAACATAAATATGAACTAGACTACATGACCAATAAACTCACGAATACGATCCCGAGCCCGAACTCTGCCCTCTCCATACCGTTTGCAAACTGCCGCCAAATCATTGGCCTTGGCGCGCATGTTATCATCACTTACAGCGCGAAGCAGAGCCTTCTGAAGCTCTGCAGTCTTGGCGCGGGGGGCAGCCTTTTTGTTGGCAAACACGCCAATGCCGAGATACTCGACTCTCGCGGCATACTCGTAGGTATCCCACCAGGCCCCTAAAATGACTTGAGGGACACCGAATCTGGTGAATGGGGACAAGTTCTTAGTGTTAGCTTTCCACCCATGGCATGTCGCAAGTGATTGGTCAAAAGGTGTACGTCGCACAATGCAAACACTCACCGACAGCACTCAAAGTACGTGTTGGCCCCGCCATGATGAACTTGAGCAATGACTTTTCCCGTCTCAAGAAGGGCGACAGGATCAGGCTTCAGCCATTTCTCGATGCGGATCCTGGAATTGCGCAGTAGATCGTCGCCAAAGACCGTGTGAATGTTCTCCTGCTGTCCCTCGCCCTGTGGGATCATTTTCCAGAGGATCTGCACATGGGGAAACGTGTCCAGTGCACTTTTGAGAGCTCGGGCCACCTCCAGGGCAAGGGCTGAGTCCGTGCTGTAATGCGTCCCCAGATTAACCAGTACCGTTTTCATGCAACTGCGGCCCAGCCAGGTATCTAATTCCGGGTCGACCTCACTGACGGGTCGTGCAGGCAGAACTATGGGTCCACAGCCAATGGTCGTTGGGCGCACGAGCATGGGAAAGTCGAGCTCTGGCAGAGAGGGGCAGAGTATGTGCGACGCCTTCTTCAGGGCACTCATCACTGGTGGCGGTCCTTCCAGTCCGTTGGCGTGTCTTCCTTTGTTGAGTGTGTGAAGACGCGAACCTCGGGTGGATGCAGAGACCGCAATGGTCGTCATCATTCGAACCCATAGATAGACGTTTGCTGGAACCATCCCCAAGGGTACCGGAAACGGGAACGCAGACGCGAGACTGCAATGGATTATTAAACTCTCCCAAGTCAGCGAGGTCATGAGGTCTCAAAGATTTGATACACAATCGTTGCCAGCTTCCAATGACGGCGCGGCCAGTGGGTCAGGGGGATAATCAAACTCACGCAGGGTACTTCCACAAGATTCTTAGCAAAGGCTGAAATCGCTGCTCAAAATCTTTGAAAGAGTTCGGAGACAAGACTGTGAAGGGCTGATTCAGCTCCATGCATGCATCCAGACCAGGAGAGAAGCCCTGTTCAGCGAGGATCAAGACTGGTTGTGTCTGAGTGATGACTTGTTTGGAATATCGCTGCTGCTCCATGTATTCATCTACCGTATGCCGAAAGAAAAAGTCCTCGAGACGAGCATACGAGGCCACCCCGCCCTTCAGCCCTGGCTTGTGCGGTAGAGAATTGGCAACGCCATCGCGATGGCATAATTGTGCGACCGAAAGTCCTGGGATGGTGTGGAATGTGATGCTGGGTCTCTCTGCCGGGGCTTTCTTTCCATCCTGGCCGTTGGAAATCACCAAGGGCCGTGGATATGAAGCGGCATGTGTTTCCAGAAGATCATGGAGTCTGGGCTCCAATGCCGAATAGGAAGCCAGATGAATGTCGAACTCGTCGAGAATGAGGAATTCGTGAATGGTTGCCAAGATAACATTGGCCTGGCCCCATTCACTGTTGGTGAAGAACAACAGCGAACGACGTTTCTCCGTCATGATGGTGTACTGAGTAAGTAGCAGTTATCGTGAAGAAAGATGGCAAATCCTGGTATCGCAGTTCTTCTGGCACAAAAAAAAACAAAAAAAAAACCCCCCCAAAAAAAAACCAATAAACCCAAGATAGAAAAAAACAGACAGCAGAGAACATGAATCAACCCAGAAATTAAGATCCTACTTAGAGTCTCGCTCCAGTACCAGCGGTGAAGGAGGGGCCCAAATAGAAGGAAAAGGAAGGGGGAACACGGCCATCGGCCATGAAGCCCGATTCGAGTACCTAATCCTGACTGATCATCCATTGCGCCCCTGGCGGGAGTCGTGAGACTACCGCTTATAGAAAACCCACACCTACAGGGACGGTTAGACTGACCCAAAGAATGATCATTCCCAGGTTTCTGCAAGCCCCGGTTGGACGACATACTGCAGCCATGGATATTTGGTCGCCTATGCCTTAACGGGGCTCAAACGAAGCTAGGGCAAAACTTTACCAAGTCATCGCAAAAATGTATCCCATATGGCTTAGCAATAATACAACATCCATTTCAATAGTGGCGCCCGTAATTATTGCACTTCTTTGCGACGAATCAATCAGCCATGGAATCTGGTCCGGTGCCTCATGTAAGAAATTCAATGTCCTCAATAAGCGCTTTAGTGTCAACCAGAAATAGTATCAAACTTTCTTATTATTGTGACATCGGAAAAAAGAAAAAATAGTTTCTTCTCCTTAAATTACGCAGAGTCCACGCTGGCTTCAAAAGGTCGTACATACTAAGTAACTACTCCTACTGCATCCAATAAGAACTGAAAGCCTACATTGTAACAAAGAGAAAAGTCCAAGCTCCTCCACCAGCCAATCATTTCTTACTAGTTCTTCTCGGTTTTAACTTGCCAGGGTTACTAAGCACCTGTAAGAGCGGAGATGGCTCCCGCTACCGGGTCATGGACAGGCTTGAGTATCTTGAGGTCTTCCAGCTCACTGCGAGGATCACCTGCCTTCTCCGGCCGGGCAATCAGCCGCTCGATGGCATCACAGAGCTCACGGATGGTCATGGAATCTCTTGGCACAGTATGGCCCTTTCCGTGGTCAAACATCTCGGCGGTCTCCTGATCGCACATGTTGTACAACGCCACGGCCCCCGCAATATACGGGTCGTTGCAACCGATAATGTGGAGCGTGGGGATGTCAATGATGTCGTGGCTTTGGTCAGCGAGCAAGACGTGTATTTTGCCCCCCGCCATGGACAGTGGCGGCCATCCGGCAAAGAAAATGGCACGCTGTATTATTTCTCCGTCAGCCACAATAAAATGCAATATACAGCTCGGCTTGGCTAGGCGGGGGGGAGCTGAAAAAAAAAAAAAAAAAAAAAAAAAAAGCAGCTGATTGATTGCGACAACGGCTTACCTTGATTCTTGGCAGTCTGCCGCCTTCTTGCAACAGCCTGCGCTCCTCCAGAAGGAGGGTAGCAGCTGTCGTTGCGCCCTCGGAGTAGCCCAGAATGCCCTGAGAAGTGTTGGTGAGCAAGATTGTGAATTGCAAGCCAAGAAGAAAAGAGGGTCAGGGTAAGTACATACCTCGATCTCAGGATCGGCATCGATCATGTCGAGCAGCCTGCGGATTGCCTCCTGAACGCTGGACGTCGCGTAAGCTGGCTCATCGCCCATCAGGAGCCGCATCCTCTCCTCGGCGTTGGAGCCCTCAGGAAAATCTCGAATCTCATCCAGCATGTCGAAAGTACTGCTCCCGTCATAGTCGACGAATCGCCACAGCGGCCCAGCACCAAAGTAGTCTTCAAATCCAGGAGGAGGCTCGACCTTGCGAGTTCCCTGAGTCCAGGTGAATTTCGTATTTCCTCTCTCCTCTGATGCTGTGACGAAAGGACCCAGTTGAACTTGAAAGTTCTGACGGAATCACGAAGCGTGATATGTTAGTGCCATCATTCATATCGTGTGTGCCCACTCTTTTTCCTGAGGTTTGCTGGTGAACCACATACCTTGGCGCTTCCATACGCTCCGGGAAGACACAGAAATTTCATATTGACGAATGAATGATGGCAAGAGGTTCTTGATTCTGTCCAGTGTATTCCCAGTAGTTGTGACAGGAAAAATCTGGGACCCAAGGGACAAAATGTGGTGGTGATGGTTTTGACAGGTGGGGATGCGTATTTGATTGGATCGTTGCGTCTCGTATCCCCGTGCAAAGATAAACGCCCTTGGCTTGTTTAAGTTGTGTTCTCGCCCTCCGACGGACACCGGCCTTTGGTGTGAAACTCTTTCTTTTTCTTTCTCTTCTTTTCTTTTTATTTTTTTAATTTTTTTAATTACCCTGTCTATCACAAAACGACCGTGACCAGCAGCCCACTGGCAGGTTGGCCAGGGTAGGGGCAGGTGATCGTCGGTATGGAGGGCACGGATTATTACCTCATGGTGCAACGTGATAGGATGATGCAAACCCGTTGCATATCTTCAAAGGGCCAGACTAGTTGATCTGTAATATCAGGTCTTCCTTTGCCCCGGATGTTGGCCCAGCACGTCATTACCATAAATGGTTTCGTCGTCAGCCTGGTTCCGCTCGCATACGGAAGGCAAAGCGATTTTGGCTGCCTTATGGCTGCTGCGGCTCGTCCGAATCGCATGCCGATGACCCGATGTCTGCAGTTCCAAAGTGCTACGGTATCGAGCAGAGGCCAACCACCGCAAGCGGAGAAACTTGCCGCTACCGTGGTCCGGGACGGTGGCTTGACAAGGGGGCGCATCCGGCGCATCCAATCGAGCAGGTATGATGGAAACAACGTCGCTGCGATCCAGTTCTGATGATGCTTCACTCCGCAATCACATGCAAGCGGGTACCTTTTTGATGAAAATTGACCTCAGTACAACCCATGGCCGGACCGGGGCTAATGCGACCTTGTTCCCCTGGCCTATAGTGTGTCTTCGATAAACCTTCTCTATTGGGAATGGGTGGTTATCTTTGGCGACTGTGGGACTCAAAGGAGACGGCCGCGCTGCATCCGTTGGCGCTTCCGATCGTTATAATCACTGTTTTTGGAACCAGCGGTTGTCAGCAATTTATTACGCTTGCAATTTCTACGAGAAACATTCGGGGGGTTTTTTTTTCTTTTTTTTTTCTTGGTTTTTTTTTTTTGGTGTCTCGGGGCGGGACAGGGAAGGGCTGGGCTGTCACTTTTGAAAGACTTTCAAAGGAATGGCCCCATAGGGTAAATCACAATCTGCTAGGCTCATCGAGGCTCGCTGCTATCAGCAGCCGGGATAAATACAACGGCGGGCGGCCTGTGAGCAGTAAGTATGGGCTGTTGTCTCAGGAGGATCCACCGGAAGCCCCACGCTGCACGTTGCGCACGCCCAATTTAGTTTTAGAGTACTCATTGTGCAGAAAGCTTGTTTGCCTTGTATAGAGGGGCGAGGTTGGGTTTGACGGCGTATCATCCTTGCAATCACCGATACTGAAGGGGAAAAAAGTTGCTGCGCTGCATGCAACTCACCCACAAGCGCGACATCCCATCAACAACGTGGTAACCCTTGGCGTCTTGTAGATTGTTTCCTCTCAGGGCGAGCATGAGAAAGTGGCAAGATGCCGGTGGACTCCGAGGTAGAGCGAGGTTGATTTTTTGGTGGCTTTTCTTGTGAACCTTTTTTTTTTTCCCTCTCGCGCTCTCTCTCTTCCAGATTCGGCCATGGAATAATTATATTGGGACAGGGTTATGAAAGTGATCGCATGTCGACCTCCGTCCCGAGCCATGATTTCTTGTGAGGGCTATATGAAGGAAGCCTTATCTTCTGTTGTTGCAATAAAAGCATAACGTGCTACGCTTTCCACTTTTTTCTTACGATACCCCAGTGGAGTGAATCAACACGTATTTCTCAACTTTACACCCTTCATCCTCAAACTTTGGTTTTTTCAACTCCATCCATCCTGAGCGTCTAGGAGGGTAGTACTGCTTTGTCTGGCAGTACATACTTTGGCGAAGCTCAATATGGAGGACACAGACGCTCAGGCAAAGGCCCAGCTGCCTTGTGTTGATGGTCATGATGTACAAGCCGACAACAATCATGTTCTTCATCCTCATAGCACTGGCGACGGCGTCGCCCCCAATACCCTTGCTCCCATTGCCATCATAGGCATGTCCTGTCGGGTGTCGGGGGATGTCTCTTCTCCAGAAGATTTCTGGCAGATGATTTGCAGAGGGCGAAATGGATGGTCTGAGATCCCTGAGGATCGATTCAGCAAAGGCGCCCACTGGCACCCAAACCCTGCCAGGAAGGGTGCCTTCAACTCTCGTGGCGGCTACTTCATCAAACAAGACCCGGCCATGTTTGATGCACCCTTCTTCAACATCACACGGGCTGAAGCAGAAGCTATGGGCATGTTATCCCCCTTTCTTGTATCATTATCTCGCAGACTGCTGACGCCATGTGGCTCTATGAACAGACCCACAACAAAGATTCCTGCTAGAGTGTACCTATGAAGCTTTAGAGAACGCAGGTATCCCCAAGGAGTCACTTCCAGGTCAGAAGATCGGAGTCTTCGTTGGTGGTGCCGCGTCCGACTATCGCCTGGGTACACTGCGGGATCTCGAGCAGACTCCTATGTTTGATGCCACTGGAAATCATCAGTCGATCCAGGCTGGACGCATCTCGCACCATTTCGATCTCAGAGGCCCTAGCTGCAGCGTCGACACCGCCTGTAGCTCAAGTCTCTACGCCCTGCATCAAGCAGTGCTGAGCATTCGGAATGGGGAGTGTGACCAGGCCATTGTGGCAGCATGTCATCTTAATCTTCAGCCTGGAGACTGGATCTCGATGAGTTTGTCCAGGTCAGTCCTTGCTTGGCCTCCATGATTATTCCAGATCGTTTCTAACAAGTCTTGTATAGACTATTCTCTGACCAGGGCATGACGTTTGCCTTTGACAACCGTGCCAAGTCTGGATTTGCCCGTGGCGATGGAGTGGGTGTTTTGGTCCTCAAGCCTGTGCATCGCGCTGTTAAAGACAATGACAGAATCCGGTCTGTCATTGTGAACTCGGGTGTGGGTCAAGACGGCAGAACTGTCGGTACGTTGAAATCGTCCCATGCTGTCTAAACATCTTTCTTGTAACGGTTTCTGACGACAATATTACTATTTAGGGATCACTTCGCCGAGTGGAAAGGCCCAGGAGCAGCTGATGCGTGAAGTGTACGCCCGAGCCGGCATCAGCTCGCAGGATGTTGGTTTCGTCGAAGCACACGGGACAGGCACCAAAGTTGGTGATCCCATCGAGGCCACAGCCATCCACAATGTCTTCTCTGAGGGCAGAACAGCCAAGAATCCCCTCTACCTGGGATCTGTCAAGAGCAATGTCGGCCATCTTGAAAACGCCAGCGGAGTTGTGGCCGTCATAAAAGCCGCCATGATGTTGGAAAAGGGCTTCATCCTCCCCAACACGAATTTTGAGACGCCAAACGAGAATATTCCACTCCGAGAGTGGAATATGAAGGTTCCCACGTTTCAGCAGCCGTGGCCCTCCAATAAAAAGTACATCAGCATCAACAACTTTGGCTTTGGCGGATCCAATGCGCACTGCGTGCTCGCAAGACCACCACTTTATCACTCCGGGCCAGGCCAGGCAAGGCCCGTGTCCACGGCCAAACAGCGCCTGTTCGTACTGTCGGCCAACGACGAGGTTGCTGCAAAGAGCACCATGAAGAACCTCTCCATTTATCTGGAACAGCATCCCGAGGTCTTCCAGAAGCAGCTCCTCCGGAACCTGGCCTACACACTCTGCCACAGACGGTCTCAGCTCTCGTGGCGTATCGGCCTCGTTGCGTCATCCGCTTCTGAACTGGCCGAGGCCGTCAGCTCTTCCGATGCCAGACCGGTCCGAGCTGCCCAGCAAGCCCCAAAGATTGCCTTCGTGTACACTGGACAGGGGGCTCAGTGGCACGCCATGGGTCGTGAGCTGATGGGTGCGTATCCTGTGTTTGCCAGCACAATGCATACTGCAGATCGCTGTCTCCAGAGCCTGGGTGCCGACTTCTCTCTGGTAGAGGAGTTGTCCCGGGACAAGACCAGTTCTCGGGTGGGTGAGGCCCACATCAGCCAGCCTGCATGCGTGGCCATTCAGCTAGCCCTCACGGACCTTCTCAGTTCCTGGGGCGTCTCGCCTTCTGCCGTAACTGGCCACTCCAGTGGGGAGATCGGCGCAGCTTATGGTGCTGGAGCGCTGACCCTGGAAGCGGCCATGTGCGTTGCCTACCAGCGCGGTCAGGCTGTGGTCAAGATGAGGGCGCGATACCCAGACCTGCGAGGCTCCATGATGGCAGTAGGTGCTGGCCCAGAAGCAATGAAGCCTCTTTTACAGCAGCTTACCGATGGCGTTGCGGTGGTGGCCTGTGAGAACTCGCCCAGCTCGGTGACCATCTCAGGCGATGAGGCTGCTATTGATGCGCTGGATACAATAATCGAGTCGGAACAACTCTTCCACAGAAAGCTTCGGGTCGACGTTGCATATCATTCGCCACACATGGGACTTGTCTCGGATGACTACTATGAGAGCATACACGAGACACTGTCTACTGCAACCAACGCATCATCATCATCCTCCTCTCCTGCCTCGCCCAGTGAATGTCGCCAGGTGGAGTTCTTCTCGTCTCTGCGTGGAACCAAGATCCAGGATACCTCTTCTCTCGTCGACGCGACGTACTGGGTCGAAAACCTCACGAAGCCAGTACGATTCTCTACATCGGTCAAGCAGCTGTGCACCGAGAGCCCTCCAGATGTGATTGTGGAAATTGGGCCACATGCAGCACTCGAGGGGCCAGTCAAGCAGATTCTCAAAGGCTGTGGTGTCGGACCTCAACAACAGACGAGCAGCAGCAACAAGGCAATTGATTACTTGTCGGTTCTGTATCGGAGTAAATGTGCCGTCAATACCTCGTTGCGATTGGCTGCGAGCCTTCACATGAAAGGCCAGCCTTTGAACATGGCCAACATCAATTTGGAAGATCCAAATGTCTCACCGCCTGTTCTCGTCGAAGATATGAAGCCGTACCCATGGTGCCGCCAGAAGTATTGGTCTGAGCCACGTCTGTCTCGACAACATCGTATCAAGCCCTTTCCCAGGCATGATCTCTTGGGAAATATGGCCGATTTTTCCAACGAAATAGCACCCAGCTGGAGAAACGTCCTCAGGACAGAGGACCTCCCATGGCTGCGTGACCACAAGATGCAGTCACTGACCACTTTCCCTTTTGCTGGGTTCGTCTCCATGGCGATCGAGGCTGCAGCCCAGCGCGCGGCCCATCGTGGTGTTGCGTTCCAGAGCTTTAGCCTACGAGAGATCCAGGTCAAGAGGCCGCTGCTGATGGAGGACGGCGAGGATTATGAGGTCATGACTTGCTGTTCACCTTATGCTGAGGGATTGCGCTCCTATTCGGACGAATGGGATGAGTTCCGCATCCTATCTTGGGAAGATGGTGGCAAGGGATGGACTGAACACTGTCGTGGCCTGATCTCGGCCAGGAAGAATGCTTCCCACCATCAACGCGACGCTGTAGCCCGTCAAAAGATTGAGGCTGCAGAACAAACATGCAGCGACGAGGAAATACCCGTCTCCACGTTCTATCAGGACCTGGATGGTAAAGGAGCCACTTATGGTCCGACATTCCGAAGACTCAGCTCCATCAGGTCCAGTGATTCCTACTCGGTGGCCGACGTGGATGCTGCGGTGGTTACAGATACAACAGCCACGATGCCCATGGAGTATCAGACGCCATACCATGTTCACCCTGCGCTCCTGGACCAGATCCTGCAGCTCTCATTCCCGATCCTCGGTGCCGGCAGGCCGTCCGTGGGCATGAGAACGCTCTACATGCCCTCGGCCATCCAGGAGCTGCACGTACAGCGCGATGTGACCACATCGACGACCTTGCTCCCAGGTGACAAATTGCGCGTTGTAGGTCATGGGTGTCCCGACCACAAGAACCCCAAGGCCACCGATTTTGACATGGACGCCATTCTGTCTCGTCCAAGTGTTGAGGGAGAGAAGGAAAGTCACCCTGACGCTCTCGCCGTCTCTTCATTGATCAAAATAGTTGGCCTCTGCATGACACCCGTGAGAAACGAGAGCGGCACCCTCGATAACCCCCGAGAACTGTGTTTCAGGATGCAGTGGGAGCCTGTCCTCTCAAGTGACGGAACCAGCACGCCTACTACTGTCGAGAACAACAACAGTGATTCTGGGTATGCTGGCTCGTCAGATGACGACGAGGCTACTTCTAACAACAAGTCCGACCAACATCAAAAACAAGCTTGGGCTGAGAAGACGGTAGTCTTGTTGTCTGGGAATTCAGGTGCTGACGAGCCACTCTTGAGCCAGCTTGCAGAAGCTGTCCAAAGGAGATCAGGCAAGGCTGCAGCCATCCACTCACTTCTTTCGCCTGACAGCCAACTTGAGAGCCTGGACCTGTCGAGATCCCACGTCATGATCTGCGAGCTAGACCAGCCCATCCTCTCAAGGCTGACCAGCCAGGGGTTCTCTCAACTCCAGAAGGTCTTGACAGGCGCAGCTGGCGTGCTGTGGATCACCAGGGGAGCCTACCTGCACGCAGCGAGCCCCGACGGGAATATGGCCGTGGGACTATGCAGGACTGTTCGATCCGAGAGAGAGGCGGCAGTGGCTACTCTTGATCTGGATCCCGCGTCCAGCCTCTCAAACACCAAGAAAACGACGAATCTCATCCTAGAGACCTTCACCAGAGTGTTTGATTCTGTAAACCAGGAGGTCAACGACATGGAATACGCCGAAAAGGACGGCGCACTCTTGGTTCCAAGAATCATCAACGACGATGCCATGAACCTTTTGGTCCACCGTGAGGTCCACCCTGATCAATGCGAGCCCTATCTCCAGGACTTTGTCCAAGATGCATCGTCGCAGCCTCGTCGTCTCAAGATGTCTGTCGGCACGGCGGGCGCACTTGACAGTCTCTATTTCCATGACGACGACGACAACAACAACCAGGAGGGCGTTGACAACAATGTCATGCTCGGTGACCAAGAGATAGAGATCGAGATTCGAGCCACCGGCATGAACTTCAAAGACGTTGTGGTCGCCATGGGCCAGTTATCTCAGCCATACATCGGCATCGAGGCCGCAGGCATCGTGTCTCGCATCGGCCCCAAGGTTGCCAGCCTGGCTGTTGGCGACAGGGTATGTGCCATGACCCACGGCGCCTACAGCACAGTGGCCAGGTGTCCTGAGACCAGCGCCGCGCGGATTCCCACGACCATGTCCTTCGAGACGGCGGCATCCATCCCCGTTGTCTACTGCACAGCATACTACGGTCTTGTCGAGCTCGGAAGGCTAGACGAGGGTGAGACGATTCTGATCCATGCAGCAGCAGGCGGCGTTGGGCAGGCCGCCATCCAGCTGGCCAAGATGCTGGGAGCAGCAGCGATCTATTGCACCGTCGGCAGTCCCGACAAGAAGCAGTTCATCATGAAAGAATATGGCATCCCAGAGAACCATATTTTCTCCAGCCGCGATGCATCCTTTGGGCCGGCCATTCGTGAGGTAACAGCTGGGAAGGGCGTCGACTTGATCATCAATTCCCTGGCCGGTGATTTGTTGCGAGAATCATGGGACTGCATTGCCCATTTTGGTCGCTTTATCGAGATCGGAAAGAGGGATATCACTTCGAACACCCGCCTGGAGATGGCCAAATTCAACAATAACGCCACTTTTAGCTCTGTGGACTTGACAGTCCTTGCCAACGAGAAGCCGAAGAAGATGGCTGCCACGTTCAGTGATGTCCTGAAGCTGTTTGAGAAGAATCTCGTCAGCCCAATTGCGCCCATCAACGTCTTTGGCATCTCTCAGGTTGAAACTGCCTTCCGTCTCCTGCAGAGTGGAAAAACAACGGGAAAACTCGTCGTCGTGCCACAGGCTGGGGAGCAAGTCAAGGCAACACATCCCACGAGCAGCACCAAATCTGCTCTCTTCCGGGCCGACGCCACTTACCTTCTCATCGGTGGTACTGGAGGCCTGGGAAGGTCTCTTTCTAAGTGGATGGTGGCCAGAGGCGCGAGAAATATCGTCTTGGTCTCTCGACGGGCTCGACTCGAGGGCGCAGTGGAGCAGCTTGCTGAGAACTTGAGGCAGTCTGCAGGAGCTAACATTGTTGTCAAGGCTTGCGATGTGACCGAGAAGGACCAGGTCACCAGCCTCATCGAGACTTGCTCCTCGGAGCTTCCACAGATCGCGGGTGTTATACACGCCGGTATGGTGCTAAGGGTAAGTGCTGACCAGGTCCTTCTGTTCCTTTTATTCATCACCTTTAAGGATTATTAACATTTGGCTTCTCTGTTTTCTAGGACGTATTGTTCGAAAAGATGGCTTTTGAGGATTACCAAGCCGTCATCGGCTCCAAGGTGGCGGGTACGTGGAACATCCACAACGCCCTCCTCACCTCCAACCCGCCGCTCGACTTCTTCATTGCCCTCTCTTCGGCTGCCGGAATCGTGGGAAATCGCGGCCAGGCTGCCTATGCTGCCGCAAACACCTTCCTCGACGCCTTCTGCCGCTATCGACAACAGCATCTCGGCCTTCGCGCTGCCTCGATTGATCTCACCGCCGTGCAAGACGTCGGATACCTGGCCGACACGGGCGCAGATCGTCAAGACGAAGTGCTGAAGAACCTTGGAGGCGAGAGCATGAACGAGGCCGAAGTTCTGGCTCTGATCGCTGCCGCTGTCGTTGGAAATCCTGGGTCGGACAGCAACGAGGAGAAGGGCATTTTCCCAGGCCACTGCCTGACCGGTCTGAGGCTCGGTGACGATCCGCAGAGACTCCCCTACTATGCCCAAGACGCCAAGTTCAATCATTTGCGCGAGGCCGTCCTCTCTTTGCACGGCGCCGCCGGTGGTGCTGCGTCATCAGGGGCACAGGTCTCGATCGCCACATCTCTGTCTCGAGCCAAGTCGCCAGAGGAGGCTATCGAGATCATCACCACTGGGCTCACGGGGAAGCTTAGTTCCATCCTGATGGTGCCGACCGAAGAACTCGACGCTGAAACGCCTATCACCAAGTATGGTCTGGACAGCCTGAATGCCATCGAGCTGAGGAACTGGATTACCAAAGAGCTGGGTGTGAACCTGCAGGTATTGCAGTTGTTGACGAGCGGGTCTTTGACCAACCTGGCTGGTATAATATTTACCAAGCGAGGTTGAATGAATGGAACTCATTGTAGAATGACCCATCCATTCAGCATGCAAGTCGCAAGTCAGATTACGAGTGACAAGGCCGAGGAATAATATCAGTGCGTGTATAGTAACTGTTTAGTAGCTTTGATTACAGAAATTGGGACTTTTGTTTGAAATACATAAATATATACACACACTTATATATATACTCATTCTCTGTATGCATTTGATAAAACGCAAATTCCTCAGAAGTTTGGCAAGTTCTAGAGCTGAACGGGATACTAGAGGTATTGAATGGGTTGCCTCGTCAGCCAATAAGTACTGATTCGCCATGAGCATATCGCCATCAATCTCCGGGGGGCCGGGACTTTTGCAGCCTGCCCAGCCCTATGAGTTAGCTCCGAGATGCTGAGGACCATGTGATAAATGTCATAGCACAAGCTCAGCCCTAATTATTTACGGATGTCTGCCAGAGCACCTCTGTTCTCAATCTCTAAACCAGTGGTGCATCTGCTGACCAGATCAGACGCCTCAGTTCAATTTGGGACTGTTCCGATCTGTCTACTGCCATAGCGATATTATGTATGTCCGTCGAAGAAACATTAATACTGGCAGCGAGAACGACCTATACTTGTTATATAAAGTTGTATTAGAAATAGAAAGAACCATGATTTGAAGCGTAAGGGCGAAAGAAGAAATGCGAAAGACAAGGGTCTCCATCCGTATTCGTAAATTAAGCTTCATTCAACTGAATGCTACACAAGTACAGTTAAGACTGGTTACTCGGTCTGTGCTTACTGTAAGACTCTTTGCAAGCTGAATGGGGAGCAGCATCCAACCGGCGGCACAGACTCGACTACGACCATCTTGTATGGGTGTGAATGGCTGTGAGTATTAACGTTCTTTGTTGAAATCCTGATAAAAGTGCCTAAGTATGCAAGTTGGTCTCACCGTAACATCAGTCCGTGATCCTACAAAAAGAGAACTTGGGATGGGAGATCGTCCTTCAATTATTTCTACCTAATTATTTCTACCTCTAACTGAGTAACGATGGAATGTATGGCCAGCACTCCTCCCCAGCTCCACTGATCAGTGTGAACAGCACCTGACATTACCCGGCTCTTACCGTCTACTTTGGATCGCGACTATTCAATCTGTCCCTTCTGCTTTTCCTGCCATCCTTGTAGTCTACGCTTCGAGCGTAGTGCGCAGTATGATACCCTGGCCTGATGGACAGACTTTTACAAGCTCTTTCTCCAGTCCTGGACGTTGGAAGGAGTTGAACGCTTTTTCACACCTGCGCCACCTGTACACGAGCAGTATAGCAAAGTTAGCAAAGAGCGCCTAGGTGTTCGCGAGAGAAAAAAAAACATGAAGCTACAGGGGTCACTTACGGAGTTGCTTGCTGTCGACATCGAAACACGTTGGGGAGCCAGAGTGTGTGAGCAAGGTCGAGTTGTCTCCCGTCGGAGCTGCATTTGTCAAGATCGAGATGGTTGCATTGGTCGAAGGAGGCGGTACGACAGTACTGTTGCCACACACAGGATGAAGGATTTTGTTGGTCATATCGCAAAACCACTTCTGCTCCGGGTTGACAAATCCGGGCCCAGCAGACGTCGTACTATTGCAGAGCTCCTCGGCCCTGTGCTCAGCGTGATCCGAGATGACGAGAATCTCGCTGAACTTATCTGCGAGGCTTCTCTTAGTGCTAGTCCTGGACTTCCACCGTCGTTTCTCAAGCGGTGGTGCCTCCGCAGAATGATATGTAGATTCCAGCTCAGAGACAGAGCGGGCTCCCTTATCAACCGAAGGGTCATCGCCATTTGACCAATAAGTTATCGACTTTGGGTCTTTGTCTGTGTAGACCTTGAATGAAGGTGTGTTGCACATATTCTGTGCCGCAGTGCCGTTCGCTTTCATGTTTTGAGACGACATGTCCACCCAGTTGACTCTGTTCAGTCATTAGCACACTGTTGACCATTTGACTTGGAACGATGTCATTCCCAATACGCTGGGTTAAGTCCGTTGAGCTGAAGCTCTGGGTCGGACGGGAGGGCAAAGACAAATCCGAAGATCCACAATGCTTACTGAAACCCGGTAGCGGGTTGGCTGCAATTCTCATCGATCCACATGCATTTGGGCATGTAATTAGTTCCTGGAACCACCACCTCACTTACTGTACCAAGTAGTGATGATTAGCTAGGCTTCTGGTGGAATTCCAAGGCTTGTAGAGACACACAATACCAACTGGCCCCGCAATAGGATCCGAAGGTGCCGTCCAAGCCATATGATTGGCCTGCCTCTTGACCTGCCATGGTCATGAACGCATAAGCAAGGCATATAGCATCATCATTGGCAGAGAAGAGCGTGTAAAAAGCCTCTTGACCGGTTTGATTGGGTTAGAGTAAAAGACTCGGCAGTTCCTGCTTGCACTGTCTGTGAAATTTGTAGGCACTTTGTCAGCTCATTGTCGATACGATGACGAAGGCAAGCTGGGAGCATAATGACTCGCACGTGCACACGTACAGAATCAGGGTCAGCAACGATTCCTAAAAAGCTGCCCTCGACTCCAAAGTTTCGGGCGTCTGGCAGATCACCACCAAGGCCTGTATGCCCGTCGAGATTGGCTCCAACACCAATTCGGAAGGTAGCAGTGTTGGGGTTTGTGGATGAGGAACTGCTGCTGCTGCTGTCTGAGGCTTGGAGCAGATCGGTAAAGCCGCTGACGATTCCAAACATATCAGCAATGAGACCGATAGTTTCAGCCATTTTCGCGGATTAATGAGTGATTATAACAATGCTGGCTTGGCGAGTTGAAAGAATGTCGTTGACGTTGGCGTTTTGTTGTTCGTTGAAGTCGTTGCAAGCCAAGTATTACAGGACCTGTCTGTGTCGAATAAGGACGTTAAGATGAGCGTTCTCCTTGAGATGGATCCTTGAACTTGGTTCTCCTTGGCAGAGGATCAAATGACCGAGAAAGATTTATGACAAATGAAATTGGTAAAATGAGAGTGACTGCAAGACCAGCTTGCGCGTTGAGGGATATGGAAAGGAGTGTGACTATTGTGTAGTAGTAAAGACAGGCTTGGGATACAGAAATTGTTTTGTTATCCTGCTGGGTGCGAGTCGTCACAACTTATATATGCAAGAGGAGGGCATACAAAGTATAGATCACGTCTTTGGTTCTGGCGCAAACGAACGCTCTCGTGAGAATGAAGGCTACGTTTAAGACGCAAGCCTACGGCGACAGTAGCCGCTTCCATCAACTTGGCTCTGCCCTTGGTGGTCGTCTTGTTTGAAGCCTTGGTGAAGTTGAAGGTTGAGACACGCCTATTTCTGACCAACGGCATGAATCATTGATTGAACTCCAAAACGGTATACTCTAAGATTGTCATGGCATCCTTTAGTAGGCCTTTCTTGTAGGAAGAATCGAAACTCCTGGAAACCCTCTGGCCCTCGTCAGGCCGGTCAATTTGCCCGTAATTTGTTTCGCATAATTATAGAAGTACAATATTGCGAACCTTCACATGTATTTTACATGCTTGACGGGTGAGCCCTTCCGCACAGCGTAACCCGTGCATGCCATTTTATTGCTACCTGTTCATGTTTATTACAGGTAGGAGCACCATACGACTGTCAACAACATTATGGCCCATTTGAGGCCTGATTCTCGTCTGGAATGAAACCAAATTTCCAACAGTAGCGAGTATCAGCTTCGTAAATAAGGCATGTCTGGACGCGGCCTTCAGGCAATGAAGGATAACTGGCCGTCTTTCACCCGCGTAAACATCGTTGGATAACCTCAGCGGTCAGATAAATTAAGAACAGCTGAGACTTCACTCAGATGTCACACAGGTAGTTTGAAGTCTTGGCCATGTCAAACCCAAGTGTCTGGTTGAGGACGGGTTGACGGACCGCCGATGCTGAACATCAAATCCATTGAGGCTTAAAACAACCATTTGACACTGTTGCCATCAGAGAATATTGACAGAAGGAAAAGATTTCCAGAATGCTGTATCAGCTTTCGGACTTTACTCTGGAGTCAATACGAAATTAACCTGTGCGTGGTTGTAGTCACCATGCAGCTAATGCAAGAAAGCCTCCTCGAGCTCCGGGAGGATCTTTGGCAAGTATACTATTCTGAGGGGAGGAACCCTCCTGTGGACTTCCTCCGTCGCCTGCTTTCCTAGCCTGGTCAAATTCTACAAGTGGTCAAAGCCATCTTGCCGTCCAAGAATACAAGATTTGAGCACAACACACCAATCAGCTTGCAGACCTGACCACCACTTATTCGGATCCTTGCCATTTACCTCTTGCGCCGACGGGAAGGATCATAACAGAAACAGTAATTGACTAGTCATCCAACTTTAATATGACGCTCTTAAGACTGAACTTTACTTATATGATTCTTGAAAGGATCGGGGCTGAGGAAAAAAGGCACTATGCATCGACCAATTGGAGGCGTCCTAACAACAAGCACAGTGGTCAGCTAAGTGGCAAAATTGCTTACTTTGTAGTATGTCGGGTCACAAAATACCATCAAATCCAACTTCAGAATAGCAAGGGTCTCAAGACTCTGGTGCCTCTTCCTCTGACCCAGGATACTGGTGACCAGCAATAGCCTGAGGGCCGAATCGTCGCGGGCATGATGCACTGCATACGGTTTCGCCTCCGGTCTCATCAGTGAGACCTTGTAAATACGAGGAGACCGCCAGTGGAGAGCACGCAACCAAGAACCCTCGACGTAACTCAGGGCTACTTGGCATAAACTGGAAGTGGCGGGCGTTGGTGCTCAGAATAGCATTGGAAGAGGCTATGCTGCACAATCTGGTCATGCTTCGAGACTGGTCACCAAGCAGGTGAGAGCTCAAACTCTCTTATCAGCCTGTTGCGAAGCCATTATTCCAGGCAGAACTCGTGTAGAGCAACTTGTTTCCTCCGTCCTAAATTTCTATAAAAACCTGACAGGTCGCTCCTCTTGTGTTGTCGCAGATTTTCTTCGAGGCTTAAACCCACTCTGGTCATCATCAGTCATACCTCCTCAACAAACCTCTCCAGACTCAACTCAAAGAGACATAATGGACACATTTATTCATAAGATCCCCCTCTATATTACTCTTGCAGCTTTAGCCGGGTTCGGGTTGGTTCACGGTGCGAACAATAACGTGACCGGCTGCGAGACTGTCGGATGCCCACTTAACCAAACCTGCACCATCGTCAATAACACCTTGGACCAGGGGATTGGGGTGGCGCCCATCCTCTCAGAAAACACATCTTTCCCTTCTCTGTCATGGATCCAAGGCAGTTATGCCCTCACGTCTCCCAAGGTGGTATATGGCGAGAACTACTATCTAGCCACACCACAGGGCCAGAGCCTTGGGGATAACGATACGAAGGCATGTGCGGTATTCTTCCGTCACTTCAACGCAGTTTTTCCAGGTCCCTTTCCTGAGACTGCCATATCCACTGGAACGTGCCCTGATGCAATTCAGCAATCCTGCATTGATGCACTCACCAAGCGAGCTGCGAGTCTCCATGTATCCAACGAGACGGACGCCTGTGGGGCGTTGCAGCAAAGCTTTGAGTCAAACCTAGACAACGAATGCGCAGAATATGCTTTCGGAAACAAGTGGCAGAACGTAACCGCAACATGTAAGGTCTTTTGAGCCCCAGACATTGATTTGTATGCTGACACGGAGCTCTTTTGCCAGCCTTGACAAGCCCACAGCCCATTTCCGAGGAACAGAATTTAAGTTCAAACAGTTGGCCCATTCAACCGAGATCAGACAACCTTGCACTCGTTGACAAGTTTCTAACCACCGTACGTCCTCTTCTTTTCTTACAAGCAAACACGGGCTAGAGCTGACTGGGTGGAATGCAGATAAATGACCTCGAATATTTGGAGAACGACACGTATCGGATGACACCTATCTTATCGGTGTTCTACCCGGGAAGTGGGAGCATAGTGTCTTCTCCTGAGGCACAGCTCACATGCTTGAAGGTTGTTGGCTTCAGTGAGAATTTAGGCAAAGAGAGTACCGGGATGGCACCCAAAGCCGTGGCCACATCTTTCACCAGATTGCTTTTGGGCGCGGCGGTTGTTATCGTCACCTCTCGTGTGCTCTCAGGCAGAACCTAGAATATCGGCAATTGCCAAAGGCGAGAAAGGTATACGATGCGTCTTGGTCAAAGTGCGGGTACTGGAATTGGAGATCTTGGGGGTATAATAATGAAACCATGATGGGCAGGTCCGATATCGTGTAGCTGGGATCAGATCAGGTTGGAGAGTCCAGGCCCAGGTTTGTGTCTATTGTTATGTGCGGTTGAATGAAGCGCTCTGGGACATGTGTTCGAACAGAATAATTACATCGAAATGAGAATAACGTACGAAGTCTTCCATGATCCCTTTGGCAGGAAAGTTTGCTCCGTGGCTGAGATGCTGAATTTGAACGCCCGAGAGCGTCGTTCCGTGACTTGTCCCTCACCTGATCTATTTGCCTAGCGTGCACATTAGATGGGGGTCATAATACGCAAGACAAGGCGCAAGCAGAGGAATGTAGAGACTGCAGAACAGTATTGGCAATGAAATTATCTGAACAAAGGGAAGATCTTTGAAAATGTGACTATTTTTAGGCTTCGGGAGAAGTTGATATAGCCTTCTGAGGCGACCAGCCCATGTTTTCACACTACCTCTTCATGAGTGTAAATATGCACTGGCGCGTTTCCTACCAGCGTCCACAGGAATGTCAACTGGAAGTCTGCAATACGAAAATCGCACTGCTAGTAGACTACATGGTACGTAAACAAGTTTCAAGCAAGCTTGCCACTCGCTCAATCTCGCTTCTTTGCGTATTCTGTCCCGACATGAGATAAAGCACATTGCCAAGAACTCTGCAATGGACATTCCAAGGGCCGTTGCTGTCGCCACGAAGAAGGTTATCCCGCAGGCATACAGCGGCGTTGCTGCTGTAGCCTGTGGCCATTTCGTCTCTCAAGTGGACAGCAAGCACGCTGCCGAGGGCCCATGCGCCAAGCACGCGAGGATTCTGTCGGGATATATTGGTAATGAGGTCCTGCGGCCACATTGACCAGACTTCAGCGCCAGCTCCAAAGGCTCCGGCCTGTGGGTCTTGAATGTCCTCAGAGTCCATCCAGCCACTTTCCTTCGCCCAGTCCCAGGCGCCGCTTTGTTCCATTGCTGACATCTCGGTAAGAGACTCCAAGGCCACTTGACATCCGACCGGATGCGCCGTGTAGCTATGACCGTGCAACAGCGCATCGGTCTTCTCGTTGCTACCAAATACTTGGAAGATACTCTCCGAGGCCAGAGTCGTGCAGAGAGGAACAAGACCTCCCGTGAGCAGCTTGGCGTGCACTGAAATGTCTGGGTCTATGCGGAGAAATGAGGAAGAGCTGAAACGTCCGAGGCGATACAGGCCTGTGAAAACCTCATCGCATATGACGGGAAGTCCTGACCAGGCGGTGGGGTCCTTCACATGGGACTTGGACGACGCTGAGCCGTCAAACAACTCGTTGTACCGACGGACTATGCTCACAAGGGCGCGTTGGTAGAGCGGATCGCTGGATTAAAAGTCAGTTGCTGGAGGGGGCTGGTCAAATATGCAACGTGGCTAGCTTCACTTACACAAGTGCCATCCCTCCTGCCCCCAAAACTATAGGCTCGATGATCAGAGCACCAAATCTCCGCCCCTGTTGGTGCAGGGCTTGGAGCGTTGTCCATATGAAGGTCTCATAAACGAGATGCTCGCCTCGGGATTCCCTGGCATCCAGGTTGAATATTTCATTGAGTGAGCTGAACTGGCGCTCCTGTCCGAATTGTGCTTTCAACTCATCAGGTACGCGGACCTGCCATCGGCCGTCCATGCAGAGAACAGTTGGATAGTCGAACCAAAAGCCTTTGCCAGTGTACCACTCAGTCTTTTCGTTGTAAATGCACGGTTCAGCACAGTCCATTGCGCCCATGGTGTCACCTATGATGATTAGTATACTTTGGGCGCATGTATCGTCTGACGGGTCATTATAAAACACACCATGGTATCCGCCCTTGAGCCCGATCACCCCGAGTGCCTTGGTGGACAGGGGGTCATCCTCTCCTGTCCCCGTGGAGTATCTCATCCTAGCTGCTCGAAGAGCCATTTTCACCGCAACCTCGGTGCCTGTGCTGCCATCATCCGAGAAGAAGACGCGGCTGAGCCGAGGGTTTCCCAGTCCCCGAAGGAGGGTCTCAGCGAGGTCAAGAGCTGGCTGATGAACTGCTTCGGCAAACATGACGTGACCATACCTCCCGGCGGCGTATGCAGCAGCGAGTGTGAGGCGAGGGTTGGAGTGGCCTAGGCCCTGTGTCCACCAGGATGCCGAGCCGTCAAAGGACGGCTGCAGGAGCGACTTGTGTTCTTCAGAGCACGAGACAGTTGTCGACTGCGTAATCTCGTTTTGGGGCCTCAGCGTTTGAAAATAATCTCCGTGGGCGGAGTCGATCACTGTGATGCCCTCTGGCTTCAAGCGAGACTGCTGCGTGAACGGCCACCAGATGCTGCGGTGTGCTCGTGAGGCCATGGTCTCGATTGTGGTGATGCGTTCCTCGTGTCTTCTGTCCAGGTGCCTGAGGACATTCTGCAGCACTGTGCTCTCGGCTGTGTCGTTATAGTACCGGCGCATGGAATTGGCATCTTCTGGCTGGCTCTGCTTCCTGTCAGGAGGGCCAACTAGACCAGCCACCTTCACATTTCTGTGATGATCCCTGAAATAATTTGAAAGATACTCTAGATTGCCGTATTGATGGTCCTCAAACAGCAACACAGATTCAACGTCGTATCCGCGAATCCTCAGACTCTCAAAGGCCGATATAGTCTGACTGATGCCTCCCAGTCTGGCGTCTCCGATTAGGATGGAAGGGAGTCGCAATGGCATATACAGATCGGCCTGGGTTGTTCCTGAGGGTGTTGGGGAGTGGACTCCGCCAGCTGTCTCGAGGAAGAGCCATCCATCTCCCTGAGCTGCGCGGTCTGCCGCCAAGTCTCGACATTTTGCTAAGAGCTCGTGATCTGGGGGGTTTGTCTATGAAGCAGAGAGTGCTCAGAATCAGAACGGGAAAGGAAGAATCTACACCTGCACGTGGACGTCTTACTTTTGTGGAAGCCTGTGCTGCGATGTGTGGGCTCACAGGTAGATCATATTGGAACAATGTTGTGGTCTCGACATCAGGTGCAAATGTTTTGACATGGCTGAAGGTTGATGCGTCAGAAACTTGCCACGAAGACACCGCTTATAACACGTCCATTGATCCACCGAGACAAGAACAGAAGGAGGCAAACATAAACCACGTCTACTTTATCATTAATTCTTGCCAGTGAACAGAAGTAAGAAGAGACGGATAGAAAGAAAAAACATTTGAGGATATGCTCACACTAGTCATCAGCTTCAGAAGCCAGGCCTGTTGAGACGGGCTTGAGGAAAGCGCAAGACTTGGCAGGCCAGAGCGACTTGGCACCCTTGCACAGTAAGGTCGTGAAAATAGTTTTGCCCACATCAGTATTGGCGCCAAAAACTTGATATATCCGTTGTGAACGCCAGAAGAGGGAGGCGATGGGCGGGAATCTCATCGTGGCCACCGTTGTCGGGCGGACAGGAAAGTTCTACTGTGTCCTTTGAGAGCGCAGTCTTCGCTTGAGTCTCACAAGCAAGTGCAAGGGACGGAGGGGCAAGCTCTCTCCAGCAAGAGGTGGGGTCCTCATCACGTGTTTCCCTCCCTCGTCGAACCTAAAATGTCGCATAGCTCTTTATCTCTCTCTCTCTCTCTCTCTCAGCGCCTTTCCAGGGCAAGAGCTACTGTACATCGATGATCATCGTCGCGCCTGCATCATGTCTTCGGCCCTAGATGATGTCTTCTCATTCGTCCTTGCCCGACGTCAATCCCGCGGCCTTCTCCGCCGCCTGACAACGCCAACCCAACAAACACCCCTCGTTGATTTCTCGTCCAACGACTACCTTTCGCTCTCTTGCAATCCTGACCTCAAACGCAGCTATATCTCGCGCCTACAAACATCGGGAGAAGAATTTGGCCTCGGATCTGGCGGCTCGCGTCTCCTCGACGGGAACACGACGCTTGCCGAGACGCTCGAGCAGACCCTTGCCGAATTTCACGGCGCGGGCGCTGCCTTGCTTTTTAACTCGGGTTATGAAGCCAACACAGGCCTTTTGGCATGTGTGCCACGCGCTGGGGATGTCGTTGTTCTCGACGAGCTCGTGCATGCGAGTGTGCACGCGGGTGTAAAGCTGTGCAGGGCGGCGCGAGTGGTGCGATTTAGCCACAACCGCATATGGGCTGGGGATGAGCGTCTGTCTTCTTGCTCTAACTCGCAGGGCAGTGCTAGAGACCAGGGAACAAATTTGGAAAGTCTTTCTGGTGTCCTCCGAGCCACTACGGGAGGTGAAGATGGTAGAGCCGTCAGAGAGGGGCGAAAACATGTGTTTATCGCTGTCGAAGCTGTCTACAGCATGGACGGTGACCTCGCCCCCCTTTGCGACATCGTTCGTTGTGTTGAGCAGTATCTACCCCTAGGAAACGGCCATGTGATTGTTGATGAAGCACACTCAAATGGTTTGTTCGGCACGCGCGGTCGCGGGCTTGTCTGTGAGCTCGATCTTGAAAGTCGTGTGTGGGCCAGAGTTCACACGTTCGGTAAGGCCTTGGGCTGCTCTGGAGGTACGACCAGCTGGCAAAATCCTATTTCCTTCTTACCTATGCCGAGGACTGACACAGGTCGTGGTTTCTTATTTCCTTTGTTTCTTTGGTTGTAGCAATCGTCCTCTGTTCGCCAGTCACCCGGCAGTATTTGATCAACTACGCCCGCACCTTGATCTACACAACAGCGATGGGCTTCCCTGGGCTGGCCAGCATACAAGTCGCGTACGAGTTCATCACCAGCGACCAGGCAGAGGCTTTACGACGTCATTTGCAGGGCCTGATAGAGTATACACGGGCGCGATTATCACAGCTGTGCCTAAAACGAAACGCATCGGCTGAGGTGATCAGGATTCACCCAGGCTCCATCCAATCGCCCATTATCCCTGTTTTCGTGAGGCAGGCGAGGAGTCTGGCGGAGCACTGCCAGGGCAGAGGATACATGGTACGTGCGATCGTGGCGCCGACAGTGCCCCAGGGGACCGACAGGGTGAGAATCTGTCTGCATGCTGGAAACACGATTAAGGAATGCGCCAAACTGTGCGAAGCCATCGAGGAATGGGTCTCCAGCCAGCAAAACCCGACGGCGGAGACCATGACAATCCCAGAGACAGTGCTTCTGACTGGGCATGCTATCAAGAACAAGCTTTAATTTTGACACCAGAAACGGCGGGGAACTCCCCCACAGGCGGCCCCTCACGCATGTTCGTGAGCAACCGAGTCCTCCTTGGCAAAGCTCTTCATGGGCCTCAATCCCCATTTTCCAAACATTATCTCGTCTTCATCCCATCCGTTACAATCTGTCGTAAGCATCTTCTCGCCGGTGAAGATGGCGTTGGCCCCCGCCATAAAGCACAATACTTGCCTCTCTTCAGACATGGTCTTGCGGCCCGCGGCGATGCGGATAATCGTAGCAGGCATGACGATCCTCGCCGTTGCAATGGTCCTCAGCATGCTCGTAAAGGCAATCTGCTCGCGATCGCCCAAAGGCGTGCCCTTGATGGGCACCAGCGCATTCACTGGGAAACTCTCTGGGTGTGCTGGAAGCGTCGCCGCTGTTTGCAGCAGCCCGATGCGGTCCATGGCGGACTCGCCGAGGCCGAGGATGCCGCCGGAGCAGACATTAATTCCGGCGTCACGGACGTGTGCGAGCGTCTGCAGCCTCTCGTCGAAGCTCCTCGTCGAGATGATGCTAGGGTAGAACTCGCGGCTGGTGTCGAGGTTGTGATTATACGCCGTCAGCCCGGCCTCCTTCAGCTGCTTAGCCTGCTCGGCGTCGATCATGCCAAGGGTGACACAGGCCTCCATGCCCAGGGCGCGGACGCCCTTGACCATCTCGGTGACGTTCTTGAGGCTGTTCTTGCGGCCTTTCATGTCCCGCCATGCGGCGCCCATGCAGAACCGTGTGCTCCCGTTTTCCTTGGCCTTGCGTGCGGCCTCAAGCACAGACTCGACGGATTCCACCCTCTTGGCGACCAGGCCGGTTCCCTTTTGGTATCGTTTCGACTGGGCGCAGTATGAACAGTCTTCAGTGCAACCGCCTTCTTTGATGTTCATGAGGGTGCATAATTGGACTTCCCCAGGCGCATGGAATCGGCGATGAACAATTCCCTTCGAGAAAACATTAGCCTAGATCGGGACAGGCTCGAGGCGGGGGTAGAGGCTTCATACTCACAGCCTGGTGAGCCAGCTCAAGCAAGGGCTGGTAGTAAATCGCAGCAACCTCCTTCCTCGTCCAGTCAGTCCTCACCCTCGCCGTTTTCACAGCGTCCAGAAAGATCTGCCGGTTGGTTTCCACGGATTCAGTTTCTGCCTCGCTCGGATCTTGCCACTGATCCTTCAAAGTGTGACGGTGAAAATGCGGGGGCGCAGGTACAGATTGGGGCAATGGAGGCTCTGGTGGCGGAGCTGCATCGTAAATGGCCCCTCTGTCGACGACTGTGCTGTTCATCCGATGTTGAAAATGGGAAGTGAGCCCTAGGTCTTTTCTCGTAGGCGTAGGCCGGACGGCTGGGGCCGAAGGTGTCTTGATCCACGGGCGCCGATCGAAACCAGCCAATGACCAGACACCCCTTGCGCGAACTGCTCCTACTGCTCCCGGAAGGTAACCCCCCTTCACAGCCATTGCGTGCATACCGTTCTTCTTGTTGGTCTTCGTAAGCAAGAGAGGATGCACAGGTCGATGTATCGACTAATAAGTGACCATGTGTGCACAAAGCTGGCCGTCCTTGGTTTTGTATGGCCACTAAACGTCCGAATCCCAATTGGGCAAATTGGCGTCTTGAATCTGATTGTAAAATAGAGTATACGTAACAGGATCATGAAAGAAAAAAGAAAAAACAGAAGAGAGGACCAAGGACCAAGGCTGCTTGTTGTTCTGCGTCCTTTTTGGGGGGGAGGGGAGTCTCAAAGCCAGAGAGGGAGGCGTAGTGGAGTTTCCTGCCAAGAAGTCCCCTGCCACATGTGCCGATGAGAGCGGCCCAATGATAATAAGGGATTTGTCGTTCGTTATCCTCGGGAAGCTGCGTTCGGGGTTTCAAGCATAAAAAGTGGGGGCAGAGGCTTGGGAGAGGGGCTTGGGAGGGAATTTGGTGTACTATTGAAAACCATGAGCTCATGTCATGTGTTATGCATGCACATCGCTTGACAATTAACTATTATTATTTAAAATAATTACCCGATATTATCTTGCTGATGTTTCACTGAGCATTACCGGCCTCTGCCAATATCCAGCATGTGTTTTCTAATCGTTGATTACAGCTTATATTCATCATTCTTTTTTATTGGCACAATAATTTTATAACTTCTATTTTAGAATTTCCAATACCAACAGTGCTTATGAAAGGGTTTTGCACTCAGCTGTAGAATAAATTAAATTTTCTTTGCTCAAGAACTGTAAATGTACCTGGCTCAAGTGCGTGTGCATCATACAGGGCGACGTGACCGATCCCGCCAAAGGAGCCGAGAGCATCCCACTGATGTACGCAAACATCTATCTAGCCATCGGCGCTGCTTGCTTAGACGGGGTGACTGAATATTTCTCACACAGAGGCATTTCGGAGTCATTGGGTCCTCAAGGATGGCCTTGAGGGTCGTCCCGTGGGCGCTGGGCGTGGTGAAGGCGGAGTTGCCGAGGGTTTGGATATCGATTAGACTTGTCGCTTGTGTGGGATGAATAAGTACGGCAATAGAGTGCCGTTTCGGCTAAGACTGTTCCCTTCGAGGTCCAAATAGAGCGTGTTGGACCAAGAGACCGAGGAGAGGAAGATCAGAAGGTCTGGGAGAAAAATTAGGGTTGGGGACACTGCAGGAATAGCCATGGCTCGTATGCAAACGCAGTGCACCTAGTTGATGACTTTTAATAAGTACTCAAGTGGTCATAGCGTCGAGTCTAGTCTTTTCTTTTCAATCGTGAATTTCTGCCATATTAAATTTATTTCTCATTGCGTCTTGACTGTGGAAATCCTTGCTTCGTCCATTCCCTTTGCTGCCGCCCTGTCTATCTTTAAGTTTTAAGTTTCGGAGTTTCGCCCTCGCCAGCCTCACTCTGGAAAGTGGAGCAAGCTCGCGTCAGACAACTCATTTTCCGTCCTTTAAGTTTCGGCGGCGTCTGTGAAGCCAGTGTGCTGACGTATTCAGTGATCCCTTCGTACCACCGGTGTAGATTGACCCATGATTTCAATTGCACGCGTGTCCCGTGCGGGAGCTCTGTATCCGTGCTGCAAACTGCTGCCACCGTCGTTATAAAGAGTCTTGTTGCATTAGGATACTTCCATCTCCACTACCTTGAAAGGTCCAAGACTACATGCAAGATCCGACCAAGCACTCCGTCTTCGGCACTTATTCCAGGAAGTGGGGGCGTCTCAAAACCCCAAGGCCGAAGAAGCTTGACGCTCCCGGCTTCGAGAAAAGGCTATGGAGATTGCCAAATTAAAGCCTACGAGCTACGTATACGAGTATGGAAATAATGCCTGTTAGGCTCAAGATTGTATTAATACGATGGAAGCGTTCTCTAGCCATTCAGACAGGAATTGTCTGTACAGCTCGCCACCGGTCTTGCAGGGCAGCCCAGGTGTCATCCAAGCTCTCCGATTCCCTTATGAGTAAACCCCAGTGGACGGCATCTGTCGATGGAGTAGCTGCATAGATCTCGAGGAAGTCCTTCTGGCTGTCGTTCTGCTGGCAGTCCAAGACGGTAGCTAGGTCGAGGGTGAAATTCTCGGGCGAGTTTCTGTTGATGAGGAAAATGCAGGCGCGTGGGAGGGGGGCGCCGGTAGTCATATCAGGGAGCTGGTTGCAAATGAAGAGTGGCCCCTTGAAGAGCTCTTCGCCCCAGTCCTCCTTCTCGTGGTCCCACTGAAAGACGAGCACGTGGTGGGCCATGGATATATAGGATTGGACGGTGGGCACATAGCGCTTGATGACGCTAAGATTCATGTCCCCGATAGTACGAGTGCCCCCTTGTGCCGGCTGCGCACCATGATAGCCTGCAGTGACAGTAGCGGTGGCAGTGACCGTGACGGTGGACTGGCTGAATTGGGCATTGGGACCTCGGTGAGAAGGGCCATCAGATTCGTAGTCAGAGACAGGCACAGTATTTCCTGCTCGCGTGGCGGGCTGGTTTTGGCGTCGAGACCTTCGGGGCGTTGAGGGCTTCATGCTGTTTCGGTAACCTTGGAGCCAGGCAGCTTCAGAGGTCAGATCGGGCGGGTGTAAGGATGAGAGGTAGGAAGCTCAATTGGCGTTGCTACGAGAGGAGAAAACTCAGCAGATGCCTCGAGAAAACAAAACAGGACGCGGGAGGGTATCAGAGAGCTGAACCTACATTTCAGCTGGACTTTCTGGCTCCTGGGACAGAGTATGAGGCGTGAGGGCTGAGGGAGGAGGCCTCGATGGCTACTTGAACAAGAAAAGATAGACGCGACGACGGTCTGGACTCGAGATCAGGACAGCAGGAGAAAGTTCCGGTATGGCGCGAGTTTCTGGCGTGGCATGTTAGATGCTCGTGCTGTGGCGTATGAGCGATGCGCTATCATGAGAGACGAAACACGAGAGAGGAAGAGAAATACAAGGAGTTCAAATCAAAGATTCGGGAAGGTCAGTAGCCACAAGGCTACCATACCGTCGAGGCAAGGTGCGAAGTGGTAATAATCATGGCGTATGCGCAAACCTGAAGTCGTACTTAAGGAGGGGTGACGTTGAAAGAAGTGGGTACCAGCTCAGAGCTCTTATCTTATCGGACTTCTCTGGCTGCAGGGACGTTGAGCCTTGTCTTTGAGTGGCGGTTTGGAACTGGCAAGGGCACCAAGCCGCCAAAGGGGGCTTAGCTGCAGACCGACACGACGTCAGCAGCAGAGAGGTGGGAGGGAGATCATGCCCCCCCCCCCCCCCATGTAATTATTTACGACTGCTATGTACAGTAATGTTTTGCCCTGCTCGTGCCTGACTATCCTGGGCAGTAGACTTTGTCATTTGAGAACGAGTCAAGAGCGCAGCGCACACGGATTCCTCGCTGCTTGATTAGCTACTTCAAGACGCACTCTGTTCTTACATTACTTATCTGGATCATCGTGCCCATTTTCTACCGCTCTTATTCCAGACATCTGCTCGAGGTTCACGCACATCCCTCGCCCTACTACATATATGCGATCATGTTTTCCCTCTCGCGCTTCCGATAACGCGAGTTTGATATATAATCACCTACCGTTGTCGCCACGAGTGCTGGATTGGGGCTGCCCTCTCTCTCTCCCTTCTGTCGAGACACGCAATATAGGTGTTTTGGTCGAACAACCTCTTTGTTTCTGGTCGGACGACTGTGTAAGTCCTCTACTGACCGCGACGAGGCGTCTCTGGTGCAGCAGAGTGAGCCCTTGTAGCTCGACCCGCACTGAGGCTCCTCCCATTTCCCACCTCACCTCTCTGGATTCGGTCCTTTTTTTTGCGCTGACCAGTGCTTGGCCCCATGTAGCTTCTGACTTCTAAATGCTCTCCAGTGCCGTCGCGTCTGGCTTCAGTTGACACCACATTCTGCCTGCACCAGCCGTGCTCTCGACATGGACGCCCCGCCGCCGAACCCGGCCCAGTCTGCCTCGGAGACCACCGAGCCTGTCGACCTCTTTTCCTCGAACGCCAATTCCCTCCACCACGCCGTTTACGCCCGTCGTGCCGAGTATACCAGACCTCATCGCATTCGCATAAAGGTTGGGACCTGGAATGTTGCCGCCTGCCCAGGTACGGATAAAGACCTGGCCGCCTGGTTTGTCGACGGTGATGGTGCTTCCGTTCCCGCAGCCACGCAGCCATCAGATTCCGCCACACCTAGCCAGGACACAGAAGGCCCGCGCATCCTCGCAGGCGACAAAATCGGTCTCTACGTCCTTGGTCTGCAGGAGGTTGTCACTCTCAACCCCGTCAGCCAGTATGTCTACTCGGACCCAAACCCCACAGACAAGTGGCGTCTTGCTCTGGAGGCGGCCATGCCCAAGGGCTATACCTTTGTTACCTCAGAGCACATGTCGGGCCTATTGCTTCTGCTCTACGCCTCTACAGAAGTGGCTCCCAGCATCGGAAACATCAGCACAAAGGTTGTAGGCACTGGCGTTGGAGGTTGGTTCGGGAACAAAGGTGCAACCATCGCCCGCATCCTCCTCGGGGAGGCTACCAGGCTGGTGTTTGTCAACTCCCATCTCTCCAGCGGCAGCGACCCCTCCACTGTCGAGCGCCGCTGTTGGGATGTCAGGACCATTGTGGATCGCACCCGGTTTGACCCTGTCTCCGTCCCTGGATATGATAACACCGAGGGTGAGGACAGGATTGGTGATGAGGACTTTGCCTTCTGGTTTGGCGACCTCAACTTCCGCCTCGGTGGCATCCCAGGCGATGACATACGCCGCCTGTTAACGCTCCACACGACAGGTGAATATGGCTCGACCCGGCGGCCGGAGCCCAGCAATAATGAGGATGCGATCATCGTGAAAGAAACTCCCGAGAGCACAGATGAGCGCGCAGCAGCAGCAGCAGCAGCAGCAGAAGATTCCTCAGCAAGACGAAGCCAGTCGTCTTCTAATCCTGGCGGCGAGGATGATGACAGTGTTGATTTGCCTGACCCAGACGACTTTGAGCCTGACCCTCAAGAGGATCCAACATCCCTCCAGGCCACCCTGGACTCGCTCCTGCCACATGACCAGCTGCAACAAGCCGTGAAACGGCGCAAGATATTTCACGATGGCTGGCGGGAAGGGCCCATCTCCTTCCTCCCTTCATACAAGTACGACGTGGGGACCGTCGGCGTCTTCGACTCGAGCGAGAAGAAACGAGCGCCCAGCTGGTGCGACCGCATCTTATTTCGTACGAGGCTGGACCGAGAGCGATTCGAACTGAAGCTCAGGGAAGAGGCGGCTGCCCACAGGCGGGATGAGGAGATGAAAGCCCGCGGCATTGATCATGCTGGGGATGACGATGAGGTGCTTTTCGACTACGACCCGGAACATGACGGCGACACGGAACCTGCTGGACAACCAGGGCTGGACTACGACGAGTATGAAGACGCTGGTGGTCTTGCAGGGCTCTCTGCGGGCAACGAAGACAGCAACACCGCCGACTGCATCAACCTGGAAACCTACACCTCCTACCAACGAGTCACATCATCTGACCACAAACCCGTCGCTGCCATTTTCACACTCGACTTCGCCGCTGTAGTACCGGAACTCAAGGCCGAGGTGCTTGCCGAAGTCGCTCGGGAACTTGACCGTGCTGAAAATGAGGGCCGGCCGTCCATCACAATCGTCGTGGAAGGGTCACAATCTGGCTCCGGCTCGGTCGATGTGGGTGACATCAGATATCTCGAGCGGCGAACGGCTTACCTCACTCTTGCCAACACCGGCCGTGTGCCAGCCACCCTCAGCTTCGTCGAGAAGCCGGCCACCGAGCAGCCAGGAGACGGCGGCCCGGATCGCCAGTGGCTAGAGACCTCGTTATCGAGGACGGAGCTCAGTGGGGTCGGCGGCGGCGAGGAGGCTTTCGATCTGGGGAAGGAGGTCACGCTGGAGCCCGGTGAGACGGTGACCGCTTCCATACAGGTCTTCGTCGGGCAATTGTCGCAAGCTAGATTGCTCAACGAAGGAGGGGCGAGTCTGGACGAAGTGCTGGTGTTGCGCGTTACCGACGGCAGAGATTACTTCATCCCGGTGCGAGCGGTCTGGCTTCCCACATGCATGGGCAGGTCTGTTGACGAGCTCATACGGGTCCCTGACGGCGGCATCCGGCGCCTCGTGACGTCGCTGGCCGACACCAAGGAGGGCAAGCAACACACGGGCGCCATCCCGTACAGCCTCACGGTCCACCGCTCTGCGCCCAAGGAGCTCTTCAAGCTGATCGACGCCCTCGAGACCCTTACCGACCGGACACTGGCGGATGAGCAGATGCTGGGGTCCTACACGATACCCCGAGACAAGCATGGATGGCCATTTGAGGACTTTGTCGCCGATCCACACGAGCACCTCATTCCCTCGGTGATCGACACTCTCGACACGGACCGGCCTATCGCTGACGCCTTCCTCCCGGAGACCAATCCGTGCCAGCGTCTCGAGACCGTTGCCGAGGTCCTCGTACACTTCCTACGCGGCCTAACGGATGGCGTGGTGAGTGTGCCACTGTGGTCGAAAATTGAGCAGGCTCCGATCAAGGCCCTCGGTCAGGCCCCGCCGTCGTCCTCAGGGTCGGGCATGTCCGGGTTAGAAGCCGCAGAAGACGACAAGGTGGCGATCCTCGATATCCTCACGACCGCACCGAACCACAATATCTGTTTTGTGTTTCTCACCACCACCCTGGCCAGTGTTGTCGCAGAGCTCGCGCCTGTCCAGAAGGACAAGATTGAAACCCCTGGGGCAGGAGCAGCATCAGCAGCCTCCCAAAGAGGGGCGATTGGGGCGATTGGGGCGCTGGGCCGCAGATCCCTGAGCTTCAGGCAGAGCCTGACGATAGGATCCGGTACAACTATGGCGTCTTCAGTCACCGAAGCCATCGCAGCACTGGAGAGAAGGAAGGCAAGAGAGAGGAGAGTTGCGCAAATCTTTGGCAATGCCGTCTGCAGGGCTCCCGAGACAGGCCGTGACAAGGACCGGAAGATCTTGGAAGGGAAACAGTCCACGCTGGTTGAGCTATTTATCAGGAGGCGTGAATCCAACTGAATTCGGAGGAGGAGGAGGAGGAAATATATACGGAAAGATACCCCCCATCTAAATCAATATACTTGATGTCTAGAACATGCTCTCTGAGCTTGGCTTCGTGTTCAATCCTGTTCCAATGTTGCCTGCTTGAAAGCGCTTCCTGTTTCAAACAATGACAGTCAGTATATCATTTTCTGGTTCTTCCTCCGTGTGTCCATAGATAAAAAGAGTGTGCTCTTTTCCCACCAAATATGATACGCTCACCTGTCACAGGCGAGCTCCTGTTAGATGAAGGGCATATGTTCACTTCTTGGTCGAAGCAGGAGGACCGTATCATCAATTGGCACTGTGAGTTGCACCCACAATCACGTCCTCTATTCTCTCTGACCTCATTATTATGATTGACTGCAATTCGGATCGTAATTGTTTTCCTAATGTAAGTTGCCTGTTGCCCTCTACACAAACCTAGCCTTAGGGTGGTGTTTGCTTGTGGTGCAGAGAATCCTGTTGTCTCGTATGGTGGTGAGTGTTCCTTCTCAGTGAGCAAATAATAAAAGAGGCAGGACATGCCACAACATTCTAAAGGGCGAACTAAACCTGAATCTGACACATCGACGAGGTGGAAGGGGATGGAAGGTACAAGACATCTCTCAACCTTTCTTGGACAGCTCAGTCCCATGGTTTTTTTGGTTTTTTTTTGTTGTTGTCAATAAGAGACCCCTTGACAATTGCACCCATTGTTCTGCCTAACTTCTTTTTTTTCCCACCCATGTGAATTTCCATCAACTCTTTTGGCTCTTTTCATTTTCTTCTCTTCTACACACGATTGCCCTCTTTCCCTCTGATTTTCTGAATCTCTTCCCAACCAACAACACCTTTTGATTTCTGGCCGCTTCTTTGCCTTTTCCGTCCCATCGCCTCTTGATCTTCTCTCACCCTTCTCTGGTGTTCTTTTCAAATATCAACAGGCATCACCAATAGTCAGCAACGCTTGCCAGGCCTCACTTGGCTCAAGCTCCTCTCAGAAGCCCCTACTTCTCAACTCACAACACCACCTGTGGGACGTTGGCCTCCTCAATCCGTTGCTAGCTGACATCTGGTCATTGCCTCAGCTGGATTGGCATCTTGACCCCTTTTCCAAGCAAAGATAACTGCTGCAGCTCTCTCAAAGCTGCCCTTTTTTCCCTTCCTTCTTCCTTGGTAGATGGCTTCGTCTTCTTCGCCGCCTCCTTCTTCTTCTCTATCCATCACCACCGCCGCGATTGTGGTACCAGCTACCGAAAAGTCAAGCACGAGCGAAGAGAATACGGGCGAGGCCTGTCGCCCACACAATACGACACAAATTACCTCTTGCGTTCCACCGTCTGGCACCCCTGCGACAGTGATGGCCTCAAAGCATTCTCTCAAGGCTCGTGAGGCCATGCTGAACGCGGCAAGCAAGAGCCGATCTGTCCTTCGACAATACAAGATCAACGAGATCCTCCTGCCGTGCTTCGACGAGGACGAGGCTCGAGAAATTGTCAGGCAAGCTTGTCTGCAGGCGAACTACGAGCATAACAAGAGCGCCAAAGACAGGGAGATAGCAAGGCTGCAGCAGGAATACCAGCGCAAGATGGCCGACCAGCCGAGGAAAGCCCAAGACGCTGTTGGTCAGTTTGTCACAGCATATGGTGACAGCGCAACAACAAATGATGAAGGCGAGGTCCATGACTGGACAGCAGCCCAGGGCTGGACAGCCAGTGAAGGCACGATCCAGGACTGGGCCGCAGCTGCGGGCGGGGACTGGCCGGCTGGTGAGGGAGAGTCCCTCCAATCCTGGTCTATCCAGTCGTGCGGTCTAGAGAGCATCCAAGAGAGCTCAAGCTCTTCATCTGAGGAAGATGTCGAGAGTCACGAGGACGACGATTGGACCTCAGAAGAGGATTCGATGATCTGGGACGACTACGAGGACTACAATGGACAGGATTCCGATGATTTCGAATCAACATCTGATTCTGAATCGGACTCGGACTCGGGAAATGACGATGGCGACGACCAACAGTTCTTGTCCAAGGATGAGAGTGGCTGGGCGACGACTACCACTACCAACATCAACACTGGTCTTTCCGACACGGCAATTGAGGACCAGAAGACCCAACACGAGACCGAGCAGCAGACGAGCAAGCAGAATGTCGACTACAGTGCGGGTAACGACAGCGAGGGCGACGAGGCCAGCAGCTCTGACGATTTCCTACGTTGTCCAAACTCAAACACATCCCATACTGCCATGTGTCGCGAGAGTGGTGTTCTCGCATCCGGAGACGCTCAGCCATCCATGCCCGTGGCCTCATTTCTCGTTGAAGGTCCCGCCAGGCTTGACCAGAAGGTTTGGAACAGAGTCGTCCAGATTTCGGCGGACACCCACTGGAGCGATCTATACGACGCGATGCTTCGCAACATGAAGAGAGCTCAGGATCTCCCTTACTCTCGGAAGCACCGGTCTGTAGAGGTAAAGAACGCGGGCTGGTACACTGTCTACAACGTCATCAATCCGTCGGATGCATCTGTGGGCTACAAAGGCGCGTCGCAGGGACACGGGCGCTCCACGGGCCCGAGTGACTCCTGCAGTGGCAGTGAGGCGGCAGGCAGGGCTTCACAGTGCCCTTGTGGGACTCCTGGCTGTCAGAGGAGACACTCAAGCCTACGCATGACTTGTACCTTCGATGATGCTGCCGTATCAGAGGGTATAAAAGGACCTCTGAGCCTGCAATAGGGGTCGAGATGACCAGCCTGAGCCTGGATGTGGGATCGGTGGAGAGCGCGTTGAATATTAGTACACTCGGCTCACGGTACGTCTGGGCTCTGAGGAATCTGTCAAATCGATCCGCTGAAAACATGCTAATTCATCTTTTGGCAGTTGGACACAACAAACCGTAAAGGCATATGAGCTCGGAAAGGTAGATGACATCGAGTGGCTGACGGGCCATGGTGAGAGGAGTCAATTGGCGATTGGTACATCAAGGCATTCGCGCGTTATGAATTTGCGTCTTCTTCTCTAGTAGGCTTGTATCCTTGTCCAGATGAGCTACGAAGGTACTGGCCTGCAGTAGACTAAGGCAGTCAGTCTCTCAAGGAGGTGCTGCCAGAACATCTTGCCCAACTTGTACATAGGAAAAAGACCAGAACAATTCAGTGCGACTAACCTAGTAGCTCACATTACTGCTCCTCCCAACCACGGTTCACACATCCAAAACCGGGCCGTGATGTCCAAAGATGGGATCCTTTGTAAACCATGACAGTCCCGCGATTTTTCTGACCTTTTCCTCCTCGCCAGCTTTTCCATAACACATGTCCCAATGGCAGCCTGTTGGGTAGCTCCCCACCATCTCAAAGCTGTGGCCATCCTGGCTCACGTCTCGCGAAAGGCGATGTGCCAGGCCCGCAGGCAAGATCATGACATCTCCAACCTGGACCACGGCTTCGACCCGGTCGGGGTTGTCTTCCCCGCCAAACCACAATTCTGCCCGCCCAGAGGTGACGCAGAGGACCTCGTGGCTTGTGCTATGGAAGTGTGTGGTGGGATACATGGAGTATCGCCACTGCGGCGTGACGACTCCCACGGACACCAGATGGGCTTCCACAGCAGACGCGGTGGCGCATTGGCCATCATTTCCTTGCAAGGCGCCGTGGTAGATGAGCAGTGGTTTATTGAGAATGCTGGTGTTTGGAAGACCATTGTGCGCCGGTATGTAGTGTTTGCTCACACGGAGCGACGCGAGCGCTGCGAGAGGTGTCATTTTAGAAGGCGTGAGTGTGTATTTCCTGGTGGCTGCTGGTGGCTCATGTCTGAACTCTTGAACGAGAAGAAGGAGAGATATGGAGGATTTGATGCATCACTGCCGCTCTATTACTCCAAACCCTACGCCATTATTACGTCATCTGGTACATTTCACTTGACTGTTCTTCGACCTGACTTTTGATGCTCAATGTTTAGCAAAGAAGTCAATTTGTGCTGTGATGCCGCGCCAGGCGAAGATCTTCACTTTCAAACAAACCTGTGAATAATATATGTCTTTGCACTGTTTTGATATGCGATGATATGCAGAAGCGGATGAGCAGCAGTAGTCAGTTGGCATACAATGTATGAACTTGCTAGCATTACAATGAAATTGGTATTCTGTACTTACTTCGCAGCGGTTGTTCGTACGCAAATCTATAGGACGGGCAGCAAATTTGTTGCTTCTTTCTTAAAGTGTTATGGTCATTCATGCTAGACTGTTGAGGTATACTTATAGATCATCGACGGCATTCCAAGTATTCAAGCATCGTACTGCATTCACGACAGATCTCTTGAGTTATAATTCTGTTAGACAAGCAGCAACGTAATGTCGAACTGGGCATAAACAAAAACAATATATTCTTCGTCCAGGGGAGTGAGACCTGCCAGTACAACTCATATGGACTCAACGAGCAGACTTATATAATAATTGCGTAAGCATTCCTGGAGAAACGCGTTAATCATAATTAGACAGATTACAAAGCCCATCTCTTATGTACTGATTACTTGATTATCAACAGGTGCACCCTCCAGAGCAGATTACAGAGCTGGAACAAGGAAATGAAAAAGAAGGACACCAACATTCTATACCATGAAATGTTGAGCGTCTGACGGCATGATGGAAGTAAGCACATGAAAAATAGAAAGGAACTCCACTGGCCGCCGAGATTACAGGCTTCTAGAACCCTCCGCTGCAGGTTTCAGAAGGCGGACGTGCGGCTGGCTGGGTGTCGGGAAGATTTCTTATTGTTATATTCATTCCTTGTCGATAATTCCTACCACAACTTTGTCACCAAGCAAATGCTACCATTATTTGATGCCCAAACCTCAGGCCTTTACTGCGTCAGAAATGACATGCACATGAACTTTGGGCATCGTATTCCGATAAACCAAATGCAACATTTGCCATTTTGGTAAGTGACTTTGTTTGCGTCCTGCAAGCCGGAGATTACGAACTGTGATCTCTGCTCACCAGGCTCATCACCCACCCATCTCATGTCTGCCACCAACATATCCACGAGCTGATGACTAACTGGGTCAAAAACAGATCGTCCTTTTGAGAAGCGATCGCAATCTTCGATCTTGATCCCGGAGCGTTGCACTGAATCCAACGTGTAGACCGCGGTCCAGATCCGATCGATCCAGACCCCGGTCCCTGAATCTCTGTTCCAGGTCTAGCCCGGCACAGAGAACGCAGGGGCAGACCTGTTGGATCTCGAAAAGAGTCTCAGGGCAGCACAGAAAGTAACAGTCAAGATCGATTTCCAGCACATCGGGCCATCATACGTCAGCCGTTCCTATTAGACCTCTCTCCCATTGCAACCCAACTCGGGGAGAGAGAGTGTCATAGTCGCAAATATCGTATAAATTAGGCACAGACTCCGAAAGGAGCCTCAGCCCCGGGCTTGGCCTCAACCAGAGTATGCTTCTTGATACTGTTTTGAGGCATGATATTTCACGAAAAGCCATTAGATTCCTACCATGTCTGCGTCATCTGGTTATTCGCGCGCGCGAGGTCGATCCAGTCTGCATTATTTGTTTCCTCACCTTCCAGATTCCCAAGTTTATCTACTGAAAATACACATGCATGTTCTAGCTTGTACATATAAGGACAGGATATCCTTGTATCCCACGAAGGTGACAAGAATCCTCTGCCCACTGAACACGCCCCTCCAGTACAGGTGGTGAGAAATTTGGTGGTTGCTTTCATCTTCTCTTGTTCCAAGTTCTTTTCTACTTTTCCCTCTTTGAAAGACTATGGAATGAGTCTCTCGGTATCGATTCTCGAAATCGGATTCCCGCAAGACACAACATTGATAATACCATGATATACATAGGTACTACCATGGTATAAGTATTTGCCTCACTAATAAAGTAGGCAGGTCATCCAGTCCATCCGAAAAAAAAGAAAAAAAAAAGGTATACTATAGTATAGTATAGTATACAGACGAAATAAGAGTGTACTTCTCCAATGTACTTGACCGTGCCAAGGATCATCCAGTTCCGGAATTCGCAACGCCTTTGCACCCTCAATTCCGTCCCAGATCCTGTAATACACAAAGTTCTAGAGGGGCTTGCAATCTCGGCCCTGTTGCTAGGGGAAAGGGGGAGGGATGAGACCGGGCAAGGCACCCATGATAAAGTCTGACTTCTCTACGGCGCCTTTCCCCCCTCCTCCCAGCAGACGGGCTCTCGGACGCTCGTCTGGAAGACCGGGGTTGACCGATGGAGTGTGGCAGATAGCCATTTTTTCAAGGCCGTAATAAAGCTTGGCTCGTCAAAGGAGGGATATGATCAAGAATTGGCTTCGTGTGATCTCTTCAACATTGTTTGCACTGACAATTAATCAGGCGAGCGCATGACTAGAATCCGTCACGCACTGATTTCGCACGGTCCATCCTATACAGGCAACTTTTAATCATACTCTCGTGTTTTCACTCGATCATCAAGGCCAGGAGTAATGTTATATACATACATACGTACTTATGTATACATAGACATTCGCCACTCACTCGTCTAGGCTGGCTGACAACCCTCTCCCATACTTAATCAATCACTGTACCTTCCAGCCATGGCTACCGATCATGATGTACTCCTCGGTCGCATTCTGCCTGGGCACATCAGCAACAAAAGCGCCATCAACGAGGCCCAGCGATCCATCGCCGAGCTTGACTGGGACGACTCAGACTGCTTGGACCCGGATGAGCCTGGAGCAGTCACGCCGCGCTCAACCCACACAATGACTAGCATCGCCAGCGATGTCAGCTACACAGGTCGCAGCGGCGGCCTTTCCCCCCCACGCAGCAGGCCTGTCATCTCAAACAAACCTTCTGGTGGTCCCAGCGTATCAAGAGAACGAAGGATGGTGGAGGGCGACGAGGTTGGCTCATCCGAGACATTGACCGCAGGGCGCGTTTCCAGATCATCTTCCGGTAATATGAGGAATAAGAAGCCGTCAGAGAGAGGAGATCGTGGGAGACCAGGCTCTCGCACGTCGCCGGCTACCAACACGGTCTCCCGCACAGGTTCCCGACAGCGGACATCGAGAGCGAGCAGCAAGGACCATCCTCTGGTCGATATTCCAACCAGACAGTCGTCGAGATCAGATAATAACCTGAGTGGCGACAACGGCTTGGCTAATTACAATGTTACTACGGACCCAGATGTGACAGAGCCATATCAAGGTAGAGTCCGTGTCATTGTGGAAGAAGAGGAAGAAGAGGAGGGCGATGACGATGGCTTTGGTGATGAAGAAGGGGAGGAGGAGGACAGAGAAGGGAGTGTTTATGATCAAAGATCAGCAAAGGTGTCCATGGAAACTACCAACCGCTTGCCGGAAACATCTTCTACTCCACCGCCAATCCCAGACGCCAGGCCGACTCGCCTTTACTTTCATGACGACTTCGGAGGAGATGAACAAGAACACTTCAATCTTGACGACATATCAGACCTTGAGTATGACAGCCACGAAAGGCGACTAAACCCAGCAGTCCAAATCCACCCAAACCACACGAAATCCCGGAGAAATACAGCATCTTCCAAGAACAGGGACGGGAGGGCAGACAGCTTGGTCAGCGACAGGCCACAGAGTAACCATGGCTTTGCGCAGCAGCGAACCAGGCCCGCCCAGGATGGAATGATGTGGACAAATCGCCGAGACCCGACGACACCGACGCAGGACCACATCCAGCCCATTGTGACGAGTGCACGGTATACAGGAAATCGAGATCAACATCACCACCAGCAGCAGCAGATGACATATCATCAAAAGGCGTACCAAAATGTCAGCAACGCCACGTACAGCAGCAACCATTCCTCGCCAGGTAGGCGACACAGCGAAGATGACATCCGTGACCGACAATCTATCTCGTCTAGGACTGTCGGCAGCAGTGCAATAGCGTCACGGTCGAACAACCATAACATGCCCGACTTTTTCAGCAACAACATCTTTCAGATCGTCCTGCACGATCCCGCCACAGCACACCGGCTGCTCAAGTTCAGCGAGACCCGACTGTGCGCCGAGAACGTCGAGTTCCTCGCCAAGGTGGACGCGTACAAGACAACGCTGGACGACCTGGCCAGCCAGATGGCATCCATCCACAAGACCTTCCTGTCCCCAGGCTCGCACAGCCAGATCAGCGCGAGCGGAGGTCTGCTCAAGGAGGCGCACAAGGAGATCAAGTCGCTCGTCAACCAGGCCCTTCCGTCCATGGAGACGGTTTTCACAGACCTGCAGAATCAGGTTGAGACGCTCGTCTTCCAGGACATCTACCCCCGTTTTGTCCGGCACCAGCTGGCACTGAGCGCGACCAGGGCGCTTGGGAGCGATCGATTCAAGTATCAAGGCCTCGGTGATTGTTTCTGCCTGACCAATCCAAAGTAAGTCGAACCTAGACAGCAGCAGCAGCAGCAGCAGCCACAGTCACAGCAACAACGAGGTTGCAGCGACCTGGACGAGCCACAATGTGCTGACCTTTGGCGGGGGTCTGTGGGCCCATCATCATTTTCATAGTATGGCAGATAACCCGATCGTTTTTGCCTCGGATGGCTTCATCAAGGTAACTGGGTACACACGGCCAGAAATCATCCCCAGGAACTGCAGATTCCTCCAGGGCGCCCAGACAGACCGCCGGCCGGTGCAGCTCCTCAAGAAGGCCATTCAGGAGCGCAAGGAGAGTGTCGAGCTTCTTCTGAACTACAAGAAGAACGGAGGCCCCTTCTGGAATCTTCTCTATGTCGGTAGGTGATTGGCGAAAAAGAAAAAACTCCCCAGCTGCAGAGCCGCGATGACAACTTGTCTAACTTTCATGGTGACCACCTCGCTGTAGCACCGCTCTTCAACGCCAGGGGCGAGACAGAATTCTTCCTCGGCGGACAGGTGAACTGCTCGACAACGATCCATAACAACATCGACGTCATGAAGGTTTTGTCCGCATCCGACACGAACGAGGCGGCGGAGGATATCGCCGTGCTCCAGACCTCGCCGCCCACAACCAGGCAGCCTATGAGACCGTCGGCGCGACGGGCTCTGCTCAAGGCCTTGGGGGTCCGGCAGGCTGAGCAGGCACCCGTCATTGCTGGCGATGCCGGCATGGAAAATGGTGTGCTTGAGCGCATGCAGGGCCAGGGACTGAGCTCCCAGATGAAGGAGTTCTACTCTGCGTACTCAAAGGTGAGCGTGCCTCAAGCCAAAGGCGGTGTGGACTGTCTGCGCATACTTGCACTGGCTAACTGTTGTTGATAATTCATCTTACCATGGTTCCAGTATCTTGTGGTCCGCGCGAGCAATTTTGTCATCGAGTTCTACTCGGAGGGCGTCATGGAGGCTCTCAGTCCGGCCAACATGGCTGGTACTATGGTCGCAGGAAGCGACGTCTTCAGGTTCTTCGCACAGAACATGATTTCAAAACAGTCCGAGTACAAGACGAGGGTTCGCAATTCCATCCGAGGCGGCACGCCCGTGAGCACCGCTCTCCGCCTGCAGACAAAAAGGTCTGCCGTGTTCCGAGGCGACGAGGCCTTCATGGCGCACTGGACACCTTTGAAGGACGACAAGGCAGCGTAAGTCTCTCGACTCCCGTGCAACAACCAGGGCGTTGCCACCAAACGTCTCTTTCGACATCGGACACTCCATATACTAATCTCTTGAGATTTATAGAGTCCACTGGATCGTCGTCGCCCTAGCACCCATGCTGTGACGGCTGTGATTAGTTGGAGTTTTATCTAGGTGTCCAGATAATAACCATCATGTTCATGTCATCTATCTCTTGATTTAAGATCTGGCGGGCAATTTACGGAATTCAACCCCCCTTTTTGACGTTGCGGTTTGCACGTGGAAGATATTGATACACCGGATGCGGTCCAACGAGATTCTCGGGCCGACACAGGATAGTTAATGTCACTATTTTCCAAGGTGTGATGGATTCTTTCTAGAATCCTGCGCTTACCAATGTTGCTTCAGTGAAGAGATCATTCGTGACCAAGTAGGGCCAACAGCCTCAGCGTGTGAGTTTCTGTAAAGCGGAGCACTTGTCAATTGATGTAGGTTCTCAGACGCCAGATGAAACAATTCGCAACATGTATGTGTGTGTATGTCTTGTCCTCACCAGCAAAACTACAAAAATCGGAGTACCTGACCAGAAGGACGCCACACCAACATGAGAACAAAAGAATCGACCACTGTCTGATCAAGGTATGATGATTCTCTTCTATTTCCATTGTATGTCAACTCGCCCTGAACATTCTGTTTACTGCGGATCTCCAGAGGTGGCTGCCAGAACGGAGACTATTATAAAACCCATACAACAGACGCAGAACGCCATAGGTAACTGACTGGTCATCCCGAGATATGTGCAACCATGTGCCAGATCTTGGAAACGATGTTGCCCAGCAGAGCAAACACGGCGACGACAACAAAAATACGCAGAAATTCCCACCAGTATTTAGTGCGGACTTCGGTCTCGATATAGTCATTGTGATCGGCCTTGGCCTGACCTGGGGCAGCAGCCATAGCCGGGAAGCGGCCGGAGCTCACATACGTTTCCATCAGGGCGTCCTTCTCATACCACCGCTCCAGCAACCAGGCGTCGAAGCTGTCATGGTCGTCCAGGGGTATGTCGTCGATGCGGAATCGGCGCCAGTAGAAATTGACAGACTTGGGAGGTCGGCTCTCAAAGTAGGTACCAGACAATGTGAAGTATGCCTCGCCATATCCGCCACGGCTGTGAGGGAAGGGAGAAAGGAAGAGTCAGTATAGGTGCATCAGGGGCTGAGATGCTGACCAGGGCCTACAGTCTCGGGGATGGGCAGTGGGCATGGCATGGAAGGACAGGACAGGACAGGACAGGTACTTACGGGATGCCCTCGTAGGCGACGGTGCAGTCGTAGACGTAGTCGACGGTGCCCTTTAGCTCCTTGAGGACAAAATACATGCCTGAGCTCCGAGGAAGTAGGAGGTGTTCACAATCCCTGATACCGGTCTTCTCCGCCCATTTTGCAGACTTGACGCGACCGTTATCGGACAGGTTGGTTCCCTCAGGGAAGAGCAGCAGCCACATGGGGTTCAGATAGTCCCTGCCGTCAGGGGCGGTGTGGTGCATCTTGAGCTTGCCGAGGCGATAAGCCATGCGTGGCTGATCGACGGCCATCTTGCGAGACATGAATATAAATCCATAGAACATCATACCCGGGCCGATGACGGGGATGTACTTGAGGGACTCCTTGAGGATGATGTACAGGTAGCCATGCATGCGGGGGCTGTTCGCGTAGCCCACCCACCAGAGGTACAGCCAGTCGGTGTAGATCTGATGGTTTGCTATCATGACCATGCGATCAGGAAAGTCGAACTCGACGCGACCATCCGAGGCGCGGGTGATCTGGCCGGCGACGGAGGGGTCGCCGCTGATCCGTATCGTGGTGGGACCCCAGACCTTGGTCATGGTGACTATCAAGAGTCCGAAAGACTCCTTGGTCAGGGCCATATAGGCATAATAGAGGTCGCGATTTATCCAGTACAAAGGGGCACCGATAAATTGCGTGATGTTGATACTATGCAGCAAGAGACAAGGTCAGCAAGGTCAGCGATCAGAAGAGGAGGAACAGGAGGAGGGGAAGATCATGAAGACGACGCACGCAACACAGCAGAGCAGGAAGTATGCGACAAAACTAAAGCCGCGGATGAACTGTGTGAGGGCGCTTTTCTTCTCCCTGCCCGAGGGGTGGTCTATCTTGGAAAGATCATCTTGGGTCGCCGTGGGTGCTGAGGAGGAGAGCTTCGGAACGGGCGGTATCTCGGAAGAAGGCCTTGGCCGCCTGCGCAGGTCGGCCGCCATGATGTAAAGGTGCTATTAGCGCGGACGGGTCAACGATGTGTAGAGGGCACGTTTCGCCGGAGAGATCGTGGACAACGCTGACGACGAGGAGAAGAAGACGAGGAAAATGAAGCAAACAAAGGAGGAGGAGCTGTCGACACTATTGTTACGGGAGGAAGTAGTAGTACGAAGGCGGGGTCTCGTCGCTCGTCGTGATTCGTTCGAGGTTCGAGGTGAGGCTAGAAGACGGGCAGAGGGTGGCTGGTGGCTGTCGGCTGTCGTGGGTTTGCGAGACCGGGAAGATAAGATCGCGTGGAAACTCTGTAGTCGTCAAGAGAGGAGACAGACACACACGACTCGGCTGCCGCGGTGACGCTTGTGATATCTTATTCCTCGCCTTCGAAATTCTAGTTCGTTTCGAGTGTGTTTACAGACCGTCGACAAGCACTATTTGTTCGCAGCAGCAGCAGCTGTAGGGAGACAAAGAGAAAACAAGTGCAGGAGGTGCGAGACCATCAGAGGTTCATCTTGAGAACAGTCGAGGTTGTAGTGGTGGAAAGACGTCTTGATTGGAGAGCTTGGAGCCGAAGTCGAAGTTGGGATGAAATCAGATGCCGTCAGCAGCAGCAGCAGCAGCAGTAGCAACAGCAGTAGCCCTGGAACTGATACTGGCACTGGCTGGCTGGCTGGCTGGCTGACTGCTGGCTATTGCTGGTGGTTGTTGATGTTGATCATGGGATAGGCAGTCGTGACCATTGGGCTGCTTTCTTCTTTTCGAGTAGTTCAGGCTCGCACGTGCGCATCAACAAGTCCCGACACATCCGGTATCCTGTACCTGGGTTGGTGACGATAACACCATATGCATGGGATGTAAGTGGTACGTCACTAAGCCAAGAGGGAAGGAAGACACCTGCCTCAGTTTGTAGAGCTCGTACTGTACAGTAACAATAGCGGCAACCTGCCTTGGTTTGGTGGGGGGAGGGGGACCCCTGCCCACCTCTCATACAACCAATCAGAAGGTCCTCCGGAACAACTCTTCCGCCTTATGTCCGGGCCATGGTCAGTATGTTTGGAGGGGTCTTGAGATACAGGGTAGGTACAACTCTCTCAATGAGAGCAAGAGCCTCAAGTGGGGTTTACATAATTACATACAAACATGACGAACTTGGGGGTAACATCTTGAGTCTTCGCTCCTCCTCCATTGGCCGCTCGACAATATCGTCACATTTTGTCCTCTCGTCTTTCATTCGCCCTCCCTTTTTTCCATCCTCATTTCTCTCTGTCGCCATCTCTGTCATCTTCCTCATTATTATTAGTAGTATCATAAGTGTCACGGGTCAGATATTTCATCTCAAGTATTTACCATCACTCCTTGACTACTTTCTCCTACCACCGACAAGACTTGAACAGGACATCTGAATCAAACATGCAGGCATCTGACTGAAGAGAGGGTCTTGACCACTCCTCAGGAGGAACTCGGCCCGTCTCGAGAGGGGACATAGTGCAACTCAGCTCGGTCTCTGCTACGAAGGCACCAGCACTCGCCACGCCAAATACCCAGCAGTGCTCTGAGGAACCCGCTGTCCTCCCTCGCCTCCTTTTGCTCCTCGTCCTCCGAGCCTCCATTCTACCACATCCATTTCACGCCAGCATGAGAATGTCGGGTCTTCATTGTTGCCCCTCTGTTCTCATCCATCCTGGTCAACACCTTCGCCGTCTGACCCTCCCTCAGTCCACTCGTCGCTCTCAGTCACTGCCTCGGATCGTCGTCGGTCCTTCGTGAGGATGACCACCGCTGTTTTGTTTAGGAGGCCACCCTCTGTCTGGCTGAACTCCCGCCCTCCTAGCCTCTGGAGCAGGTCCAGATCACCTATCCGCTCCTTCTCGGCCTCGTCCTGCCTGCAAGAGATCCGCGATATCGCCAGCCTCCCCGATAGGATCAGCCCGGTGTACCACGAGACCTCGGTGGGGCTACTCACCCTCCACTGGGGCCAGACGCCCAGGAATATCCTGCTCATTCCCAAGCTCCACGCGCCCAAGGTCGTCCAGGATGCTGTGCGCTTTGCCTGCCACCTGCACGATAACTACCCGGGCATCAACGTCGTCTTCGAGAGCCGCATCGCCGACCGCGTCCACCATGCCTTGCCGTTCCCCATCTACTCGACGGCTCGCAGTGACCCTTCCACCCAGTTCCCCAACAAGATCGACCTGGTTACCACCCTTGGCGGCGATGGTACCATCCTACGCGCTGCCAGCCTTTTCTCCCTCCAATCCAGTGTGCCGCCCATCCTTTCCTTCAGCATGGGCACCCTGGGCTTTCTAGGCGAGTGGAAGTTCGAGGAATTCAAGGACGCCTGGACCCGTGTCTACGCCAGCGGTGACGTTCCTGCCTCTGCTAGACCCAAGATCCTCCTGCGCCACCGCCTCAAGGTCGGCGTCTACGACGAGGAGGGCAAGAACATCAATAGCCAGCTCATGCCCACCTCTACCGCCGAAGCCCACCAGAGGCTGCGCCTCATGCCCCTGAGCGCCGAGCAGGAGGCCGCCCTGGGCATCCCGGGCTGGGAGCCCCCCGTCAAGGTGCCCCCGACCTTCCACGCCGTCAATGAGCTGCTTCTCCACCGCGGCGGCCAGCCTCACCTCGCCATTATCGACGTCTTTGTCAACAACCACTTCCTAACCGAGGCTATCTGCGACGGCATCCTCGTCAGCACCCCAACCGGCTCTACCGCCTATTCCCTCAGCGCCGGTGGTGCCATCGTCCATCCACTGGTCGGCTCTTTGCTCATCACCCCCATCTGCCCCAGGAGCCTGAGCTTCCGACCCCTCGTGCTTCCCCTGGACACCAAGGTCGTCCTCCGCCTAAGCGAGAGGAACCGAGGTCGCGAGCTCGAGGTCAGCATCGACGGCAAGAGGCGCACCGGTGCGAGCCCGGGCATGGAGATCCGCGTACAGGGGGAGACCATCACGAGGTCGGACGATGGGGGCTGGTCGGGCGGTGTCCCCTGCGTCATCAGGGACCATCACACCGATGGCGCGGAGCCGGCAGCTGGCGAGGACGACGATGATGGTTGGGTTGGGGGCCTCAACGGCCTTCTTAAGTTTAATTATCCATTCGGAAAGGAGTCATCATAGCGAGCATTGTCATTCATTGCTGATGCCTTGGTCTCCTTTTTCATTTCTTTTTACCATTATTCGAGGCTTTCTCACCAGGCAGAATCAACGTACCTCCCGTTGGACACAAGCGAGTGATACGAAAACAAAGTGGCTGTCATGAGAGAGAATTATGTATGCATGTATGTATTGTTGCTCAGCAGAGGTATTCAAAATATGTATGTAATTAACGTTGCAATATTAGGCAGCCAAGGAGCGTCAAGAAGAGAAGAGCCCACTGCCACATCATGAGCTAAAGAGAGCAGTAGGAGGGAGGTATGTGCGAGGCCTGTGTTGCTGAACACTTCGCACCATCAGGAGGACAACACTTTTGTGAGGGTTGTGTTTCTTGATGTTGTTGTGTCCATGGCCTACTGTCCACTATGGCATCCTTCCTTTTCTTTCTCACCAGTGCCCTCCACGGAAAGGATTACCCCATCCATTCCCTGGAGTCCGACCCTTTTCTCCTGAACGGCCCTTACTCTTAGTCCAGGGATCGCCTCCTCCGCGATGTCCTTCGTCGCCTGGATAGCCATCCCCGCCAGCATGTCCGCCCTCGCCAGGTCTATCGCCATCGCCGTGCCCATGACCTGGATAGTCATCCCCGCCTCCGCCGCCGCCATAGGGCAGAGGTGTGAAAGACGGCGGGCTTGGGGCTGAGCTTGTTGTTGTCTTGAGGGCGGTGGAGAAGGACGATGGTTCTAGGGATGTAGGAGAAGATGTGGTAGTGTTGGTTGCACTTGGGAGCGGAGACACAACCGACGAGAAGGAGTACGACGATGACGAAAGGCTGGTGTACCCACTGGCTGCTCCCACAGAGATGGTAGTGGAGTTGTAGTAGCCAGTCGCCGATTCTAACGTAGAAGTGAGGGTATAAGTCTGCGTAGTCGTCAGGGTTGTGTCTACCGTGAGGGTAGAGGTGGATTCGCTGGTGCTGCTGGAGGAATAGTTACTGCCCGAAGCTGGTAGGGTAACACTGGCAGCCGCAGACGTGATGGTCTGCGATGACCAGCTGGCAGTTCTCGAGGACAGATAGCTGGGGCTGACGGTCTCGTTGCCCTGTGGGCGAGCAGAGCTTGTCAGACCCGGGAGACTGCTGTTGCTCTGTGCAGTGGAAGTGGCTTCAGCCGAGCTGATGATGGTCTGCGTCGTGCTGAGGGTGATGGTGGATGTGAAGTTCCCAGAAGAAGAGAAAGAGACGCTTGCGGGCGCGGCCGAAGAAGAATATCCCGTGCCCTGGCTCGACCATTCAGTTGTGAGCCAAGTCAACGGTGTTGTTGTGGTGTTCAGGTAGACAGTGGTCGTCAACACCGAAGGGCTTACACCGGTTCCAGCAGCAGAAGACTCAGTGGTATAGGAAAAGGGTCCAGTTGATGAAGTATTGCTAAGACCGCTCGGCTTTGAAACACCAGTACTGTATCCGGTCCCAGTGCCCGTGTGATACCCTCCCCAGGACGAGGCATTACCCCAAGGGTAAGTCGTGAGCGATGGCGGGGGAGGAGGAAGTCCGGTGCCGGTCACATTGAGAGGTCTCAAGGAAGAAGACGATGTCGCGGATCCAGAGACTAAGACAGGGCCGACCGAGGATATGCCAGTCGACAGAGGCACTGTTCCTGTGCCCTGGGCGGAGGAGGTGATGGAAGTGCCATTATTATAAGGTCCAGTGCTGTAGGAAGACGGGAGGCTTCCTGTGCCAGTGGTGGTAAGCAGTCCAGATACCCTAGACGTCAAAGTGCAGGGGATCTGGACCGAGACTGTAACAGTCGACGGTGCACAAGACTCGAGGACCGTCACTGTCTCTGTGACTGTAGGAGTAGGCCAACCGTACTCCTGTCTGTCCTTCAGCACGTGGGGTTTCTCGTTGGGCATCTCATAGCTGAGGACGCTGCTGGCTCTGGGATATTGTATTGTGTTAGTCAAGTCTTGCCTAGGTGGTGACGATCCTTTTGCCCTTTCTTGAAAAGGTCGTTACATAGAAGATTCTCACCCTATAGCCAGCAACACTAGACGGAGTACTACCACAGGCATGATGCGAATAAAGTGCAGTCTAACCAGAAGAATTGGACGACAAAACGAATGTCAAGAAGAAAAAAGAGTGGATAGCCTCGGACTGGGCTTGATTGACACTGCTTATAAAACACTGTGTCTGTGAGGTTGAGTAGAAGAGTATCATCATCCCTCATGGTAGATGACCTGGGAGGGCCTTTATAGCCATCTTCCATGGGAGCAAACGTTGAGCCTCTTCCATCTGCTTGGCCAAACCCCCTCCACCCTTCACATTAACCAACCTCCCATCGTATCCACAAAAGCAAGCCGAGAATCCATGACTGAGGCGGCGCTCGGTCAGCAGGGGGCGGCGGAACAAGGGACGGATGATAGCATTCTAGCGGCCATGTCTATGCAGAATTCTTCCACCCGTCATTGAGATAGGCTCATGTATCTTCCCGAGAGCCTCGCCATAAAAATTACACGACGCAGCCAAGGTGGGCAGGGTCTGACAGGGCTCCCGCTCAGCTCCTCCTCCCCCCTTGTCTGCTGCTTCAATTATGTCGCTGCTTGAGACGGAGCCAACGGCTTAGCCCCATAGTAAGACGACACGCAGAAGTAAAGATCTTGTCAACTAATCACTGTCATTGCTTTAAGGTGGGAAGAAAAGGAAGGGGGGGAAAAAACGCCTCGGCTGGCAAACCACATGAAATCATGATGGCGGGGGGAGGAAAAGCATGCTTTATTTGAGTATACCAATATGTGACCAGCCGAGTCAAGTCTATGCTTTAAACTGCGGGCCACAAAATTTCCTTCCAGTCACTGTGCAGTACATATATTGTTTACTTCCTTGGCTCATCCCCGATTGGAAATGAAGCCACACCAAGGCTTGCCTCACGGAACGGGAGGATTTTTGTTTCATGCACCTTGTGTCTAGCCTGGGCTTGCTTTAGATTGCATCTGTAGTGGGATCTCTTGCAGCAAAACCATACGAACAAACGGGGGCGGCGTACGAAGTGCTATATGCTGCTCGGGACCGCATCACACTAGACAAAGCCACGGCTGGCTGTAAACAGCGGCCTGCTGGCAAAAGCAATCCCAAGAAAGAAGGAAAATACCTGCTGTGGGGTCTTTTCTTTGCCTCTCGCTACACATCAAGAGAGCGGGACTAAAAGAGGTGTGTTGGCTCCCTTGCAGGGCCTTTGTACTTGGCGTACACAACCTTGTTTTCTTCTTTCTCTTCCCGAGACTTTTTGACCCATCAGGCCGGCTTCATGTGTTCCCAGGCAGGCAGGCTAGTTTTCCATTCTGTTCTGGGTGCCAGAAACGTTGTAGCACCGTTAAAAAGCTGTGCGGGACGACTTGTATCGATTGATATATACTATGCAGGTTCCCGTTGCCTCTCCTCAGTCTTGTGCTGCTGACCTCATCTAAAATTTGTGTCGAATAACAAGGTCAAGGCCAGCAAGCGCGTTGTAGTAATAATCAAGACGCGAGAATGGACGGTGTTCCCTCCAATCACAGCTCTGCCATGTTTCTTACGTGCCGTGTCTCTAGCTTAAATAGATTAAATGTGCAAGGTCGGAGCTCTTATGCATGACTAGCACTCTAGCCTCTTGTTGTTTTGCTTAGGATGTTACATCTGCCGTGCCTTGTATGCATATTGTAATTACTCGTTAGGACAAGAGAAGAAGAAAAAATAGGAAGAGGGGGTAAACTTTCCTGATCTACATGTATGCGGCCAGCCGATCACGCCTGTGGCCCTTCGGAAAAAGTAAGCACTCTAAAATCAGCTTTCAAATAGGACGCGGGCCATTTGAATAGTCGGGACTAACCGAGAACATTGCACGGAGGGTCTCTCACAGGAATGCGGCGCATGGCTGCCTCAGTCGAGGCGTGAAATGTACCGTAGTTTACTTTGGAAAAAAGGAAGATCTAATATGCACATCGTGATATAGCAAGCTAGCTTCTAGACTTGAGCAATGTCTCACGTTTCAAACACACATGATTCAGGCTGTGCTCGGTCCAAGCCACTGTCTGAGTAGAATTCACGGCGTCGTCTTTTGCCAGATATGTTCCTCCTCTCAGCTACACTCAAGGAAACAAAACCTGCTGAGTTCGTATGATTTATGGCTCAGGACATTTCCATAATGCAAGCGATATAACAAGATTCGTAAGAGCAATTGACAAACAAAAATTGAACATTTCCATCTCGGTGAGAAGATTGAATGTATAGCAAAATTGGAGAACAAGAAGCGAAAAAGTGATAATAGGGAGAGGGCTAAGAAAAAGAATAAAAAAAAGGACATGTGTTGTGTGAGAGAGTCCGCATGCACGATGGCCGAGGCCAACTGACAAACCAATGAGAACTCACTGTTGAGGAACATGCTTCGTAACAAACACTTCGAGAATGCGATAACAATTCTATGCAGTCTTTGGTCGTCCTGAGCCCGAGGTCGCCAATACAGCTATCATTTAGATCCAGTTTGAGGATGGGTCTCGACCACCACCGGAGTCAGTCGTGAGACAACATCTTGATGACTTTTCCTCTGAGCTGTCTGAGACCTCGTGGCAATAATATTGCAGAGACGCTTGCAATTGGCCCCATCCAGACTTACCCATGAACATACGTCCAGTCCCTTTCCTGGCTCTCAAGCTGCGCGAAGGCTTTCCATGACAAGAGCCAGGGATCAATACCACGAGTCGATCTCGATGATGACTGCCAGATGATCCAAGACGATCCGTAAATAATCAGACTCCTCCAGTCAATGGCAAATTTCGACTGCATCAGGGATCTCGTGAGGCCATTCTCGTTGGTGATTACGATAAAGTATCTATTGCGCTGTCCTCGAAAATACTGCAGTCTCGCCTTCTCGTTACAAGATTCGAGGACTTAGCGTTTCACTCCTGCATGTGATAATATATAAGTCGTGCCTTGTAGCTGTTGTAAAATTGCTCACATGTTGCAATTTGCACCCCTCATCAAGACTGTAAATGGACTTGATGGCAAGAAACTTGCTCAGATGGATCCAGTATTTCAGCCCAAAACCTGCTCAAACCTCGTCGCGGGTGCATTTTAGCAGCAAAATTGCTCGAGAACAATTGTCCGCCCACAGCATAGCCTTCTAGCAGATGAGCATGTTTTCGCCGTGCTCGGTTAGCCGAATTCTACTCCATACCAAGCACTAAGCCAACGTGAAGCCTACCTTGGTGAGGTATAGTTATGAGTACTTAAGTACTCAATCACCCGAGGAGAGACCAAGTACTGAGGAGGAGCGTATCCACCCTCACAACCTCCTGATTAATATATGCCCACCTGCTCGCAGGAAACACGTTGAATTCCTGAATTATTGGTATCGTAGAATCAATTCACCATACACCACCTACTACGATTTCACTGTTCTTTCAGGACCTGCTCGTCGCGAATAGAGCCTCGAATTTCCTTACACACTTCTACACGATGTGCGGTGGCAGTGATGACATTGCTGAAGACCCTCGACGCTTTGGGGCCATTGCTGTCTTAACCCCTACTGCCTCCAATGCTGCAGCACTTGGTGCGGATTCTGCAAATCTCTCAGGGATGGTTGTATTTCTCAACAAGACGGATCATGGAAGTCCTTTGGCCACTCATGTCAGATTCACGCCGGCTGGGCCATGTTGTCCAGACCATGACTTGACATTGAGCATATTGTCAGTCCTTTCCCAAGTCTTTCCTCCCTGTCTGGATGCCGTGTCCACTTGAGCTGACCCGCTGCCCCTGGCCCAGCTGCACCGGAGACCTGAGCGTACCGTGGACTAAATGCAAGCTGTTCAACAGCCTCACTCTGCCAACGAGATTCTCTGGTGTCGACGCCGATAATTCAGGATTTACAGAGTTCCAGCTGCCTCAGCATCTTCTTCTCTCTGCCGACGATTGTGGTGTGATCGGACGCCGCGTGGCCATAACATCATTAGATTCTTCGCAGCTTTGTGTAGCTGAGGGCGTCATTGGCTTCAACACGGCCCCTCTTATGCCATCGTTACAAGCTTGAAGGTGTCAGTCTGCCGAGCGCAGTCTGCACATATGCAACCTTGAGAAGGTTTCCAGGGAGAGAGAGCGGTGAGGCCAGCGTCCAATTCTTTCTACTCGTACAACACATAGAAAGGCGGGCCCAATGTTGAGAGATAAGAGAAGCACAGAATCACAGAGTCTGGTCTCCTTGCTGTATGATTACTTTATGAAGACATAATTGTGGCTGAAGACGAGCATTCCTGGTCCTGTACATAGCATTACCGAACTGGATTCGTTGATCGCTCAGGGATTTCAATGACGAGATCGTTACAAATCAAAACTGTCGTCGTCGTCGTCGTCGTCGTCGTCGCGGATCAACGTTTGTTCTCATTCTGGGGATGCAAGCTCAAGAAGGAAACCTTGGATGACTCTGGACCTCACAGACGGCTGGACTTAGCATAGTTGTTGTTGATGCAAAGAAAATGAGGATACATGGACCAATTCGAATCCTGCGACTGAGTCAGCAGCCCACTTGCAGTAGTGGTCACAGTACTTACTAAGTAACTTAGTACAGTACGCTGTAAAATTCGGCAGAGATTTCAGAGGCGGTGGACCCCGCAGCCCCCACCTAAAGACGTCGCAGGCGCCCACTAAGAACAGTTCTGATTCCTGGCCTGGCAAACGCTAAATGCATCCCCTGCACATTCGCTCGCTGCATTGAGGCACAGGCTGGCAGGCTGGGCAGCAGTGCAGTGCCACCCACCAAAAGATGACCAGCGTGCCAGGCTAACTGGGAAGTTCTGATTGTTTCCCCTCCTTCACCCCACCTACCCAACTTTGCCTCTTCTCAACCTAAAGTTCTTTTTTTTCTTCTTTTCCTCTTCTCGAATTTCATCATCACGACCATCAATACCTTCACTCCCTCCCACCCCGCCCTCCTCCATCAACCCTCCTTATTCCAACCAAGTCCAGGCGACTAACCAACCACCCATCACACCTCTCTTTGTTTTACGGGGTTTTCTCCATCAAAGAGGGTTTCTTAAATTTGCCCTTTACTCAACCTTTCCTACGCCTTTCTTCGCTTATCTGCCTTCCCCCAGAGCCAAGACAACCCATTCAAGATGGTGTCCGCATCCAAGGAGAAGAGACTGGCCAAGAAGGCCGCTGATGGCAAAGACAAGAAGACGGTCGCCTCCCGATCAAAGGCTGGCTCTAAGAATGCTAGCAAGGCCGGCTCCGTCAACGGCGACGAGACACCGCCTCAGCTTGATGCCTTTGGCAACCCCATAGAGTCTGACGAACCCGCCACTTCAGCCGACAAGCTGGGCGAGGTCAAGCGCCTGACAGAGCAGATGGACAAGCACGGCCTGTCTGACCGTGTCACTACCGGCGTCCTCTCCTCCGTCGTCTCCTCCCGCGACGTCAAGATCTCCTCGTGCAGTCTCGTCTTCCACGGCCGCGTCCTTATCACCGATGGCACCCTCGAGCTCAACTTTGGCCGTCGTTACGGTCTGCTGGGCGAGAACGGCTGTGGAAAGAGTACCTTCCTCAAGGCCATCGCCGCCCGCGAGTATCCTATTCCTCCCCACGTCGATATCTATCTTCTCAATGAGGGTGCCCCGCCATCCGAACTGGGCGCCCTGGAATGGGTCGTCAAGGAGGCGGAGAACGAGATGGAGCGCCTCGACAAGCTGGCTGAAAAGCTGCTCGAGGACGAAGGCCCGGAGAGCCCCGTCCTGATGGATCTCTACGATGTACGTCTGATCAACCCAAACCACCCTCCCCCTCCCCCCCCGCGTCTTGCCACGAATAAATCAATAAGGGATGCTGTCCACTAACATGGCCTGTTGGTTTGTCGACTGCTAGCATATGGACAAGATGGACCCGTCGACCTTCGCTACCCGTGCCTCGCTCATCCTGACCGGTCTTGGCTTCAATAAGGTCACCATCCACAAGAAGACCAAGGACATGTCTGGTGGTTGGAGGATGCGTGTTGCCCTGGCTAAGGCCCTCTTCGTTAAGCCCACCCTGCTATTGCTCGACGACCCCACTGCCCATCTGGACCTCGAAGCCTGCGTGTGGCTCGAGGAGTACCTCAAGAAGTGGGAGCGCACCCTGATCCTCGTCTCCCACTCCATGGATTTCCTCAACGGTGTCTGCACCAATATGATTGACATGCGCGAGAAGAAGCTCCTCTACTACGGTGGCAACTACGACTCATATAACAAGACGCGCGAGGAGCAGGAGACCAACCAGATGAAGGCTTACCAGAAGCAGCAAGACGAAATCACCCACATCAAGAAGTTCATCGCCAGCGCCGGTACCTATGCCAACCTGGTCCGGCAGGCCAAGTCCCGCCAGAAGATCCTGGACAAGATGGAGGCCGACGGCTTCATCCAGCCCGTCATCCCTGACCGGGTATTCAGCTTCCGTTTTGCGGACGTCGAGAAGCTGCCGCCGCCCGTGCTATCCTTCGACGACGTCACCTTCTCGTACTCGGGCAAGCCGGAGGACGACCTGTACCGCCACATCGACCTCGGCTTCGATATGGACTCGCGGACGGCCCTGGTGGGACCCAACGGCGTGGGCAAGTCAACATTGCTGCGCCTCATGACGGGCAAGCTGTCGCCGACGGCGGGCAACGTCAGCCGGCACACTCACCTGAAGCTGGGCATGTACTCGCAGCACTCTGCCGAGCAGCTGGATCTCACCAAGTCGGCACTGGACTTTGTGCGCGATAAGTACAAGGACCGCTCGCAGGACTACCAGTACTGGCGGCAGCAACTGGGCAAGTACGGTCTGTCGGGTGAATCGCAGACAGCCCTCATCGGCACGCTGTCCGAGGGCCAGAAGAGCCGTATCGTGTTCGCGCTGCTGGCCATCGAGAGCCCCAACATGCTGCTGCTCGACGAGCCTACCAACGGCCTGGACATCCCGACCATCGACAGTCTGGCGGATGCCATCAACGCATTCACAGGAGGTGTTATTGTCGTCAGTCACGACTTCAGGTATGTTTCAGACGTCGCCTTCCTCTCTTGTGACGATCCTCCTCCTTTCTTCTTACCCCTTCCCCCAACATTCCCACCACAAGCAATAGTGGAGACAGCGTCATGACTGATATGATTTTCAACTACAGATTGCTGGACAAGATCGCCAAGCAGATCCTGGTGTGTGAGAACAAGACGATCAAGCCTTGGGATGGCTCGATCGGAGACTACAAGAACTACCTGCGCAAGAAGATGCTTGCAGCCGGTGCGGTCTGAGGCGGGATAGAGAGGAACACTATGAGCCGTGGCGAGACGTGAGGGCTCTAGGAGGGGGATGAGGCGCGCCCCTCCCTCCCCCCCCCCTGCAGAGCCTAAACCGCGGAGACACGGAAAGAAGGGGAAAAAAGAAAAGAGATCGCCACCAGACAGGTGCATATTGGAATCATGGCCACCTAGATAGATTGCCAGGAGCAACAGGGCACCGCGGGACATGGGTGAGGCGAGCGGGTCTATGGGACGGGAGGTTGAGCATGTCAAGACCAACACGGGACACTGCCAGAGAGAAAATGATAAAAGAGGGAGAGACATCCCAAGGCAGAATTCAGAAAGAAGCAGCCATCACCATGTCTAGCGGGAAGCGACTGTTGTTGGGCCACGGGCGTTGGCTGAAATGTATTTCTCGGTATAGAAGTTTTGAATGAGATGCAAAAGCACTAGACTTGATACTATGATGTTGTGGCGATGAGTTGAGAGCTGCCGTGTGACACATGCACGTGAACATGCTTCTCACATTCGGTGATTGTCTCGAAAGGTTGGTGAGCGACTTACTACTACAGTGGCAATTGTTGATTGTTAAGTGTCAAGTACTAGAATATACCTCCAATCTTAGCAAAGAGGCCCAGGCTCTCTCCCGTCACAACCCGCTTTATTCGACTTTTCCTTACTGTCTTTTCCTTGCGCAAAGACCAGTTTAGTAGTAGAAGCCAGGCAGAGACAGGGAAGAGTAGGAGGAGGAGGAGGAGGAGGAGGAGGAGGCAGACGAAGGAGACGAAGAATGAGACAGTGTTGACAAGCAGACAGTACATCAGACAATATCTACTCAGTCATCATGCTGCGTTGCTCGTTATTCATCATTGCCGTTGTCCTCCTCCTCCTCATCAGCAGCAGCAGCACATCGTTCCAACCTCAGCACCAATCTTGGATGCAATTCATGGACCAACAGACCGCCATTAGCAAAATCCATCATCATTCTATGCAGGCATATTAAATGTAGAAGTGGAGTAACAAGAACGCTGGCACTGATTTGAAGTAACGGTTGGCAGTAGCGGTCAGTGTCACTTGCCTTCTGTTTTTTTTTTTTCCTCCACCCAATCTTTTTCTTCTTTTATTCTTCTTTTTGCCTTGTTTTTGCCTTGATTTTGTTGTTCTCTTTGGGTTCTTTGCCTTGTCTTGGCGTGGACTGATGATAAGTGCTCGGCCTTGGTGGGAAGGAGAGAGCTGACGTGACCTGCTAGCCTGTTAGCCTGCCTGCTTGCCTGAACCCTGGATTAGGCGCGAGGCGAGACTAGGGTGTATAGTGTGGGATTTTGGGATCGGCAATGGCAGTGTGACAAGAGAAAGTGGGCAAGAGTGAAAACGAGAGACAGAGAGGGAGCAGGTGGGAGGCAGCTATGACGATACGCACAATCAATGGTTTTCGAGTGGGAACTTGTCATTGGCTGCTTTGTATTGCTAGAAACTTGTATCTGGAAACCCCTCCTTACACACTGCCTCACCCAAGAACTGATTTGTAAGGGGTCGATTCACAGACCGACCGTGACAACCTGGGCGATGAGCGAGGTTTATCACAGGTATAGCTACAGATACTGGTCTGTGAGAGGGTACACTGAAGTGCCCCACCGACTTGCGAGTTCGAATTTGCAGCTGGAGCCGCATCAATAGCTGCTTCATCTTGTACTATGTATAGCGTGCTATAGTATGTGTAAGTGAGTACATAGTGAAAAGGTGACGGGTGTTTGCGTGTGCAGAGGATCCACTCACTACGAATCACTCCTCAACGGAAACGGGAGGCAACAGAACCAGGAGGACTCGACCTGGTGTTGGAAGCTTGAGAAGACGTCAAAGAAAGGGAGGAAAGAAGAAAGAATAGAAGAAGAGAAGAGTTGCCACCATCTTCACCTGCAACTCGTGCTATCGCTGCGGATTTAGCATCTTGGCTTTGCATCTGCACACTTATACCTTCACCGGCATCGCAACCACGGGCTGGGGGTTAGCTCAGTTCAGCTCATCGCGGCCGCCTCGCCTGCGACAAGCGTGGCTTTATCCCGTTTACGTTTAAGGCTGCACTGCACTGCGCTGCGGCTGCACATCACGTCAGGTCACCACCACCAACAAACCCCCTTCTGCTGTGGTCCTCCTCGGCGATTTTAACCCTCAATTGCAACTCCAAACCTCAACTCGACTTCAACTCGACACGCCCACACCCACACCCACTCGCCACCCCACACAACACCACGCCTTGTGGTATCGCGATACTCGTGTGGGCGGTCTCTCCTGCAGCCCCAGCATCAAGCCGAAAGACCGATCCCACCTGTACCCGGCCCGGGCTCAACGCGACAAAGAAAACCTGCATTGTCCACCACCACCACCACTTCCTCTCGACAAGGTCCATGACCACCACCTTCCAACCCACCACCCATCGCCTATCGCCGATTGCCCATCCGATTTCGAGCCTTGTCCATCGCCCGCAGAGCCGCGATCTGGCTCGTTGGTTTCCCAAAATTTGCGACAGCCCGAACTGACGTATCCGGATCGCGATCGACCACATAGAGCAGCCATCCGCCGCCCTTCCACAGCAGGACGCGGTCTGCTGCTCATCGTGCATTTATCATCATCATCGTCATCATCATCGCCATCAACGGCGGACGAACCTCTCCTTTCTCTCTCTTCGACCTAAGTCGTCGCAGCACGGTGCGGATGGGTCTGTCTCGCCAGCGCCACCAGAAACTTCAGCGGAGATATCTTGGGATTGCCCTCTAGCGGCGACTCGAGGGGACTGCAGTGGATTTTACTCTCCCCAGCGCCGAAGCCGCAGAGGCCAACACTCGAAGTCTCTGAGAAAAAGTCAAGGTCTCATCAGCCAGGGGAGGAGCATACACGACGGGCTCTCTCCCTCCAGGAAAGGGAAGAAAAAAAAAACAAAGGAAGAAAAAAGGAAGACGAAAAAAAGACAACAAAAATCATGGAGCCAAATTTCCACTCCACCGTCCTACAGAGGCCTCCATCCCTCCACGACTACGATGATGACCGCGACCGCGGCGACCATGACCGTGACAGGGAGGACAGGCGGCGTCGCGACATCCTCAACCCGGTGCAGCTGAGCGAGAACGGGTCTGCAGCTCCTTCTTCTACGGCGACTGGTGCTACGGGTGCTAGTGCTGGTGCCGCTCAACACCAACCGCCACCACCACCTCGACACGCGTTCAGCCTGCGATCTCCCACCCAGTCCGACTTTCATCATCATCCGCCTCATTTTCCCTCCGCCGCCAGCTCGACCTCGCCTAGGGCCGCCAGCGCCAGCGCCAAGCCTGGCAGCACCAGCAGCAACGGCACCAGCACCGGCGCCGCTTCGTCGTCTCTACTACACAATCCCTTCCTCACCAAGCCGACGCAGTCTATCCCGCCGCCCGTCCTTGCACCTCCCAGGTCGCCGCTACACGCGCCCCCCGTCTTCTATCCCCAGGACATGCGCGAGCACCGCGACCCCCCGCGCGAGAAGACCGCCGGCAGCTTCTACGACCCTACTACCGACACCACCACCACGACGGGTGATCGCAGGGTCATCGATAAGGGCTCGTCTTGGAACAGCAGCACGGCCCAGGCCTCGTCCTCCGCTGCCAACAATACTAAGGTAAGTTAAGAAATAAGCAGACAAGGGAAGCAGACGAGACCAGCAAAAGAAAGGAGCAGAAAAAAGCAAGCAAGCAAGCAAGCAAACAGGGGAGCAAGGGGCGTTGAAGAAGCAAAGAAAGCACACACACACACACACCATTTACACACCTCTCCACCTCTCCACCTCCACACATCTACACATCTACACATCTACACGTCTGCACCTACACCTACACATTTTACATGCGTTCAGAAAACAGAAACACAAGAGACACAGGCAACCCCTGGTGCCAATAGGGCTCGCTCAGCAGCTGCTCAGGCGATGATCATCACCATCGCCGCCCATCCGGCGCGCCAGACGCCATCCAGCACCGCTAGGGCGTAACCTCAGACCTCTGACCAAGACATTCTTTCTTGGCCCGGTCGGGTCGCCCCAAAATCCCAAATCACCACCATTTCACATCCACCAAGCAAAGAGCAACCTTTGCCCCGTGTCAAACCCTGATCCTCATCATCCTCATCATCCTCATCATCATCGTCGTCATCATCACCGTCGTCCCCGTCCGCCAGACCCAAATACGACTTCTTCCAACATCCTTTCCTTGCTTGCTGCTGTCAGATCCTAATCACAATCACAATCCTATCCCCTAGTGGGATCATCCATCATCCCCCATATCCCAAGTCCCCAATCAGTCATTCAATTAATCCCTTGCCATGATCTACACCCTACCATCAACAGCCTGACGGTCCCCCATTTGTTACCACCTTACCACTTCGCGTCCAACTCCCAAAATCACATCTCCATCGTCTCATCTAATTTTGCCTGCAAATTCATCTGCTGACGGACCTGCTCTTTCTCTCTTTTTTCCAAAAACAGCCTCGTGAGCCTGCCAGTAGGGACTACGACTATCCCTCCAATCGGCCAGTTGAGCAATCGGCCTACTACAAAGGCAGCTACACTTCGCCTGTTCGGGCTGCAGTTCCATCTCTAAGCCCCGTCTCCCGCTCACATCCTGCTGGTTCCATGAGCCCTCCCACGAAGGCTCCTGTCATCGTCTCGCCCAGCCTGCGGCAGCCCATGGCCTCTGCTGGGTCCACGGTCGGACCTGCACCGCCGGCTGCCCAGCACTCGCCGCCCGCCCCGTCGGTGCTGAAGGCGCCTGCCCCTCCTGCCAGTGTTGGTACCGCCTGGTTCCCACCTCCTATTCTGGACAAAGCTGACCTTTCCGACTCGCAGACGACGCCAAACCGCAACGTCATGTCCTTCTCGAACATCCTTTCGAGCTCCGACCCCGAGCCCAGGCCCAGAGCCCCCTCGCCCGCCGCTCAAGTCCTCGCACCCGCCGCCATCAAGGAGGAGAAGATGGATGATGCCCCCGTTGCCAAGGCCGAGCGGAAGAAGCCTACGAGGAAGCCAAAGCAGCCTCGCGTGTCCGACCTTAAGAACGCCGACGCGCCATCGGCCAAGGGAAGCTCTAGGCGTGCCTCTTCACACAAAGACAAGGAGGGCCCCGCCGCGCGCGTCCCGGCCAAGCGCGCCGCTAATGGCCAGCCGAAGCATAGTGGCTTCTCTGTGAGCAAGGAGAAGAAGATCAAGGAGCTCATGGAGCAGCTGGACAACAACCCGCGCGCCGATGATGACTTTGACATCCTCGAGGAGGAGCGCCTGTGGCGTCAGCGTGCCCAGCGCCGACGCCGCGCCATGGAGCTGACCGAGGCCCGCTTCCTCGCCTCCCGCAGGCTCAACCTGGCCCGTTCGACGAGCGAGCGCCTGAGCCTGCATATGGAGCTGGGCAAGCGCCGCTACGACGACATGTACTACGACGACGCCCTTCAGGAGGTTCGCGAGCAGGAGGTGGTCGCCGAGAAGGAGCGCAAGAAGGACATGCAGCGGAAGCGCCGCCGCGAGAAGTCCATGGCCGTCACCATCGAGCAGAAGGAGGCCGCCCTCGCCAAAGCCCAGGCTGCTGAGCTGGCCGGCGACGAGGCAGAGCGCCTGAAGCACCTGCGCGAAGCCGAACGCGCCAGCAAGAAGGCCCAGCAGACCAAGCTCATCCTGCAGAAGGGCATCAAGGGCCCCGCGCGCAACCTGCCGGCGCTCGAGGTGAACCTCGAGGGCGGTATCATGTCCACGTTCCAGGCCAGCGAGTTGGAGACGGGCAAGAGCGCCAAGAAGGCTCGCACCGGGTCCCGGCCCAAAAAGTCCAAGGAGCAGAAGCAGGCCGAGAAGGACAACGCCATCGCCGCCCAGGCCGCCATCGACGCCGGGCAGGAGCCGCCCAGCAAGGAGGAGACCAAACAGATCCGCATCAAGCTCAACAAGAAGGACAAGGCCGCCAAAGACAAAGAGACCCCTGCTGCCGGCGGCGATCCGACCGCCACCACAGCAGAGCCGTCTGGTAAGGAGAGCGGCCAGCAGAAGGACAAGGATAAAGAGAAGGACAAGGCCGTCGAGGAGCCCAAGGACCCGCTCGAGACCAAGTTCCAATCCAAGGGCTTCAACCAGATCTACGACCAGATCTGGCGGGACCTGGCCCGCAAGGACGTTGGCAAGGTCTACCGGATGGCCTCCGACTCGTACCAGACCAAGTCGTCGAACCTGAAGAAGACGGCCATCCTGGCCTCCAAGGAGGCCAGGCGCTGGCAGCTCCGCACCAACAAGGGCACCAAGGACCTGCAGGCCCGGGCCAAGCGCGTCATGCGCGACATGATGAGCTTCTGGAAGCGCAACGAGCGCGAGGAGCGCGACCTCCGCAAGGCTGCCGAGAAGCAGGAGCTCGAGAACGCCCGCCGGGAAGAGGCCGACCGTGAGGCTGCCAGGCAGAAGCGCAAGCTCAACTTCCTCATCTCCCAGACCGAGCTGTACTCCCACTTCATTGGCAAGAAGATCAAGACGAACGAGGTTGAGCGTAGCACGGACAACCCCGAGCTCGCAGCTGAGGAAGAGAAGGCGTTGGCCCACGCGGACCCTGGCGCCATGGACGTCGACGACGAGGATGGTGCGCCCTCGGCCAAGGTCACCCGCTTCGAGAACCTGACCTTCGAGGAAGAAGACGAGGAGAAGCTGCAGGCCATCGCCAGGGCGAACGCGCAGCACGCCCTCGCCGAGGCGCAGCAGAAGGCCCGGGACTTCAACAGGGACGCCGAGCTCGACGAGGAGGGCGAGATGAACTTCCAGAACCCTACCGGCATGGGCGAGGTCGAGATCGAGCAGCCCAAGCTCCTGAATGCGCAGCTCAAGGAGTACCAGCTCAAGGGCCTCAACTGGCTTGTCAACCTCTACGAGCAGGGCATCAACGGCATCCTGGCTGACGAGATGGGTCTCGGCAAGACAGTCCAGTCCATCTCCGTCATGACCTATCTGGCCGAGAAGCACGACATCTGGGGGCCCTTCCTCGTCGTCGCGCCGGCCTCTACCCTTCACAACTGGGAGCAGGAGATCCGCAAGTTCGTCCCAGAGTTCAAGGTCCTGCCCTACTGGGGAACCGCAGGCGACCGCAAGACGCTCCGCAAGTTCTGGGACCGCAAGCACAAGACGTACAAGAAGGAGGCCAGCTTCCATGTCATGGTGACCTCATACCAGCTGGTTGTCTCCGACGTCAGCTACTTCCAGAAGATGGGCTGGCAGTACATGATCCTCGACGAGGCGCAGGCCATCAAGAGCTCCCAGAGCTCGCGCTGGAAATGCCTCCTGGGCTTCCACTGCAGAAATCGCCTGCTCCTGACAGGCACGCCGATCCAGAACAACATGCAGGAGCTCTGGGCCCTCCTGCACTTCATCATGCCGTCGCTCTTCGACTCGCACGACGAGTTCAGCGAGTGGTTCTCCAAGGACATCGAGTCCCACGCCCAGAGCAACACCAAGCTCAACGAGGACCAGCTGAAGCGCCTGCACATGATCCTGAAGCCCTTCATGCTCCGTCGCGTCAAGAAGCACGTCCAAAAGGAGCTCGGCGACAAGATCGAGCTGGACGTCTACTGCGACCTGACCTACCGGCAGCGCGCCTACTACAGCAACCTCCGCAACCAGATCAGCATCATGGACCTCATCGAGAAGGCCACCACCGGAGACGACAGCGACTCGGGCACCCTGATGAATCTTGTCATGCAGTTCCGCAAGGTCTGCAATCATCCTGACCTCTTCCAGCGCGCTGATACCACGTCGCCTCTGTCCGTCGGCTACTTTGCCGAGACGGCATCCTTTGTGCGCGAGGGAAATAACATCCCCGTCGCGTACTCCACACGGAGCCTGATTGACTACGAGCTGCCCAACCTCATCTGGCGCGACAGCGGTCGGCTGTACAAAGCCGGGCCCGACAGTCAGAAGGCGGGATTCCGCAGCCGCTACCTGAACCACCTGATGAACATCTGGGCACCTGACAACATGCGTGAGAGCACGAGCGGCTCGGATGCCTTCTCCTGGCTCAGGTTTGCCGACGTGAGCCCAGCCGAGGCATCCAGGGCCGGCCGCCAGGATGTCTTCAGCCGCGCTGTTGAGCTGTCTGGGCGTGAGAACCGCCTAGGGCACATGAGGGTGGCCTATGACGAACCCGAGGACCAGAACTACACTCCACCGCACGCCATGTTCCAGATCACCCGTCGTGCCGACCGCAAGCCACTGGCGGACGTCACTGGCGAGGGGATTCTGAACAGCCTCATGAACGTCTCCAAGACGGCCTACGATGAGGCGGGCTTTCGCCGTCTGGAACAGGCTGGCCGCCCTGGCGCAACAGCGCCTCCCGTCGAAGTCGTCTGTAACAGCCGTGCGGCCAACTTGGAGCGGGAGGACACCTACTTCAATGTGCGGATGCGGAGGGCACTGTTCGAACCAACTGTGGAGGAGCAGAAGGCCTTCATCACGCAAAAGATCTCTCCAGAGCGGATACCCAAGTCTGGGCTGTTCCCCGCTCCGGACAACGAGAAGCACCGCTTTACCAACATCGTCGTCCCTTCTATGCGGCGCTTCGTGACGGACTCGGGCAAGCTGGCCAAGCTGGACGAGCTGCTCTTCAAGCTCAAGGAGCAAGGCCATCGCGTGCTGCTGTACTTCCAGATGACGCGCATGATCGACCTGATGGAGGAGTACCTGACGTACCGCAACTACAAGTTCTGTCGGCTGGACGGCTCCACCAAGCTCGAGGATCGGCGTGACACAGTCCACGACTTCCAGACCCGGCCGGATATCTTCATCTTCCTGCTGTCGACCCGTGCCGGTGGTCTCGGTATCAACCTCACGTCTGCCGACACGGTCATCTTCTACGACTCGGATTGGAACCCGACAATCGATTCCCAGGCCATGGATCGTGCTCATCGTCTTGGCCAGACTAGGCAGGTCACTGTCTACCGCCTAATCACCCGAGGCACCATAGAAGAACGCATCCGGAAGCGTGCGCTGCAGAAGGAGGAGGTGCAGCGCGTAGTCATCCAGGGTGGCGGTACCGGTGCCGGTGTCGACTTCTCTGGCCGCCGTGCTCCCGAGAACCGCAACAAGGACATTGCCATGTGGCTTGCCGATGATGACGATGCGGTGGAGAAGATGATTGAGCGCCGCGAGCAAGAACTCCTGGCCAGTGGTGAATATGACAAGAAGAAGAAGGGCGGCAGACGCAAGAAGGTTGTGAATGAATCTGTCTCCCTCGACGACATGTACCATGAGGGTGAGTTGGCTGATCTTTTTAAATCCCCCCCCCCCCCCCCCCACAAAGTTGTCTTTGGCCAAACATCTTGCTAACCACATTTCATGCGAACAGGCGAAGGTCACTTTGATGATGGCAATAAGCAGCAGCAGTCTGGAACAGCAACTCCTGTCGAGACAGCAGAAGCAAAGGGCAACAAGAAGAAGGGAAAGGGCTCCAAGAAAGCCAAGACGGCCAAGCAAAGGCTTGCTATCGCGGATGGAGAAATTGATATCTAATCCTGATCAGGGCGGGCGGGCGGGAAGAAGAGACATGGTCGTCCTGCTTGCGTATCCCCGGAAACTCGGGATCAAGCTCGTATGGCCGCCAGTGGGGCAGAGAGATAATACTCAGCCCTACTCTTTTGGCTCATTCCTCTTCGAACAAGACGGAACACGGTGGTTTTCATCCTGCTGCTTTTCATTTTCTTTGGAGTTGGCCACAAGAAGGTCTCAAAAGAAAGAAGAAAAAAACCTGCATTGATGAGGCAGATATGTATGTTATGGGATTTTATGATTGTTGCAGGTTCGTCATTGGCGTGGAATTAGATTCGTGAGCACCGCTCCCCGGAACAGGAACGGCTACCTGTCTGCCGTATTACAAAGGGCTCAACCACATGTACTATAGATAATATACACCGTAAAGAGGTAATAAGCCCAATTACTTAGCTATCTGTTGCTCGGCTTTGTGCGAGATTGCATCTGTGGATATCCTCTTCCGCCCACCAACGCAGTCCTTGGTAAGTGAAACAAACAGTCCAACCCCTTCCAAGCCTTAATTATTATCCAAGTGAATTGTAAAAGACGCAAGAGCTTTCAGACATGTATTGGTGAGGCTATAATTTTGATGAAATCCCCGGCCCGGGTCTAGATAGATGGCTAGAGAAGTGTCCTTGTTTTAAGAGACTTGACTGCCAGAGACTGGTTGAAGACAAGACCGTTATATCTGCAATGCCCCTTGGGCTGGTCGAGTAAAACAGCTCAAAGCCTCAAAGACCACCCCTCTCCACCACTACCCCCAAACCTGTACAGCTGCCGATGCTCACGAGACGAATGTGATCAGGCATTGTGTCTCGATACGTTCGTATGTGAAGGAGCTGTTGTGGATGCAATGCACTGCACCCCGACGTCTGTGCAGTGTTGGGCGCCCATGAACACGGCGTGTCGTCCTCGCCACGACGATATCTTCATTCGGCGGTGCCACTTGCTCCTGGGCAGTTTTCTTCCTTGGCATCATCCCAATTTTCCGTTATTCTTTCGGCCGGCTTTGCCTCGCGCGTCGATCATGACCTTGCTTGGCATGCCTCTGGAGAGGCACATGAGAGCAGCAAGGGCCGATTGTGCTGTATCCAAGGGGGTTCCCTGGAGGGGAGAAGGGGCGTGGAAGTCGAATATCTTTCACCCGTTTGGTCTGGCCCATAACAACTTCGCCCTTATTTTGAAAGACATCAAAACTGCTTGCTTCCAAATCTCCTGTATCGCGCTCTCTCTCTCTCAAGCAATGTCCATCTTTCCGAGTGCCTCCATGGCAGCGTCCCGCTCCGCCTTGAGCTGTTTCTTGTTCTTGCCCGAGTTCTCCGCATCTGTTCAAAAGCAAGACCCCGTCAGAGAAAGAAAAGAAAAAAGATACACACACCATCAAAAGCCAAAGAAAAAAAAAGGGGGGGGGGGACAAAAGAAAGGGAGCAACATACCCTGCATCTCCACCTCCCTAGCAGCCTCTGCCTCGGCCTTCCTCCGCATCGCGTGAGCCAGCTGCTTCTCGACCTTGCGCTGCTTCTTCTTGCTGAGGGCCGCGTTGGGCCCGCTGGTGGGGAGAAGGCCCGCGCGGGCGCCGCGCCTGGCGTCCGCCTTTGCGACGCGCGACGGCAGCTTGGACGATGCGAGGTGCTGGGCCGCCTGCTTCCTGGCCTTGGCCGCGTGCGCGATCTGGCGGTTGCGCGAGACCGTGTTGGGGTTCTTGACGGAGGGCATTGTGTGAAAGAGCTTGTGTGTGTGTGTGTGAGAGAGAGAGAGAGGAACAAGAGGGGGAGAGAGGAGCTGGCTGGGTTTGGCGTTGAGTAATGTGCTTTTTTGACTTGAGTTGGGGAAAGGAGAGGAGGTGAAGAAGTATGAACAAGAAGGAACGTTGTTGCTGCTGCAAGCCTTAGTTTGAGGATTTGGAAATTTTAGCGGGGCGATAACAAATTAGTTCACTAGCCACGCTTATCAGTTGAACAACCGACCCTCTTGTCCCAAAGAAAAAAAGGAAAGAAAAAAAATGGGCGAGTGAAGAAGGAATGTGAAAACTTCCGAATCATATTGGTTTGCGAATCTGTTCTCGGATGCTGTCTGGACGAACGTAGAGGTAAAAACTGAAAAGAAGACACCCATCAACACCAAAGAGACACACCCAAAACACAGAACTTCTCTTTTCAGCCAAAGTTGCACGATGAATTCCTACAAGATCAACATGAACTTGATTTGGTCTGTCAAGAGAACCCAAAACCAATGCTGTTCACCATCCTCTATTCAAGCATAATGGAGAGAGAAGAAACATATACCAAAAAATGAAAAGAGTTCATGACCATTGATTAACCTTGCAGATTACAATCCCAAAAACGCCCAACCATGCTGCTTGCTATTCGGCCCAGAATGCCCGTCCCCCTCCTTGCTACGCTTCCTCCTCTCCTTAGCGTCAAGCTGAGGACTGACTGGCTGGTAGTCCTTGGTCCTTGGTCGTGGTCTAACATGTACGAGGGCCTTCGTACTCGTCAAGTAGTTCTGTTGTATATATCCGATGTGCCTCGTACATTAGACCTCACGCACCCGTATAAAGCTCGCCAACATCAGCAGTCTCCGTTCCTCTCCATCGATGCCTTCGTCGAGCCTTCAAGCAATTCGATCATTGTTTCTGCCCACCGTGCTAGGGCTGGACAGGGCCTCTCCCTCGCCCTCGCTCCTGTCTCCGTCGCCCTCTTTCAGGAGCTTCCGCCTCTGGGCCTGCTCCTCGTCCTCGTCATCGCTCATCAGCCCGTCCAGCTCAAACTCCTCCACGTCGCGCAGCCTCCGCTCGTCCATTGACGCCGCCGCTGCGCCCCGCCGGCCGTTGGCCCCCGGTGCATGTCCATTGATGCCCTTGGCTCCAGCTGGTGCGTTCACGCCGCGGTCGTAAACATGGACGAGAACGTTGGTGAAGAGGAAGGTGAGGAAGGCAAGGCTGTAAAGGATCAAGACATAGGCCACATGGTCAATGCCGGAACCGTCAACCAACGACATCTGCTCCTCGGTTGCGCCCATGAAAAGGAAACCCGAAGCGTACAGCAACTAAAGAAAAGGAAGTTAGGCGCTGCCAAATATAGTCCCAGGTTCACAAAAGCACAAGACAGGAGGGTAGTGTGTCTGTATGTGTGTGTGAGTGAGAGAGACTTACAAAGGGAGGGATGTACTGAAAGCTGTGGGTGCCGTAGCCATCATCCGAGATGCCGATCTTATCTTGCAGGACAAAGGAAACCTCGATGATGCGGGTAATGCCGGCGGCCATGAGGGTGTACCCAAAGGCCTTGTGGGTCATGGCGCTGATCATGAGCTCCTGGGGGTGGGCGGACATGGCCCAGCCCGTGATGGCGATGACAAAGCCTGGGATGAAGTTGCGCCTAGGAGAGCCGTCGCGGCCGCGGCTCAGCCAGACACCAGCCAGGCCAGCGCACCACCATACGATGCCCATGGTGGTGTGCTGCCAGTCGTTCTTGACCCATGCAGTGCCCCACCTGTGCTCGGTGAAGGTGTTGACGCAGCCCCAGGCGGCGATGACGACGGAATCGAAAAACTCCTGGGAGCGGCCAGTGCGGCGGAGCCACAGCTGGCCGACGAGCAGGGTCAGGGTCATCAGGACGCCATAGGCGATGAAGGCGCTGCCCATGATGAAGTGCGCCAGGCACTGGCCGAGATGGTCGCCGCGACAGAAGCCCTGGGCGGTGATGCCACCGAAGAGCAGCTGGGCCCAGACGATGACGGGGAAGGCCTTGCCGCTGATGGAGTGGACGACGCGCACGACGGGGCGGATGCGGGCGTGAACACCCTTTTCGAGATGCAGCCTCAGGTACACGCCGAGAATGATCTGTGCAAACATTTGGAAGTAGACCCAGTCACCAAAGTGCGCGTGTACATTGTCCGGCCGGAACTCACGGCCGCCATGCATGTGGCCGAGGGCGTAACCGAGGAGGGCAAGCACGGAGGAGAGCGATTGTATAGGGACGTGCCATCGACTTTTCGTTATCTAGATCGCAATATGAGAGAATCTCGTTAGCCTGAACCAGCCCAGCGCAGCTCACGTATGTCCAGACACGGCGCTCCGGCGCTCCTGACCAAGAGCCGTCCTTTGTGTTTCTCTCCGATGTTGTTGTTCTTCTTCCTCCCCCTCCTCCTACCATATGTTGCTCCTCCTCCTTCTCTCACTTTCCTGTCGTTGTTGTTGAGGGGGGGGTTTTTTGGGGGGGGATAACTCACGCCGAGGACCATTCCGAGAGGGAAAAGGACGCCAAAGGCGAGCATGTTGAGGAAGATGTGTGCCCATAGTGTCGAGTCCTAGAAAGAGAGAGAAACAGATCCTTCATGTCAGCCTTGTTGTTGTTGTTGTTGTTGTTGTTGTGTGTGTGTGTGTGTGTATCATTCTTTGGGAGGTGTGAAGGAGGGTAGGCAGATTGACGATAAGTAATAGCAGGTAGTAAGCAACATACGATTGGGTCTGGAGAGGTGGCAGCATCATCTGGGATGTTCTCGACGGCGTGATCGTGTGCGTCGGCCATGGGGAGCAGAAGAGCGGCGACGGAGAGAAAGGCGGTGGTCTTGGTCAGGGAGAAAGGCGGTACTGGAGCTGAAGCCAGAAGTCGTCGTCGTGAAGGCGGAGGAGATGTTAGTTGGAGGTCAAGACCAGACCCCCTTGAAGGGATCGAGTGGTAGACCGCCATCATGAATGGGGATTTGGCCGGTAGGGACAGCAAATGGACGACCGAGGGCGGGGAGTCGGCTGTTTCGAGTCTGTTCCGGAGAGATGGTACTCTGGTAGAGAGTCTGGGACTGGAGTCGAGACAATGCAACCGGGAACGACGGGGGTGGCGCTTGTCTGTGTGTGTGTGTGCGTGGGTGTGGGTGCGGGTGTGTACGCAATCGCCCACCGCAGCGCGATTCAAGAAGGTTGGAAAGGGAGAAGGGGATAAACAATTGATTTGACCAAGGGCTTGTCTATCCTCAACTCTCCTTGTCTGTGCTCCACAGGTGAGGGACTGACATGCAGAATGGAGAGTGCAGGATGCAGGATGCAAATCAATATACTATAGTAGGCAGTCGTCGTAATGCTACTGAAGTTGGCTGTGAGTGGCCACCTGGCTGACTATGGTACATGGTAAAGAAAAAAAAGAAAGCCCAGTGGGGGGGGGGGGGCGTTTTAGCAGGGGTGGCACTGTCTTCTCCCCCTTCCCTCCTCCTGTCCAGCGTCTGTTCTACTACCGAAAATACAGTGATGCCGCGCAGGGCCACTAAAGACGCTGGGCCCAGGCCCCCAAAGAGACGGATAAGCTCTTGAATCTTCCCTTCCCACTGAAAGGCTAGAACACTGCGCGCGCTACGTCTACCCTGGCTTGCCTGATACGCTGGGCGCACCTGCTGAACGACAGCGCCACGGCACGGCACGTTCGGCTGGTTGCAGCCTACAACAACCCACTGCCCTTCTCCTCAGTAGCGATTCGGGTCGGATGTCGGTCCCCCTGCCCGATTACGCCGAGATGAGTGCTTACGTAGTCACAGCATCCACCCACCGTACGATGATTACGAAAAAGGGTCAACAACTCCGCTAGATTGCAATAAGAATATAAAAGTGCGAGAAGGTACCTTGAGCAACAAGAAGATAGTCATTATGATCAATACAAATTTACAAAATATTGAGAAAGAGGGGCCGGAGGGGGGGGGAGTGGGGGAGGGGCAGAGGCACACAAGTAGGACGCCATCAAGGTGATATGCAGACCAACAGCCGCAGCAGCATCAAGCTTGTCAGGATAACACTAGATCATCTCTTCCCCGGAGTGAGGTTCCCGATGTAGAACGGGGTAGGGCTAGAATTACCAACAAGACATGAAGTTGAAGTAGCTTGTGAGCTGACAATGTCTTCAGGACCAATCAATAAGCCTCTTCGACAACAAAGGTTCTTTCACTTGTTGGATGTATGTTTCCACATGGAAATGCCTCTGCTGGTGCTGGCAGCCCACATGTGTGTATGTTATGTCCTGCATACATCTCGTCTAAATCATAAATGCCCACCTGTAAAAATTGCCCATGACACTTGCTATTAGGGACACGTCATCACACCCACTGTATCGTGACCCTCACCAATAATCATCTGTGCTGGGAACGGACAGGAGGTTCGATGCTATGTGGGAGAGGTTGGTGTTGTACAAGACAATAGTCTATCCACATTGGCTTCTTGGCTTCTGACAAGCCCTGGCCAAGTAACCTGTCAAGAGTAGCGAAGATGTTGCCAAGGACCACGTGAGACTGCCCTCGACCACAGCCTCAGTAGCCTGTCTTTGTCTATCGTTGTGAGTGGCGATAGCAAGCCTATCTGGATAGAATTCTATCCAGAAACCCAAACAGTCTTGCCATACTAAACCACGATGGACAGAGTCTCTTCCTCGGTCCTATAATGTCGCCATATGTACAATCACACGTATGCCAACTCACCTTGTCTGCTTGAAGTGCGAGCCCGGCACTTCATGACGACCTTGTAGTCACATCTTGGCGCCAGTCCCCCTTCCCTTCCCCCGTCTTTCTGTTCCGCTGTTTCTTCATCTGACCTTCGGATCTCCATATATCGTATCGCTCCGTTCGCTTGAATCGATAGTGATAAGGGCCGGTGCACAGGCACCACAAATCGATATTGGTGGATAGCGAACGCTCGCTTGTGGACCGTGTCGACCTCGTCGGTTCTGCGGGTCGCGAGCGAGGAAGGAAGGGAGAAGAGAGGGCGCAAAGAGAAGGGGAGACGTACAAGAGAACATACAAGGCAACCAGACTGTTGACAGTGACAGGTCGTCTGGCAGCATCAGCCGCCTGGGCTGCAAGAGACGAAGATCCAGACCCTGTCCCAGAAGGAGGGTGAGACATGACCAAACCGCTCTCCTTTTTTTCTTCTTCTTTTTTTCTCTCTCTCTGTTCTTTTTTTTTGGGGGGGGGGGGAGGGGTCAAAACTCCTGACGATCCAAATTCGCGGGTCGTTTTGAAAACGCAGAAAACGTTGGGGGCTGATAGTCACGCCATATGTACTGTACGTACAGAGTAAGTACTGTATGTGTGTCACAATTGTACTGGAACAATTGATTGATCTGCAGGTGTGTGCGATGGTGCTCGCCACCACTTGGCGCTGGCTGAGTCGCTGACAGCAGCGAGGCTGGTGATTCGAAGAAGAGATCAAAGGGAGAAAGCAAAACGAAAGCGAGAGGGCAGAAAACCATACTGACAACAGGACGTGATTATGTGTCGCAGGTGGTTTGTGAGTGGTGGTGCGAGCAGCGGGCTCGGGCGGCGCGTGACTGGGGCTGATGAGTGATGCCAAGCCGGACGGTGTGCGGCGCAGGGGCGGCACCTGCTGCACCGGAGGCGTCGGGTGCTAACCTCAGCCTCTGTGACCCTCTGACTCTCTGTCTATGACTCTCTCCCTTCGTCTGCTCTTAGTCACGAGCAACATGACAATACAGCCTGATCACGGGTGGCACACCCCAAGGCAGAATAGAGGATATAAATATATATATAAACGAAACCCCTGGTCTTGCCCGATTTTGACGAAACGATATTTGTCATCAAAAGCGAAGAAAAGAGGCAAGAAGACAAGAACAAAAAAACAAAAACCTCCAAGATGATTAACCCGGCCAAGACGTTATGGTGGGAGACTTTTGAGCTGTGGGACGCCGTGCTGTACCATGTGGGCGACATCTACTACAAGGCCTCGAGGCCTGCGGTCATGAAGAAAAGGAACAGGAAGAAGCGCACAAGCCCATCCAGGCCTCGGCGGTCCAAGCTGCAACGCGGAAGAGCAGGCGAGATGCAATACAGAGGCGCTTGAAGAATTTCTCGATGGAGAGTCTCTTTGACACTCAAAACACTCGACATTCGAGGTCCCAGCAAAGGGCGGACACGAGAGAGAGGCGAGGATGCAGACGGCAAACAAAGAACCCAGTACTACGGTACTGTACACCTCCCGCCGCCAAAATTAAACAAAACAAACAAAAAATACGACATGCTCCACCAGGCCAGGCCAGGGCGACAACATCGTACGCACTATGCACTACATAGTTTGCAGACCCCAAGAGCCGTCAGAGCCGGGAAGTATCGTTGGATGGAGGAGGCTCGATGATCATTGGTCCTGGTCCTCCCTCCGGTGCCGACAACCCCGGGCGACTTTTTGGGGGCAGTGCAGTGCAACGCGGTTCCTTTGCAGGCCGCTCAAGGAATGCCGGCGACCCGATACGAAGACCTAATCCACACATCTAAAAAAGATGGTCGGCCGCCATCCAGCGGTCCATCTAGCCAATTCAGCGAGCGATCAGGATGAAACACGATAATGCTAAAGAGGTGGAACATGGATTGCGGAACTGCTGCTGATCGGCAGTAGGATGTGCCACTCGCTGTCATCAGGATCTTCGTGGATGTACGCATCAGGAAAAGAGGCGACGATGATGATGTTGGTTTTTGGTCTTTTTCTTTCATTGTGTGGTCTATCTGTTATTTGGAGTGGTCGATCTTGATTGTGATGTGTGATCTGTGCTGAGATTTATATTTTGGCAAATAAGAAGGGATGAGGGGATGGAGGGAGGATGGGTGGACTTTTCGGAGATCTACGATGATGACAATGCATGGATTGGTGGTCCCAACCAAGCCGAGGTGTTTGGTCAATTTAAAATAGAACAGTATAATTCTATGGTACTATGGTCCCAAGTGGCTGTGTGTGTTGGTCTGCTTTCTCTCTGTGTGTCTCCGTCTTCTCTCCCTTCCTTCTTTTTTTCCCTTCTTCTTCTTCTCCTTTAGCAGGTGCTGGTCATGATTAATGGCCATTGGTTATGTGGCGTCAGGCGGCTACGAGGCGCTGGGCGCTGAATTTCTGACCCCCCATCCCCTTTTGGCCAATGCCTGTGTGAACAACATGTGCATGATACTGGGGATAATGTATGATCGTGTACTTGTATCGCGTAGTGCTTATGGAGGGATAGATAGTACACAGTGCGACCATGGTTCGGCCGTGACCAGAACACACATGCCTCGTATTGGCTCTGGCTCCCTGCAGCAGGATGTGCTGAGCAGTTCGTTCATCATGCTTCTGCTTACAGTGAGAGGGAAGCTAAGATTTGGTCAGCACCATATCTTGACCACGCCAGAGATATCGCTTGCTTTGCTGGTCGAAGCAACTATTGAGTGTACCATGTTGCCAGTGCTCGCTATCTACTTCTCTCTCTGTGTCCAGTCTTTGTCTCACAGTATCAAGTCTACAGTATAGCAGCAGCCGGATCAGAACCCTCAGTTCCCCATACCCCGAAAGCAAGCATGTCCCTATATGCTGCCAAGACCCGTACCTGCAGATCTGGCTGCAGAGAGTCCTTGCTTATTATCTGCGCTGCCCTACTGCGATGCGATAAATGCTACTCCATATGAACATGACGGTCGTCCTCCAATCATACTACTACGATGCATCATTGTGTTACCCACTATGTAAAAAACAATGCTGTACTCTACATATAACCAGGACTAGAGGTTATGTGGCTGGGCCATCTGTCGCAGATCAGCAGAAGCACCTCATCGCCCTCGCCGTCGTCTCCGCCCTGCCGCGCGCGCGCTCTCTTCCATTCTCCCTCTCTCTTTCTCTTTTCGCCTTATCGTATCGCTTTTTTGTAGTTACCGTGCTACGTAGTGGCAATAATTGGCTTTTACGCTAAGCTTTGGCATAGCCACACCGGCGGCGCGTCAGCACGGACTTCACGGCAAGGCGGTTGCGCGGCAGCACGGGTGCCCGGCACCCAAGCATACTTGTACACCTCGAGGGAAAGAGCAAAGAGAGGGTGTGTGTGTGCATATGTGCCGTGTCCGGCAAGTGGTCTCCAACGGGCCTTGCGTAAGCGGGTTCTTCATCATTTTCTCACGACGGCACATCTCCAAAATTCCAATGTCAACATCGCGCTGTCCATACCAATCAATATCTTTGACACTCTCATCTCGGGGGCACCTGGTTTCCCTGTCATTTGAAATCCCCCGAATGGGCCACACAGCGCACACACAGAGAGGGAGAGAAGGAGTGGTGGAGCCAATATCCAAGGAAAAGGGGCAGTGGGTCCTCGCCTAGATGGTCCACTGCGGGCCCACCATCCAGCCTACCGTTTCCTTCCCTCGTTACAATCACGCCTGTGTTAGTAAGGGGTGTGTGTACAAGCCCAAATGACTTGCCTATGTCGGTGAGGGCGGTTGGTAGGTGCAGGGTCCTTGTCGATACGGCCGCTTCACCCTGTACATGGTAGCACTGCGGTATGTGCTGCGTACTCCAAGTCCTACTACGTACCATACCAATACGCGTCAGTGTGGGGTCCGCGAAAGGGATGTGCTCCCTATACACACACACCCTTTCCTTTGTTCCTTCCCTCCCACTCTCATACATGCGGCCCGCTCAACGTTCTCCGTCGACCATCCATCTCCTGGTAACCTCAATCTCCTGTCCTCGCCTCCCCTCCTAGAACGGGGCAGCCCTGATACACCCTGGCCTGGCCGTCCTCTCGCCTGTCAGTGGGGGAGCGTCAATCCTCTCTTTCTTTTTTGCCAGGTCCCTGCTTTGGGCCCAGTACCGTGCTTTCCTACCCAAAGTCCAGACCAACTCTTGACCTTCTTTTTCCCGCCTTCTCCCACACCCCCCCTTCTTCTCTTTTCTTGATTCTTCTTTCCTTTCCTCACACCACTACCATCGTCAATTCGACAAGTTGAATCAGGCCCAACTTCTTTGCCTCTCAGCTGTCCTTTGACGCATTCTTCATTTTCTTTATTTTCATTTTATTCATCACACTCGTTGAACATAGCAAATTCCAATCTCGTGCCTTCTGCATCTCGTCTTATCGCTATCAGAAATCATAGACCAGGTTTTTGCTCAAGGTACGTTATGAATTCTGCATGCAATGCGCATGAACGATTCCCCCCCAAAAAAACTCCATCAAGAGGAGAGAGTCTCTTCCCTCCATGTCCTGCTTTGGATGGTTGGCAACGTCATCCAGTCCCCATCTCGAGGTCCAGTTACACACCAGCACATGCACCATGCACATCCCACACCCACATCCATCCATACAAACAAAACACAGCACATGGGACAAACAAAACAGGCTTGCATCATGGACGCATCACTGCACTGCACACAGTTCAGACGACCCAGTTTACCAGCTCCAAGTCTCCCCATCCTGGCTCCATCCCAGCCACACTCTGGTACAAGGGAACCTGCACATCCCTCCCCTCCACGCGTCGTCACCTCACTCAGCCTGTGCCAAAATGGGACCACAACCTGTCGGCTCAGGCTGTGGTCATCCTAGGGGAAAGAATAGGATGAAAGAAAAGAAACAAGCTGGAGTGGACAAGGAAGAGGGGGGTGGGACCTTAACTTTCACCTTTTGCCTTTCATTCTTCGATTCTCGACAAACGCTTCACTCAATTGTCACAACCCCAACAGTCGTTTTGGACAATCCAGGCTAACAACTTCTCCATCTTTCTTCCCAGATCAATTCATCTTTTTTTTTTTTAATACGAGGCCAACTCACCACCACTCATTGTATCTACGCAAACCAAACCAAAACAACATCATCAATTCATCATGTTTTCGGCTAAGCAGCTTGCCCTGGCCGCCCTCCTGGGCCAGGTCTACGCCGATGTTGAGCCCATCGTCATGAAGGGCCAGCACTTCTTCTACGAGAACGGCACCCAGTTCTTCGTCAAGGGTATCGCCTACCAGCGGGACACCAGCTCGTCCGAGGCCGCCAGGAAGCGCGACGACACCACCACAGACTACATCGACCCCCTCTCCGACTCCGTCCGTTGCAAGCGTGACGTTCCTATCCTGGCTGCTGCTGGCACCAACGTGATTCGCACCTACGCCCTCGATCCCACGGCCGACCACGACACATGCATGGAGCTGCTGGCCGACGCTGGCATCTATGTCATCTCCGATCTGTCGGACCCTGACCAGGCCATTGACCGCTCCGACCCGGTCTGGGACACTGCCCTGTACACGCGTTACACCGCCGTCATTGATGCCATGAAGGGCTACAAGAACGTGATCGGTTTCTTCGGTGGTAACGAGGTCACCAACAACGCCTCCAACACCGATGCCTCCGCTTTCGTCAAGGCCGCCGTCCGTGACATGAAGTCCTACATCAACAGCACCGCCGAGCGCTGGATGGGTGTCGGCTATGCTGCCAACGACGACTCTACCATCCGTGACAACATGGCCCACTACTTCAACTGCGGTGACCAGACGGACGCCATTGACTTCTGGGGCTACAACATCTACGAGTGGTGCGGCGAGAGCAGCTACACCGAGTCCGGCTACAGCGAGGTCGTCGACTTCTTCTCCAACTACTCCGTCCCCGTCTTCTTCTCCGAGTACGGCTGCAACAGCGATGGTGCCGACGAGCGTATCTTCGAGGAGACCACTACTCTGTACGGCGACGAGATGAGCCCCGTCATCGCCGGTGGTATCGTCTACATGTACTTTGAGGAGACCAACGACTATGGTGAGTTTGGATCTTTTGAACCTTTCTGAGATGATCTATACCCGATACTAATTGACTCTTGTGTGTAACAGGCCTGGTGAGCGAGATCGACTCCACCAGCGTGTCCATCATGAAGGACTACACCTCGCTCAGCTCTCGTGTCAATGCCGCCTCTCCTACCTCGACCTCCATGGCCGCCTACACTCCCACCAACTCGGCCGCCGCCTGCCCCGCTGTCGACTCTGCCTGGCAAGCCGCCAACATCCTGCCCCCGACTCCTGATGCCACCCTCTGCGAGTGCATGTACGAGTCGCTGAGCTGTGTGCCTTCCTCCGGCATCAACGGCTCCGCCTACAGCTCCATCTACGGCTACATCTGCGGCGAGGACGAAAGCTACTGCGCCGGCGTCCTGACCAACGCCACCAGCGGTGTCTACGGCGCCTACTCCATGTGCAACTCCACCCAGATGCTCGGCTACATCCTGGACCAATACTACCAGGGCCAGAACTCTGATTCCTCCGCCTGCAGCTTTAACGGCGACGCCGTCACCCAGGCCGCCTCGACCGCCTCCAGCTGCAAGTCCCAGCTCGCCAGCGCCAGCTCTGCCAACGCCTACGCCGCCACCGCTACCGCGGGCACCACCGCCACCGGCACAGGCAGCTCCAGCACCTCCAGCTCCAGCTCCTTGGCCATGCCCTCGGTCCACAAGACCTTCTTCGGCATTGGTGACCTCGCCATCGGCCTGTACATGGTCATGGCCATGGGTGCCGGTGCCGCCATGGTTGCTCTGTAAGGAAATCATAAAAGAAAGCAAAAGCAAACGATTTCCCTGTGGTGTCTGGAACGGTGATTGTCGAGGAAAGATGAGAGACAAGATGAGGGACGTCGGAGTGATTGATGTCCTTTTCCACGGGCAAAGAGGGCTGCATTGTCATGATATCCGACACCGTCCCGCGAGCAGTCCAGGATGGGGGACCAACGGAAGTACCCTCCCCTGGCCGCGAGGGGGGTGGTCGTCAAGCAAGTGTTTTTTTCTTTGTGACGTAGGATATAGACGGAAGCTTCATGCGGAATTGATATTCTTCCCCCTTTTCTTTTATACAATTTTTTGTTTCAACGTCTGGGATTTGAGTTCTATGGTTGGCTGCAGTCGGGCTAGGTGGCCTCTCCTTTTCAAGGATTGCTCCATCTACCTGTTACTGTCTTTCGAGCCGATGGGCACACTCGTGTGTACCGGTGTCCTCCAAGAACACCTTAATGAACCTGCTAATGCGCCTGGCGTTCTGCATCTGTTCTTTACCCGTCTGCATTGGCTTGGCTTGCGGATTCTGTATTGTTCATAGCCCACAGGCACGCAGTACTCTTCAAGGGGGAAATATCCGTAATTACTTTGTAGTAAATAAAGCAAATCAAAAAAGATAATAAACCCTACTGTGCGCATGTCATGTTGTCAAGGAAACAACAAGTGGGTACGGGATCGTGTAGCTTCGCGAGAGTTCTGGATTGTACGCCCTCGCCTATAGCGTCGGGTATTGTTCTGCTGTCACTTTCATCATATTGTTGCTGTCGCTCTAGCAAGTATCATGTCCATTCTTATGAGGGAAATGTTTTGATGACAGAGCCTACGTGCAGAGTTTCCCACTAGGTGCAGGGCACCATTCAAGATGTCACAGGCGGCTGAGGGGGGTTGGCTCAAGTAAAGTAGCTGGGATTCCAATTTCTTCCTGAATCGAGCCCATCGGTATTGGGAACAAACCAAAAGAAAAACAAAACAGGGCATCATTCTTACTCTGATTCCACTTTTCCGGTGCCCCCAAAAAGAACAATGCGCGATCTAGTGTCCAGGTCACGACGAACCACCATTCTCGCTCTTGACCTCTGCCGCACTCGGAGACACCGCCTCCTCCACCAACCCTTCAGGACCATCTCCGTTAGTCTCTGGCTCCCTCTTGACGATCTTGGCCCATTTCTCGCGTAACATCAAATCGTCTGCGGGCTTGGGAGAGGCGTCTCGGCCTGCGACGAGGGCGTAGACGAAGCTGGCGGCCGTGTAGGCGCCGACCAGCCAGACCCAGGCCAGGAGGGCGAGGCCGAAGGTGAGGCTGAGGGTGGAGGCGAGGACGAGGGCTGCGAGGCCGATCCAGAAGAGGGAGAAGAGGAGGGCGGAGATGAAGGCGACGGAGAGCGTGCCCAGAACGAAGGAGGTGAAGAACAGGGACGGTAGGAGGGCGAAGAAAGCCTGGGCGACTATGAAGGACTGAGAAAGGTTCGAGAGGGCATGGTTAGTTTTGCTATCCGGGCAAGGTAGAGAGGAATGGCAGAGGGTACTGGTGTGGGGTGACAGAGAGGGAGAGACTCACAAAGAGGAGGGGCCGTCGGCTGGCAAAGGATTGGAGAGAGTGGTATATTCTCCGGCGATCATCTGGAGGGACGACGCGGTCTGCTTGGCGACGTGCCGACTCGATGGCGCCCGTGACGAGTTCGACAACTGCCATCCCAGCTGTCTGTATCTTGTGTCTCTGTAGTTTCTAGAAGCCTTTACACAGACAATAGTATGTCGGAGGAAGAGAAACAGATTGCAGCACGGCTTGTCAGGGGAGGGGAGGGGGAGGACTTGTCTTTAAGTGGGACAGAAAAGTGAGAGCAAACAAGAGAAGAAAGGCATAAGATGTTTGAGTGGTTGTGCTTGCTCGAAACGTGTCTGCAGACGACAGGGGAGCTTACGCGCCTAGCCTGTGGTAAATACGTACTACAAAGTACCATAGTACACCCAGTGCATAGTACCTCGCCGTACTTGCCCCCTTCTAGTTTCCTCTCTTCTCCCTCCAGACTCGATCCAGAGCCAATGAACAAGAGTCTCAGTAAATCGGTTGTGAGATCAATATAATTTTCTTCATTTCTGCCTTTTTTTCTTCTTCCTCGGATTTCCATGTATACAACGATTCAAACCTCACTGTCATTCTGAAAACCCTTCAGGGATTGTATTGTGTCTTCAAGTACTGTCGGTTCTGGAAACTTGCCATTGCAATGACGACATCCCCACTTCCCAAAAGCAGGAAGCAAGTGCGAACCTGGCCCTGCTACGGAGCATTCAAGGCCTCAGCCTGCAGACCTTTAAGCGAGGGCTTTGGCAGCCCGCGAGATCATAATAATAAGAACAAGCATATTTATGACACCTCAAAGGACACATATTGCTACGTATCGGTCCCTAACTGCTCGGTCAAGCATTTGATACCATCACTGCGCCCCTATACTATACCCTCTCCTCTTTTCTCTTAACGTACACGAGCAACAGGTATCTACATCAAGATCCCTTTTTTATCTCCCCTTCTTAAAGCTCTCCCTCTGTTTCTTGACTCCTAGCCCATCAGATCTGTCCTTCATCATGCCGGATTCGCTCGACATTCAGCTGCAGAACCAGACCAACTCAGACCAGGTCTGGGCATACATCACAGGGATCGCCATCAGCAATGGCCAGCGAGTACTGCTCAAGTCCAACGGAAGGGACTTATACTACCCTCAGCAGGTGTCCCAGATCGGCTCCCCCCTCGCTGAGGACTGTGCCATCCCTCTGGGGCCCCCGGGCAATACCGTCTCAGTGCACATTCCCCAGATCGCCGGTGGCAGGATCTGGTTCTCCTGCGACGGCAAGTTGCAGTTTCTCCTGAATCCTGGGCCCGCCCTCGTCGAGCCGAGCGTGCTGAATCCGAGCGACCCCAATGCGGATGTCAACTTCTGCTTTGCCGAGTTTACCCTAAACAGCGACCAGCTGTACGCCAACATCAGCTACGTGGACTTTGTATCACGGCTGCCGACCGCCATGACCCTCGAGACGGCCGGAGGAGCGGTCCAGCACGTGTCGGGCATGGCGCACGACGGCATCGACCGCATCTGTGACGGATTGAGGGCTCAGGCCGCCAGGGACGGGCTGCCGTGGGACAAGTTGATTGTCCAGCGCCCGGGCCAGCCGGTGCTGCGGGTGCTCAACCCGACCCACGGGGACGCGGTCGGGGCTGGCTTTGCGGGCTACTTTGAGCCGTACATCGACGAGGTGTGGGACTGGTACTCGGCCGCGCGGGGCAGCCACCAGATGCGCATCAACACGCAGGCTGCGGCCGGGACCGTGACTGGCACCATTAACGAGAAAGGGGACCTCGTCTTTGGCGAGGAGGCGTTCCAAAAACCAACCACGGCAGACGTCCTAGGCTGCAACAGCGGGCCCTTCACGACAGGGCCCTCGGCATACAGAAACAGTGTCATCCCCAGGCTAGCGGCAGCATTTCAGAGGTCTGCGTTGGTGGGCACAGACGAACACCCGTCGGACCCTTCGACATTTTACCAGCGAGATCCCACGAACCACTACTGCCGTATCGTACACGAGGCCAACCTGGACGGCAAAGGTAGTAGCCTCACCTTGCCTTCTCCTCTCTCTCTATCCTTCTCCCCAACTGTCTGTGTCTGTGTCTGTCTCTTTTTCTGACAATAATCACTCTAGGGTATGGATTCGCCTATGATGATGTCGCAGCAGATGGGGGTCCCGATCAGTCAGGCAAGGTGAACGCGGGGGATCCCAAGACGTTCATCGTGGCGGTGGGTGGGAACAATGCCTACGCAGGCGACCACATGCCAAGCCAACATATTCCTACTGCATTTACTTCTTCTTCTTCCGCCGCCGCCGCTGCTGCTGGCCGTTCCCACCATGGCCAGCCACCACCTGCTGCTTCAGGCGCGTCAGACCCGCCACGCCGTCATGGCCCATCAATGTCGCGTTTCCGGAAAATCTCAGCAAAGGCACAGAAATGGTTCCATTAATCTCTGAGGAGGGAGGAAGAGGGGTGATTTCTTTGAACCTACATGCGCAACACTACGACGTCAAGAAATTGATTCACGGGTGTTCCATCAGGGGTGATCAGAGACAACGGAGTTTCCACCTTGGTCTTGACGGCGGAGTCTGTGGTAATAAATAGTCCATACTGCGTAAGTATCCACACCTAAGGTCAGAATGACTTCGTTTGCATGATGCCCCCTGAAGAGCTTTTTCTTTTTCCCCGCCAGGACGTCCCAAGAGTTTCGTCTCATGTTGTTAGGCCGGATGAAGGACTCCCAAACATTGTTTTACCATAATACTTAGAAGTACACCGTAATATTAAGAGCGGTACGAGGGTACAAGCAAGCAGTCCTTATCGGTGATAAGCAGCCCTGGTGGGGTGGTAGGGGGGTAGCTTCCCGTAAAGTATGTACTATTGTAGATGCCCCTCCATAAATGTTACGAATATCCTCCTCGCCCAGCTGTATTACGTCCATTTTTCCTGTCTGTCTTCTTCGAGAGCAACCAAACCTTATCACACTCTTTCTCTACAGAATGGAGTACGACACCAAGACGCGTACGTTATCATCTTCCTTTGCATCCTTCGTCTTCTCCCCGAGTCTCCCGGTTTCAGTTCATTGTGATGGCCCAGAATTAACTCTCGTATCGATGCGACAGCGGCCTACTCAACAGCCGACAAGACCTCCTTCGGGTGGACGACCGCCCGTGAAAGATGGCCTATCATCATAGTCTGTTCTCCCCTGCCCCATCTTACCATCCCCGTCTAAGCGACTCTGTCTGCTGCTCCTTGATCCGATCTGATCTGGCTGACCTGGTGTGCTCCCAATCACACAAAAAAAGACACAAGCCATCGACGACGCCTACCGCTCCACATCCCAGTGTACTGATCCTGAGAGGGCCGAGGAGGGAAAGAAGATCGTCGAGGAGCTGGCCCGTCTCAAGTACGAGGTCCAACACGACAGACCCCTTACGTATGTCCTTCCACTCGCGCCGCCCCGAATAATAACGTCGTCGTCCGACCTCGGACAGAGGAGCTGCCGCCACTGACAGCCTGCTCTTCTTCTTCCCTTCTGCCAGTCCCATCCGAGACGACGGCTTACCTGATGTCGCCATATACAACAAGGAGCTGGAGCAGCGGGGCAACCCGTCTTGGCTCAATGTGAGCTGGTTGTACTCTGAATGCTACCTGTTTCGGTATGCCTCCTCCTCCTCCTCCACTCCATTCCTGGCCTGTCCCCGCGACAGACAAGACGCGGCTGCTGAACGTGTGAGAATATACACATATATGTATACATAGACGCCTGAGCACATCGTTCAGTCTGTCCAAACACTGGAAGAACTACGATGTTTTTGCCCGCCAAAAGATCGACACCTTCCGGTCCTCACGCCCCGCCGTCTTGGAGCTGGCCGCGCGGTACAGAACGCTGTTGACCCAGCTTGACGAAGGGGCTGGTAAGCCCCAGGACGAGGAGGCCGAAAGGATCCTGTTCATGGAGATGTGCGAGATCTGCCTCTGGGGCAACGCCACCGACCTGTCCCTGCTGACCAGCCTGACGTATGAGGACATCCAGAAGCTGCAGGGCTCCGAGGCCAGGAAGGCCGCCGAAAAGAACATTCTCGTCAATGACCTGCCCGCCGCATACGACGTGCTGAAGAGGGCCAAGGCGGAGGGCAAGGCCGAGCGCAGGGTCGACATCGTCCTCGACAACGCGGGCTTCGAGCTGTTCGTCGACCTCATCCTCGCCGGGTACCTGCTGTCCTCGGGCCTCGCCACCCTTGTCGTGCTCCATCCCAAGTCCATCCCCTGGTTCGTCTCCGATGTCCTGCCCAGCGATTTCTCGGAGCTCCTCAACGCCTTGGCGAACCCGAAACATTTCTACGAGACCCCGTCCGAGGCCGAGAGGCTACAGGACAAGACCCCCGAACCGCTGTCGGACGGAGAACTTGAAGACTTGGCATTTCTCTTCCAGAACTGGAGCCAAATCTACGCCGAGGGCCAGATCATCCTGCGGCCCAACCGGTTCTGGACCCACCCAGGCAGCTTCTGGAGGCTGCCACAGGCAGATCAAGAGCTCTACCAAGATCTGCAGACGAGCGACCTGGTCATCTTCAAGGGTGATCTGAACTACAGGAAATTGACAGGCGATGTATGGTGCCGTCCTTTTTCTTCTTTTTCCCCTCTTCTCTTCACTGTTACTTGCTTTGTACCATTTCTCCACCATTTAGACCCTCCCCCCCCCTCCGGGGTCCCCCATTCCCCAGCCCTCTGTTCTTACGAACAGATTACGTTGAGAAAATGAAACCAGCTGACCATCCCCTCTAGGCGCAATGGGACGCCTCGACGCCCTTTGTCGAGGCCATTGGACCGCTGGGCTCGGGATCCGGGCTGAACGTCCTGGCGCTCCGGACCTGCAAAGCAGATGTAGTGGTGGGTCTGAAGCCTGGCCAGGATGAAGAGCTGCGGGCGATGGAAGGAGGAGGAGGCGACTCGGGGGCGAGGAAATGGGCGTGGAATGGCAAGTGGGCGGTTGTCTCCTTCTCGTCAGGCAAGTAGCCCTTGTCTTTTCCCCGTGGGCTTTGACTCTTCTTTTGCCTTTATTCTCTGGTCCAGGTGTTATGACACTCAACGCATGTTCGGGCGTGTTGCTTTTTTAGTAGAGATGGCGGGGAAAACGAGGTCATATTAGAAATGAACTCCACCAGGGACAGGATAGAACTGCCATATACAAACAACTGTGAAGAATCATCGTCCCGCTGGGATGTATCTTGGAGCTAGTTGAGTTATGCTTCACAAGCACTTACTTTACCCAACAGCCAATTACCTTGAAGAGATCGGGCTCAGGTAGTTATACGTACTTCATGTCAAACTTCCTTGACATATTCCTCCTTGCACCACACGCATGAATGGGAGAAGATAATAAGCAAGCACCTCCAGTGCTCCTCGCACGGATCCCAAACGAGGTCTTTTCCTCTGGATGAACCTTAGTATCATCGATTCCTCATTCGCAAAGGCGATAAATTACAAGAAAGGCTCAGCAGTTCTCGATACCATAATACAATTGCAATTAGTAACTATGTGCTAATTCACTATGCACTATTTACTTCAAGTAGTTACCGGACCCTCTCTCCCTCTCACTCCCCTCTCTCTGTCTCTCTCAGACTCCTCGGCTGGACTATGCTATTTGGGAATATGTTGCTGTCAACCCTTTGACGCTCATAGGGGGATCTTCACTACCTGTTTTAGTGTGCCGATTCTCGTTCCGAGGGGTGCCTTTGGGAACTACGTTTGGCCTCTGGGTCTTGTGCTTAGTTGCTTGGCTAATAATTATGTTGCTCCCCCTGGCTTCTTATCAACCATCTCCCAGCGGCGGGCAGCCAATGGAAATACGACGGGCAAAAAAGGGACCCTCTCCCTATCAAGTTTGGTGCTAAAACTGGTGGCACTGGGGCCGAACTAACCCCCCAAGAAGAGGGGTTTTTCTGAAAAAGGGCATGTAGACCCTGTATGGCCTCTACATAGCAGATCTGGGGTAAGGGGGAGAGAGAAGGCAGGTACGTACTGTAATTAACTAACAATCAGCAGAGCGCACCTGCATTGCGTCTGTTGCAACTTGTTAGGTAACATGGACCTTCGCGATCGTCCTCAAAATGACACATCGAAATCAACGTGAACCCGCCTTGGGCCCTTCATGAGAAACAGTAAAAGCAGCCGACTACCGAGATGATTGTAGTGATAGCTGTTTGAAGGGACCAGATCGTTTGTTATTATTATTATTATCATCATCATCAATCATAGCGGAGATGGTCTTGCTCCCTTCTTGAACGATCGAACGAACAACAGGGAGTTGATTCTTTTATGGATCTGAGTCGTTTGGAATACGCCTTGCTTGCTTGAATCATCGCACTGCCAGCTATCACCAAGAATCAACACACAGACACACACACACATTTTCTCTCTCAACATGGAATCTAACGAGGACAAGAAGAGGAGGAACTCTGGAGATTTGACCTCGGTCGTTGACGACGCCGAGCTGGGGACGGTCTCCAACAAGCATGAGGCCCCGATCAACGCCTCTGGACACGTCCAAGAGATGCCGCGACAGTTCAACCTGATCTCCCTCGCAGGCGTCGGCGTGACAGTCGGCAACGTATGGCCAGCTATCGGCGGCACGATCCTCGTGGCCATCTCCAACGGTGGTCCACCAGGCGTCCTCTACGAGTTCCTCGTCGTGTCCTGCTTCTACTTCCTCGTCGCCGCCAGCCTGGCAGAGCTCGTCAGCGCCATCCCGAGCTCGGCGGGCGTGTACCATTGGGCATCTGTGACGCCTGGCCCTCGATGGGGTCGCATGGTGGGATTCTTTGCTGGCTGGTGGAACTACCTGGGCTGGTGCATGGGAGCAGCAAGCATGGCTGCCATTTTGTGAGTAGTAGTAGTGGTAGTGTGGTATCTGTCCATCGGTCCTTGTTGCTTTTTTGGCTGGCTAACTGACCCGTCCTCATCTCGCTCTTTGTGCAGAGGAAACACAATCGTGCAAATGTACGCCCTGAACCATGACGGCTTCATAGCTCAGCCCTGGCATGTCTTTGTGGTCTATGTCATCTGCGTCTGGATCGGCTGCGCTGCTGTCTGTCTGGCCAACTCGGCAATGCCTCGTCTGAACAAAGCTGGTATTTTCTTGCACGTCTTGACCGTTTCCCGTCCCCCGTCCCCCGTCCCCGTTCTTGGCCAGAGACCCTGACCACTCCGCTGCGTTACATGATGAGCTAATCAAAATCTCTTTCTCATATACAGTGTTCTGGCTGGCTTCTTCATCACCGTTGTTGCTGTCGCCGCCATGCCTGGCCACAACGGCCGACCGCCTCACGCCACCAGTGATTTCGTCTGGAAGGAGTGGGCGCAGGCCCTGGGCTACTCGGATGGTTTCGTCTTCGTGGCTGGCATGCTCAACGGCGCCTACAGTATCGGCTCTGTCGATGTCATTACCCATCTCGCCGAGGAGATCCCGAACCCGCAGCGCAACGTCCCCATCGGCATGGCCCTTCAGCTGGGCATCGGCTTTAGCACCGGTTTCTGCTACCTCGTCGCCATCATGTACGCCATCAACGACCTGTCCGCCGTGTCCGCCGCCACCTACCCCATCGCCGAGATCTACAGACAGGCTACAGGCACCGCCGGCGCTACCGCCATGCTCGCCCTCATCATGGTCAACATCGCCCTCTGCGTCATCGGCCTCTTTATCACCACGGGTCGGACCCTCTGGGCCCTCGCTCGTGACGGCGCCGTGCCCTTCCCAAATCTCCTGGGCAAGGTCAACCGCCGCCTCGACATGCCCATGATCTCGACCATCACCACCGCTGTGCTGGTCACCGTGCTGGGCTGCATCTATGTCGGCAGCACGACCGCCTTCAATGCTTTCATCGCGTCCACTATCCTCTTCTTCAGCAGCTCCTACATCGCCTGCATCCTGCCCCATCTCCTCCGTGGCCGCAAGGGCATCACCTACGGGCCCTTCAGGATGCATGGCTGGGTCGGCTACGTCGTCAATGGTCTGTCGTGTGCCTACCTCATGATCTGGTTCGTCATCTACTCGTTCCCTTACTACCTCCCCACCGACGCTGCGAGCATGAACTACTCGTGTCTGATCTGGGGAGGCCTGACTGTCCTTGTGGGGCTGTGGTGGCTGCTGGGCGCGAGGAAGGGATACGAGGGCCCAAAGACAACAGGAGGAGTGGTCGTGGCAGAACTGTAGAAGCCATTCTTTGCTCAGATCAGAGATTGGGGAGGCGGAGGCTGAGGCTATGCTTGTACATTAATTGATAATAGATTCTTGAATATGAGAAACACTCAAAGACATTCATGTCATGGACATGACACTGCGTCACTCAACTTGAAAAGGCTGGTAGTACAATTTCTACGCAACTTCTCTGTGGCCTTTCACGAAAGACTGTTAGTTACTGACTCAGAGTGAGTGACTGAGATTAACATTCATCTCAAAATATCCTCATCTAAATCCCCCGAGACAAGAGCTCCAATATTGATGATTAAGACTGCCATTTGACAGTCACAGGATGTCATGAAGAGCAATATCAGATCCAAGGAGAGCATATTTGTCATTGTTAGTCCAACAAAAAATCAGAGTCCAGCGTAAGTACTTAGTTAACAGATTCCTGTGAGAAGTTTCTTCTGCGCCAGCACAGAGCCTAAAAATGCACTGCCCTATACGTTTTCCACTGCTGTAGCCTCTCTCAAATAGTTTTATCAAACCTAAGAAATAGCCCTGAATGTCAAACGGAATGGTTAATCTTCATTCATTGCTAACAAGTTGCGACTTCTAACCTCCTCTTTTCAACAGCAGGAACCTCAGCAGCTACTTGGGTACGGAAGAAGTTGCCTATTCGCATACCGATGATGCGGCTTGTTCAAAACAAAATGACGACCAGCTCGCCTCTGCCTACTATTACATCGCCATCAACTGCGTCACCGCAGTCGATCATGACAAGCAGTCTTCGCTTCGTGGGATGTTGGGCTGCCGATGCGGCCAACCTGACCTTCCGGGAGGTCAATGCATCTGAGAGCCCAGAGGCCTGCGCTGATGCGTGTGATGACTTCGCTTTCTCTGGCACAGAAGACAACACCAAGTGTGAGTTTCAAGAAATCCCTTCCTTCTCTGCTCTCGACCTTGACAGCGAGAAAGCTGACAAGGTATCATCTTCTGTTTCATCAGGCTTTTGTGGTGTCAACATGCCACCCCCCTCCGCCAAGATGAGCACTACGAGTTGCAACATGACTTCTGTAGGTGATGGCTTGCAGGTCTGTGATGGAGCCAATTGCCTCTCCTTATACACTCTGAACGACGGTGCGGATAACGTCGTGACTGTTACAAGCACCCACTCTGTTACTGTCACGAGCAGCCGGAGCACAGACGCCTCGGGGGAACCAGCCGGCACAGACAGCTCCTTGACGGTTTCGAGTGACCTTTCGGCTACGAGCGTCAGCATCTCCTCGACGACGTCCTCGCAGAAATCGCTCAGTACCTCCAACCTTTTACCGCCCAGCAGTATCTCAAGGACAAGCAGCGACCCCGGACTACAAACCTTTTCAAGTACCGGCTTCCTCACACTACCGAGCACATTCACGTCCACTAGTAGTTTCTTCCCCTCTTCCACATCGGGCAAAACCGTGGTCACTCCCTCGTCGACGAGCAAACCAGCCCAACAGACGAGCACGGAAGTCTCCTCAGCGCTCTCGACCACAGCGTACTATAGCAGCCGGTCGAGCTCACAGACGATCCCAGAGATTACAGCCATAACGCCAGTGAGCCGCACTCCCAGCAAACCTCCTTCAAGTAGTAGTAGTACTAGTATTCTGCTGCCACCAAAGAGGCCCACACCATCCACAAGTGCACCCTCGACCTCAGCGGGCTCCTCCATGTCGACAGGATCTAACCATAGCTGGCCCGCCGTCAGGACCGCGGCTGTATCAGTAGGGGTTGTCGCTGCGATGATTCTTTTCGTCGGGGTGGGTTGTTTCATCTTTCGAGCCAGAAAATGGCGAGGCAAAAGGCAGCAGCAAAGACACGGTCACTCCCAGGCGTGGCGTCGCAGGCAGGAGGGGCTTCGACCCAGCTTGCTCCCTTGGGGCCCGAATGGAACTATTAGGCTAGTCAGGGGCAATGAGAATGTAATATGATCACAAGGGGCGGTGACGTGATAAGGTGACTGAAAACAACTCTGTCAAAGATGAACAATGTTATGCAATAAGGACCGAGATTCTGGAAAGTGTATATGATGACAGTCAGACCAGAATTTGTAGAAGGTAAACTTGCTGTAGAAATGAAAATAACAGACATAGAAACTATAAAATACTAAACTGGAATCAAGAGCGAAATTATAAACAATAATGTGTAGCTGTAGATGGCTGTTAAGTATTGGAATCCCAGCACATGGCTGAGGATGGGATCGTCAATCACTAGGCGGGACACCTTTTGATGAGACAAGTCTTATGAAGTTGAATACAGATGCTAGGTTCTATATTTTCTATACATGGGTATCATCAATGCTCCTCTCTTGAGGAACTGTAAATGCAAATGTCGCTAGATGCTTTTTGATGCGCAAGTTGGAGCTATTCCCTTTCTCCAATACGATCTGGCTGGAGTTGGGCCCACAGGCCAGCTCTCACCTCAAGACGCCCTCCCTTTATCGTCTCTTGCTTTTGCCTTTGTTCCCTTTTCCGTCTGTAGGTGGATGGGCGCCATCATTGATTCCCTTCTCTGCATCTGACCTCCACGCAGACTCGATCTCCCGCAGGGCGGCAAGGACAGGAGGCCCCGACTTCTCAAACAAGGAGTCCCTCTGGTACCGGCTCAAGGGCTTGAGAACGTAGTCAGCAACAGTGGCAGGATCTCTCCCCTCAGGCCGGCCGATGCCAACAGAGATCTTTGCCCACCTGGTGGCGCAGAGGTTGGCGGGGTCCGAGGAGGCCATGAGCGACATGATGCTCTTGAGGCCGTTGTGGCCACGGTGACTCCTGTTCCACTTGCGGACCTTGACGACGCACGTGTCTTCCTCGAGGTCATCGTGCACCACGACCAGGCCCAGGGGCGCCCCGGGGTGGCGTTCCCTGTGCTGCTGCAGGGCCTCCCGCCACGTCCTTGCCAGCCAGGGGCCCGACACGTTCATGAGGGTGGGACACTGGAGCAGGGTGTATCGGGAGCCCCTCGAGGCCTGTGTGGCCTTCTTTCCCAGACGCTCAGAAGAGAAACGAGGCTGGTCGGCGGCGTCGCGCTGAAGAAGGTTCTGAAGTGACTGTAGCGCGATGTGGCCGGCAGAGTGAAGGCTGTCGGCGTAGGGTGGAGGATTTCCCAGGCTGACGACAAGGAAATGAGGATCAAAAGTGTTCTCGGTCATAGGAGGAGGAGAAGAAGAAGAAGCCGAATCCATAGTCTGGTTGGCAGAGGACTGAAACTTTGCTATTTGCAAAAAGGCTGTTGTCCTTGATGTCTTGATGTGAAGTGAGATGGGAGAAGACATGAGGAGGCTCAGGCGGTGCCCAGACCGGCTTAAGTATCTGACTGTAGCTGGTGGCATGATGGACCATATATAACTACCCTCCAAGGTCGGGTTGTGGTCGTGGTGGTGCTGATAAATGAGTTGAAGCCTGGCGAGGTCTCGACCTAGTTTTCCTCTCGCGCGCCGAACGCTGCCCAAGACTACTACTTCCCAGTAGTGGTCCTAGTATCTGCGTAGTAATAGTAGTAGTAGTAGTAAGCGCAGATTGGATTGGCTCTAAAGAATGAATCATACCGTATGTTGGATGAGCATGAGCCTCTAAGCCTCCATTTTGTAGCAGTTGTCTTGGTCATCCGGCGAGTCACTTGGGTTAGGTTCAATTGAGAGAGTCAGAGTCATCCAATCCCTAACCCTGAGCCTGAGAGAAATATTGTTTCTCTTCTTTTCCTTCCTTTAATTGGTGTTTGAGGGCGGGACCAGGCTGGAAAGTTTAGGCTATGACGTAATCCTGCACTGCCACAAAATATGTACTGAACTACGGTATGGTAGGAGCAAGTTGTGGCAGTGCGGGGCTCCCGCTTGTTCCTGTTCCTGAGTAGTCACAGTGCACTACAGGCGAGTTAGTGGATGCCTGACCACCTAGTGCCACGCAACCGATCAACCGACATGCAACGACATGGGTAATTCAAGGCCCGTGCTGGTTTACTTACTGACTTGACTGCCTGGCTGCTTGACTGCCAACAACCTTCGCACGCCCCCCCCTCGACAATAGACATCATCAGTAGCATCAGCAACATCGTCACCAACGACCGACGCCGCCGCGTACCACCACCACCATTCTAACCAAGCAGCTTCAAGGCGAGGCAATTGACAAGATAACGCCCAATCTACCTACTATCTCCTCCACTTGTTCACAACACATCACCCCACCTGCTTAGAGCACCTATCGAGACCAAGGCGACGGACTCTCCGCTCTTTCTCTGATCCATTGTCGTCGCCGTAACCTCCTCCTTCACGCCCCCCTCTCCTGCTTCCGACTCGACCCCCGAAAGCACCAGGGAGCAACAGTCGCCCAGCATGTCGTGGGCAGGTAGGATTGACCAACACCACAATAAAACTCGCTCTGTTTCCTTCGGGGGCCAGCAGCGGATTACGTAGCCGACGCGCTGCTGACACGATGATGCTTCAGGGTTCAAGAAGAATGTCAACCGCGCAACGACGCAGGTTATGATGAAGACGGGTACGTCCAGTATCTTGGTGGAGCGTGGTGAACTTCAACGAATAGTAATAGTATTGACTGACCTATTTTCACGACGAATACAGGTCACGTCGAGAAGACCAATGACCGTGACTACGAAGTCGAAGAACGGTACGATCACCCTCTCTTCCCCGTCTCGTCTTCCACCAAAACACTGCGCGGCCTCTAACAATCTCTTACAGCCGCTTTCGTACCATGGAGACGGCGTCGTTAAGACTTCAGAAGGAGGCCAAAGGCTACTTGGACTCTCTCAGAGGTTCGTTGCTTCTCGCCCACCCCCTTTTTCCTGCTTACGATCCCAAGGCGCGCCGCTAACACTACTTCCGTCTGTATTCAGCAATGACCGCCTCACAAATGCGCATCGCCGAGACCATCGATGCGTTCTACGGGGACGCAGGAGCTAAGGATGGTGTCAGCAGAAGTTACAAGCAGGCTGTCGAGGACTTGGATGCAGAGACTATAAAAGCCCTTGATGGGCCCTACCGGTAAGAAAAAGTGGCTCACAGCGTCGCCACATAGCAGCGGAGAGAAGGCGGAGGTGGTGAAAGGGGGGAAATATTGTGGCGTAGTCCAGACCGCTAACTGTTACTCCCTGGACAGGACTACTGTGCTGGAGCCCATCTCCAGATTCTGTGCCTACTTTCCCGACGTCAATGAATGTTTGTCTCGCCGTCCTGATGCGCCTTCTCTCGCACACATACAACACACATCCCCCCTCTGATGGAACGCAAGCTGACAGCACTTCCTCTGACTCCCTGCAGGCATCAAGAAGCGCAGTCACAAGCTCCTTGATTACGACGCCCTCCGTGCCAAGGTCAAGCGCCTGGTGGACAAGCCCGACAAGGATGTCACCAAGCTTCCGCGCGCCGAAAAGGAGCAGGACATGGCCAAGGCCGCTTATGAGCAGCTGAACGAGCAGCTGTGCACTGAGCTGCCCCAACTCATCGACCTGCGTGTCCCCTACCTGGATCCTTCCTTCGAGGCCCTCGTCAAGATCCAGTTGCGCTTCTGCGCCGAGGCCTACAGCCGTATGGCCCAGGTTCAACAGTATCTCGATGCTGAGACCAGAGACCAATACGCCCAAGGCCATCTTGACGCCCGTGTCGAACAGGTCTTACAGGAAATCCGCGAGCTGAGCATCAGTGGCACTGTTTGATTCCTTTTTTCGACCACGGTATTGGCGTCTTATTGGCAAGGGTAGAGAGAGAGAGAGAGAGAGAGAGAGCGAGAGAGAAAAGGGTGGTCTCTTGTGTTTGTTTGAAAATCATCATGGCTGGCGCTAGGACTGAATTCACCTGATCTGCTCACCTCGAGCGCTTACAGACGAGTGTTAATTGTATGAACAATGCTCTCACCAATTATTTGGCCTCCTCTTGGCGATCACTGCGGAGCAATGACCCTCTGACATGCTTTTAGCCCTACCAAGCTCAACATACTGAGAATCCACTCTGGTCTCGGTGCCGAGGAGCGTGACAAACCAGGTCGGCTTCACAAACATGTCGGCGCGATTTTTCGCCGCCGCCCGTCTACAAATGCAGACTTTAGGTCCATCGTGGGTATTTCGTAATCTATTAATTCATTCATTAAAAAAAAAGCTTGGCGCGCGCATAGATCTTCTAGATCTACAGAGAATCCACCCTCTGTGTGACGACTGTGGTCGTCTGGATCCCGAGCTCACCCCCGCTCAGCTGTCGGTGGCCCGAGAGGGTCGAGCTGTGCTTGTCACGGCCTCCAGACACGTGAACTTGGTACGCAGGCATCTCGATGTCGCCCCTCATGGCCCCAGCACCGCTGCCTACATCCACCTTCAGGCCAGCCATGTCCGCATATGCATCCTCTTCGTACGCCGCACTGCGCGCTATACCCCTGGTCGAAGACGTCTCCGCATTCCCAGACCCGAGCCTCTGTGTACTCTTGCCCGTGAAGCCGTAGCCGCGAGAGGGCATGCCACTGCGGCGGCCACCACCGGCGCTGGTTGTCGATTTGAAGAGACGTGGAAGGACCAGCGCGATGAGTGGTTTCAGCGTTGGTAGACAGGCTGCCAGTACGCCTATACAGAGCTCGAGCAGGGACCAGATAGCCGCGTCCGTGTTATCCCAGGTCGGGTCCGTGGAGCTTCCGGCGGCCTTGAGGGTTGTGATGCGATAGATGGAGATGATACAGGTGCTGTTCGATATATTAGTTTTCTTCTTGTGCAGAGGGAAAAAAATATACAGTACATGTCAAGTACTTGAGAGACAGGAGGAAAAAAGAGACCAAAAAAGGCCGAAGGACCTACAAGAAGCCGAGACAAAAGACGCCCGTCAACATAATCTTCTGCTTCTGCGGCAGGCGAAGGCTCCTGATCACGGGCAGGGGCATCGTGAAGACGAGCAGATCCGTGAGGAGATTGATGGCGGCCATAAAGTACCAGAGGGTGAGCTCGTTAACACACCTGCCCGGGACGCTCGTGTCCCAGAAGGCCTCGACGGGAACGCAGGAGAGAGGGAGGAGGATGGCCAGGGTCGTTGCCCACATCCCCTCGAAGATCAGACCGATCAGTGTCAGCTTCTGCATGAGGACGTAGGTGAAGATGCGGCGGAATTGAAGCAGGATGGATATCTTGACGATGCAGATTGCAACGTTGTACAGGATGATCGAGGCGTAAAAAGACTTCCTGTTTATTACAGCGCTTGGTGTCAGTACTCATTTTTCTTGTGCTCTCCAGTCCACATTCCCTTGCTATGTGCCTCTACTAGGCAATTCAGTATGTGAGATAAGGGAAAGGATAAAAAAGAAAAGAAAAATTGAGTGCGAAATAGAAGACGGCGACGGCGAAGCTTCACTAACATATAAGGTATAAGGTTCTCAGCAGGCATGACCCAGAAGTGATGTCCCATCCCGAAGGCGCTTTCTAAACATAGCGAATGACTGAAGTCAGCGTCTTTTGTCTCAGAGGTCGTCTCTGGAGCTTAGAGGTCTTGCTCATCTGCCCAGGGGCAAAAAGAGAAAAGGCAGCAAACACAACACTCACCAGCAAGAATGGCGGCGGCAGAGCCAAGAGTGAGGACCTGCGCAAAGACCATGACGGCATCGTCGGCGCCAAACGTGTGAAGAATGCGAGCGCGAGTAAAGACGCGCAGAATGACCGCTAATGTCGAGAGGACGCAGGCGATGACGACGAGAGAGACAATGTAGCTGGTTTGGGAGGCGCCATCTTCGGCATGGTTCACCTCCGCAGTCGCGGCCATCTTCACGGCAAAGTAATGGGAGGAGGGCGTGCTGGCTGGTTTTTTTTCTTCTTCTTTTCTTGGCGAGGGTTTCGAAAGGGATCTACACTGCTCTATTGCCTCGAGATGGTTCTGGGCACTGTCACGAATACAAGCTAATACTCGTGGTGACTGTGTTGGCGTGCGTGTGCAAGAGCAATAGACCAAGGCTGCTGGATCAGGGAGAGAAAGCCTGCGACGTGTGTTGCGGCAAAGGCAACGAAGGAGAGGAAGAAAGAGAGAAAAAGAAACATAGACCAGAGTCTTGGGATTGAATTAAGAAATGTAGTAGTATTAATTAGTCTTTGTTGGCTGTGTAAATGTCACGGCCCAAGCCAGACCTTGTTACATCCATGAAACGGGGACGATGAAGGACTCCGGAAAATATCACTTCTATGTAGAGTCATCTTGGGAAGGGAAATGGATGGAGCCTCAAGTGCAATATCATATTATTAACTACAGTAATAGTACATTCTCAAGACTAATAACAAACAACGCAGCCTGCATGCCCAACCAACAGCATATCGTCCTCCAGAGAACGGGCCTCCCCTTGGGTTGGAGAAAAGGGCAAGAGATGAACTGATCAGCCAAACAGGGATAGTGTCTCAGCTGAAGTTTGTCTGCCCCAGAATTATATTGCACTAAAACCATAACATGATGGAACCCAGCCATCGTGGTCCGAATTTCATGCGGGGTCCTTTTCTTTGCATAGTACGTAGTAGAATGATGATGTTCCACGGCGAGGTGTCCACATTACGTTCTTCTGCTTCCAAAGAGTCCATGATCGTCCCTTTGAGATTGGGAAGATTGTTACATTCGCGATGATCTTTTTCACGTGATAACCAGAGGCACCAGACTGCAGGTCGAGCCAGGTGGGAGAAGGTGCAAGTGCACCACAGGTACCACAAATAGGAGAAAGCAGGCATCTTCTTGAACGTTGTAATAGGCCAGAGACCGATGGACATGTTGCATGTGTGCTGATATCTGGTAACGAGGGACGCGTGGAAGCCTGTGTTCAGACCAAGCATACGCACGAAGTGCCTTGGGGACGACATGAACATTTCGGATCCCATTCCGCTCTTGTCCACTTTTCAGTGATCTTGATAGGGGATCCCATCATTATTGACAGGGGCTTCCCAACGAAAGAGAAGGGAAAAAAGCCTAAGGAAAATAGCGGAACCTGCAAGGGGGGAAGGTTCCGAGATCACCGCCACAGGGCAACATCGGTCAATAGCTTCGGCCTTAGCACGTAGCGGCGACGATCCTGCCGTAACTCTATGCTGTCAAAAAGGGGGTTCAATAAGAGGCAAACAGAGCGACGAAGAGAGAGACAGCTCTTGAGTTGCGGGCCGTGGAGACGAAGCCGAGACTCTAGAGCTCCCACCTGGCCACACCACGTGTGCTGCTTATAAGATGGGCATCGTCCACGGGGCAGCCGAGGGCTCCGGCTCTTGTGATGGTCAGCTCAGGTCTATCAACGAGTCCCCGGCTTCTTTTCGTCTCTGGGGGCGTTGCGGACTCTCCTTGTGATGACGCTAATTGTTCAGTCTCTCATGGAACTATTGCTACGAATCAAAGTAAATACGTAGTGCTCATTACTATGGTTCGCAAGAAGAAAACTCGCCGAAACCCCTTGTCGAGAACCTGGAATGTGCATAAGTCTGCGCAAGCTCCCTGTTGTATCAAACCGATTAGTGTAATACAGCTCAGGAGTGCGAAAAGCTTGTAGAACGAATTTTAGATCCATACGCAAGGTGAACTTGACCTGCCGTCTTGAGGCAGGTCAAATGGTTCCCAAAGTGCGGCGTGTTGCAATCCGCGAATCACAAGTATGACTTCTGCAGTAACAATCAACACGAATCCTTGAACGCCTCTGCACCTTCTCCGTACTAAGTATGTAATAAATACGGTTGCCAAGCAAAAGCTCGGCCGGCGGGGGTCGGGGAGCCGGAAAACCTGTGCCTGGTAAAGTGTGTTTTATAAGGTTTTTCGTGTATCGTGGTTGGATCGGTCCACCCACCGCACCATACCACTGGTAACGCGTGGCGTTCGTAGGATCTCGGCCGAGAAACATTAATGGAGAAGAAGAAGGAAGAAGGAAAGGAGGAAACCAGAGAAAGGGGGCAAGGGGGAGAAGAAGAAGGGAGAAAGGGGTCGAGGGTCGAGGGCTTCTTGCAGGCTAAGTATGTGGGCTCAGCCCATACAAGTTCTAGAAACGCAGTATGTATTTTTGAAAAGAAGAAAAAGAAGACCAGAATGCTACGGCAATGCAAGGGTAATACTAGTTGACGTATTTTTAAGGGGGAGGGGAGGGGAAGAGAGGACTAGGAACATGAGTCGTCGACTGTGACATCGGGCTACAGTCTACTGCACAGGCAAGGAAGAGCGAGATCCTATGACTGCAGTAGAGTACTGTGTACTTTGGGTTTGAGACCGCTCATCCCATCTTTTGCCCCTTCATGCTCAGGGCGAGGAGGAAGTGTATACGTGCTCTGCTTACGCAGCAATGCTACGAAAACGGCTGGATCCTAGCCATTACTGTATAGTACACCGATTGATAAATGTTCGGCTCTCGCCATTTCAGACTTCCAATCTTCAGATCAGGGTCCGTGTGGCATGCATGCTTGCAACAACAAATGCGCAACCCATGAGATTACAGGGAAAAGCAAGGGTCTTGATTCCAAAAGGGACCGGTGAAGCACCGGCATCGTCGCAGTGATGGCACCATAGTAGTACCAAAGTAAGTTTGCGAGAAATTACCGAGAGTGCCAAAGTTCATCGGCAATCCGATTGGACCGAGGGCTCATGCGACACCAAACCTCGCCGACGTGGTAATAGCTAATTGTCCTTGCAGCAGTTGTAGTCAGTTCAAATATATGGCGATGTAATGACTTCCAAATATTGACCTATTTTGCGAGCCTCATGCATAGAGCTGCGCATGCTGAAGGCAGAATTGACGAGAGAGGATTACTTACAATGAATGGCACAACAAGACTGGAACAAAGGTGAACATGGGTTTGAAGGGCATTTTTTAACAGAGAATGAAAATAAGTTCGGCACTAAAAGTTATACTCTCGATGGTTTGAAGACCAAAGCTTATTCTTTTATATTCTCCCTCTGCGCTCCCCCCCCTCGTACACTTCTCTCCTTGAAGAACAGGCTCTCCTTCATAATTCTCCCTTTCTTGTGTATATACCGAAGGAGATCAAAACATAAGTTAACCCTGAAAGAAAAGAATAAGGGGAAAAAAGAAGACACGAAAAAGAGAGGATTGACATAGTGTCCGTCTTTTTAAGTTCAGCCCGTTCCCTTCAAACATGAGTCCGACGCCTCATAACAGGGTTGGAGTGAACTTTAACGTCTGACACTTCTCCTGCGCAATATGTCATCCATTGTGATCATCTTATTGACGGGATAATCGAGGGTGGCATTTAGATGGAGACCCTGGCCGTCCACATAATAGCATTCCTTATTATTCTCATGAACCGCGGGTCTCTGTATGCATCATCAAAGTGTCCCAGAGCAGTGTAGAAGGACCGCGAATCTTGCCGATCCTGACACCAGGCCACAGGGTGATCTTCTCCCATTGTGCCACCCTTATAGGTTGCCTCCTTGACAGTCAACAAGACATGCGCCCCAGCGGCTCTCGGGTTGGCTTTGAAGTTGTACCATTCGTCAAACCATTCAAATTGGGTGGCGACATTGTCCTTTGCTGTGAGATTCCCTGGAGTCGACACTGCCACAGCCCTCTTCACTGTCGATTCGGGCACAGCGGTCCCTGAGAGAATGGGGTGACTGGGCGCCTCAACGACCACCGTTCCCTTCTGTGGGTCAGGGTGGTCTGTGAAGACAGCCCCGATCAGGCTGCCATAGAACGTGGAGGAGGGAAGGCCAGTCGACGCGCAATGAATACCAACGACCCCACCTCCGCCTTGGACAAACCCTTCCAGAGCACTCAGCTGCGCTTCGTTGTCGAGGAACTCTCCTGACGACTGGAGAAACACGATGACGCGGTAAGTCAAAGGGGGGGGTTTTGGGCCGGGGTAGTTTTGGGCCACCCTGGCCACCCTCACCGCCTCTTCAACCCCCTTTAGTTTGATAGCTATTACTCAACCAATTTTGATCCAAACAACTTCATCTTTCCAGCAAACCTTTATCTGACTGTTATGAAGCCCTATTCCGAGTTTGAGCTAGCCCAGGCCGTTGAGGCTGTCAGAAAAGGCAAGTCTCAGCAGCAAGCCTCGAGGGAATGGGGTATTCCAAGGAGTACTCTTCAGGCTCGTCTAGAAGAAGGGGAATCGCATAAAACAGCCCACGAAAACCAGCAAAGGCTCTCTATTGATCAGGAAAGAAGACTGGCCGAATGGATCCTGATTCAAGAAAGCCTAGGCGTTCCACCAAGCCATTCAGAACTCAAATACTTTGCTCAGCAGATCCTCGAGGTCCAGGGAGACCCTCAGGCCCTCGGGGTGCAATGGACTCAGGCTTTTTTGAAGAGAAATCCAGAGATAAAGGTCAGGAAGATTCGCTGCATTGCTTCTGAACGAACGAATGGGGCTACAACAGAGGTAATACAGCTTTGGTTTCGTCTTTTCAATCTTCCTCATATCCAAGCTATTAAGCCAGCTAATAGATGGAATATGGATGAAGCTAGCCTGATGGAGGGCCAAGGAACAAATGGATTAGTCCTCGGAGGCTCCTCTTCGCGTTCAATTCAAAGGAAAGACCCTGGATCAAAAGCCTGGACTTCTTTCCTCGAGTATATCTCAGCTACAGGTGCCTACCTCTTCCCTCTGGTGATTTTCAAGGGCCAAACGGTATAACAACAGTGGTTTCCTCTTGATTTGGAGCCTTTTGATGGTTGGAAGTTCACAGCTATGCAAAACGGATGGACAAACGATAAAATGGCAGTTGAATGGCTGAAAGAGATCTTCATTCCTCATAGCCAGCCAGCAGATCTCTCAGAAGCCAGGCTGTTAGTCCTGGATGGCTATGGCAGCCATAAAACGGACGAGTTTATGTGGCTTTGCTTCCAAAACAATATCCTGCTTATTTACTTGCCTCCTCATACCTCTCACGTTCTTCAACCCCTCGATCTAGGGGTCTTTTCATCTCTCAAACGGGCATACAGAAAGAAAGTCAGCAATATGGGCCAATGGGGCGATTCAACTATTGCAGGCAAGCGTTTATTCCTCAGCAACTATCGTCTGGCTCGACTGGAAGGCCTTTCAAGCCAGAATATTAGATCTGGATGGAAAGCAACTGGTCTGTGGCCTCTCAGACCCTCAAAAGCCCTCTTGAGCCCTCTTCTCCTCGAGAACAGTCAACCAAGCCGTCAGACCCAGTCCAATTCAGGCTCAGCACAATCAACAGCACCTCGTCTTTCCCCAAAAGCCTTCTCAAGCCAGCCAGTCCTCTTTTCAACTCCTCGAAAGGCTAAACAGCTGTACTATCAGCTGCTAGAGAATCGACAACAACTTCGAACGGAACCAGGCCGCCGTATGCTATTCAAGAAGATAAAAAAGGCTTATGGGGAGAGAGATCTCGAGTTTGCCAAGGCATTGGAGGAAAATAAAGCGTTGAAAAGGCAGATTGAGGCTCTGAGGCCTAGTAAAAGAAGAAAGGTTGATATGGATCCGAATTCGAAGTTTGCAGGGATTGAGGATATACAGAGAGCTCAAAACGCGGCCAATCGCCACGAGGATAGTCTGAATGAAGAGAGCGATGTCGAATTACCTACTGATGAGGAGGATTGCATCGTGGTGGGTGAATAGAATAGATAAACAGTATATATATATATGGGTGTGTGTATTTGACGAGGGTGGCCAGGGTGGCCCAAAACTACCCCGGCCCAAAACCCCCCCCTTTGACTTATAATGCCAATGTCGACGGGTTAAAGACGATGGCGTCTTCGGTAGCATGTATGTGGAAGGGGATGAGCGAGCTCTCTGAGGCCTTGGCGAGTTCCTCCAATGCTAGAACTCCTGCCGAGATGGAGGAATGACGATAGCCCTGGGTCTTGCTGAAGACAAGCACAGTAAAGGTCGATCCTGATGAATGGAGAGGACCATTGGGGGTTTCTTCTGGTGGCCGCATTTGGCCATGATCTTGCTGTGCCATTTCTCGTCGATTGTGATTTAAAAGCTGAGGGGATCTTTTGTCTCCCCCCTTTTCCCTTTCTTTTTCTTTTCGGTCCCCTTGGAGATTTCCTCGAGGTAATTACGACGCTGTCTGATTCACTTTGAAAACGAAGGGTATCGAAATTGCTGCACAGGTGGTGATTTGATTGCCTTTGGGGTTTGTTTGCAGTTCTTGCTCTTCTTTACTAATAGTCTTTTCATTCGAATCACCGATGACTGTCGGGAATGCCACCACTGAAACAGTACTTGACAAATGAGAAGACATCGTCACATGGCCTGCACAACGTCATCAACAGGGCGGCTAGCGCAGGCCAAGAGGTGGGTATCTCGGCCCTGTCAATGTCATCTGCCGGGACGATTGTCGTCGATCCCTTATTTGACTTTCGATCCTGAGTTTAGAGACAGGTAAACACTATTTGAGTACTTGTACTTTAAAGGACCTAGTAAGGAGTGGAACCATGTATCTCCTGTAACTGTTCAAGATGATGTCGAATAATATGTATAATTAAATACCGGTGGCCCGATTTCCCACAGTTAATCACCCATGCATGTCCAAATATGGGCAACTTAACACCACTACTACTCTTAAAGAGATGCAGGACAAAGAACGCCAACAGTGTGCGTGAGAGACAAAAAACAGACGACGACGACAGACATATATACACCCCTTCACCACCTCATGAAGATGCAGCAGCACGTTTGCCTGAGAAGTTGATGGTTGGAAGCAGTGGCGTCTTGGCTGTCCCGGTCATGGAGTCCCCATCAACCTGTGCCTTGTAGCTGACTCTGACCCTGACGGGCTTCTTGAGCGAGGCACGGAAGAAGACGGACGAGCCATCTATTGTACCTTCTGTGATCTCGTTTCTTCCCTCCCCACCGTCCAGCGCCCCTGACAACTTGTTCCCATCTGACTGGAGCGTCAGCGTCACGGACTGTTTGCCGATGGGAGTCTGCACCGACAGGTTCCAGACGCCATCCACCTTGACGGTGGGCGGCGCCGCTGTTTCCAGGCTGGCTGGCTCGTACTTCTCCTCTCCATCGCTCTCCTCCTTCTTGGGCAGCTGGTCCTTTGTCGGCTTGAGCGCCTCGCCCAGGCCCTTGGTGGCCAACCAGTCCGTCATGGTCGTGACGTAGCAGACGGGGTCGGCCTCGTGCATCGAGTGAGGCATCTTGGGAAACGACTGGTAGGTGAACGAGTTGCCTGCGCCCTCGACCAGCTTCTGCACATGCTGGATCTGCGTGTCTGAGCTCGCGCCCACCAGGTTCCCAGTGTTGACGTCGACGTGGCGGAAGTGATGGGTGAACAGGACCGGCACTTTGACGTGCTTGAGCATGTTCTCGTGGTCGCAGGTCAGAGCCACGCGGCCGTTCCAAAAGGCATCGCCCCATTCAGGATCATACTCCTTCAGCTCTGGCGCAGGGCCCATGAAGGGTGCCGTCTTGGTGTCCGACATGATGCTCGTCAGCGCCTTTGCGATCCACGAAGGCAGCTCGTGGGCCATGGCCTGCACCATGCCGTCCTCGTTGCCGATCGACCACTGCGGGCCGAGCCACTTGCTCCAGATCCTGAACAGCGGCCCTGCGATGGTCTGCCTCACCGACTGGCCGACTGCTGGCGTGAGCTCCGAAGCAAACAGGGGCGGGTCCTCGTACACGGCAGCGATGACTTGGCCTGGTTTGGCAAACGCAGACAGCCACGCGCTCAGGACACCGCCTGACGAGAGGCCGCTGACGATGACGGGCCGCTTGATCACCAGGTCGATGAAGCGGACCAGATCGTTGCCAAAGTTGTCCAGGCTGTAGCGGCCAGGCGTCCAGGTCGACCGGCCCTGTCCGCGGAGGTCGACGGCGTAGACCTGGTACGACTCAGAGAGGAGCCGCATGGCATTCTCGTAGCCCCACCACGACTCTGTCTGCCCTGGGATCAGGAGCAAGGCTGGTTTATCATCAGGTCCAGCCACGGCGTAGTTCATACGAACCTCTCCCAGGTCGATAATATGCTCCTCGAAGCCGTGAGGCTTGAAGAGGCTCTCGTGGTCGGACGCCTCGAGATATCTGCCGCGCGGGTCATCGTGTGAGAACTGTTCGAGCTGTTGAAGGCGTGCGCCTAGGCCCACGGGTGCAGGACTGTGTTCACCCATGATTTGCTGTGTTGTTGTGTGTGTTTTTTGATTGAAAGTGAAGCTGTCTGTATTTTGTTAATTCATGAGAGCCCCTCGATCGTTGCCAGGGAACGACGTCAATGATGCCGAGCAATAATTGAACTGCTAGGAACCCGAGAAGCAAGGGATGTCTTCTACAAAAAAATGTGATATGGTCTTGTAAATCTGCCTGATAGGAAAACGAAGCACAGAGAGGATCAATAAAGGTGATGGCACCTCGAGCTTGGTGTCATCAAGTGTTGTTTAAGTAGACTTCGTGGAGTTTGTGTGTGAACATGTGAGTATAGTCAGACTCGCAGCAGGCAACCTGTGCTACATGTCTCGTCATCCCCTTTCCTATTGCGCATTCCACACTCTTTTGCGTGACTGACATGCTGGCGTACTCATGCCGGCCTTAGTTGGTCCGTCACAGGGAAGCTATACCGCAAAAAGACCCCGCGCCCAAGGCCTCCTTTGGGCTGTCATACAAAGCCTGAGCCCCATCGTTCCTCGGACTGCAATTCCATCCCGGCATTGTGGCCTGGGATACCGGCTGAGGCGTCGGTCAAGGTCGAAAAGTCCCCGGGCTCCGTGTGTGCTTGCTCAGGTTTCGGCAGAATCGTGATTAGGTAAGGAGACAAGCTGATGTGGTTCCAGTAACATACAGTATAATGAATCTATTACACGAGCCCAGTTTGATGTTTCTGGAACGAAAACAAGAACGTTGCTGGAAGCCCATGCGACAAGGAAATCATGGCTCTTTTTAAATGCATTGTTTCGCAGCATGATTATGATCGATTCATTGTTCCCACTTGGCAGGTAGTAACAACAGCCCATCTATGATCTGTTTGTACATGCGCTGCATGTGCTGGAAGCGGAAGGTGGCTTGTATCCCTCAACCAGTCACTGCGAAGAGGGTGGGAGGCTCGTCTACCAGGGGTCGAGACGAGCAAGGCAGGCGGTCAGCAATATGTTGCACATCAACAACGGACAGTGGCAATACCGATAACCCGTCCACCAGACGCGAGTCGAGTGGAAGCGTCTGGCTTGGCTGCTCGGAGGGCGGATCGTGCTATGCCCGACATGCTGCAGAAGCAAGGCCCAATGGCAACCCTTAATTATTACTGCCGCTATGATGCCAAACTCGTGAAAGTATCTTGCTTGCTTGTAGGTATTGATCAACGATCCCTGTGACTGTTTCATGTAATTATAGTATATTTCGGCAGCTTCAAGTGACACGTCTCAGTATCTTCGTCTCTTCTTCCAATCATGCAATTGCTAATTCTGAAAAATATCGTCAATAATTAGCAGCGATCATCACCAGTTACTTGTAGGTACAATTCACCATGGGCAAGCAAAGAAAGGAACTTCGATGGGGCATATCCCTTTATCTCCAAGCCTATTGGAATCAAATCTCTTAAATCCGCACACAGCCATGATCACACCAGATAAACGTGCCAGTCCATCGCATCACGAGACATACTATTTGCTATAAGCCAAGGTATGGCGCAAGAAATCTCTCCTTTGGGTCTATAAGAGAGGCCTTTCGGAGCTTTAGCATTCTCCGAACTCCCATTGCTGTCTCTTTTTCTGGAGGATGAGGGAGCATTACGACAATCAAGCAATCCTCGGCTGTGTTCACCATTCCGTCACATGCAATTCTATAGATAGTGATATATGTAATGAATGCGCAGTGGATGCAACAACACTCCAGAATCGAGATGGACTGTTTCGTTCAAGATACCTCAAACCAAATCATTCTGGAGGTTCCCTTCTTGCAGAGAGACAAGCTTTTGACCGTGGTCTCGGTCTGCATATCATTGCTTGATAAATATTTACCTGATTCAATCATAAAGAGCTACCGAGATTATAGGTTTGGTTGTTCCTCCGTTAGCTACTTACTATCCTGCTTGACGAATAATAGTATCATCATAACGTTGGTACGGCAAGAAACGGCAGAGACAATTGTATGGCATGGAAAGAAAGTAGTAACATCTTCTGTCTGCATTTATTCATGAAAAATGGATGTATTCAGGATTACCAAATCTCTCTTCCAAGCCTTTTCGCACACTTGACTCTTAGTATTGCTAACTGTACCATCTTAGCTATAGACCCGCTGCTGCTCTTGTCTCTGCACTTCATCGCGGAAAACATTCTTCTTGTGCTCTTGCTGGTTTCCCCAGCTTCCTCGATCCGTCAACGGGATCCCATCAACCTTGCGATCGGCCGAATCACCGTGAACCTCATTTGACAGGTTGTCTGGATACCGGCCAGTATGACCGACCGGCTTGCCAAACACCCAGCCATTCCTCCTCCAGCGCCAAAATGCGATTCCACAAAGACACAGGAGGACAAAGCCAATCGTTACAGGTACCGCGATGGCTATGGTTCTGTCACGCCCTGTCAAGCCGTCCTCTTGCCCACCCTGCGAGCCTGTTGAAGTGGAATTGACAAGAACGTAAATCTCACCCGTGGTGTCCGAGGAAAAGTATAGCCTGCCTTGACGGTCCACCGCGAGCCCGACCGGCCTCATACATGATGAGGGACAATCTGCATCATCTGAGTTCCGGATGATATCAGAGAGGGCGGTCGTGCTGTCCGAGCTCTCGGTGGGCTGGCCGGTGACGGGGTCAAAAGTGACTTGGCCGACAAGATAGCCTACTGGATTCGTCTCGTCTGTGGAGCCGTGGAAGGAGATGTATGCACCGGCTCCGTCTGCCGAGAATAGGATATCCAGTGGGGTTTGATGGGGCTCTAGAACAAGGGTGAAGGGGATAACCATCAGCACTGTCGAGTTCCATACTTATTTCGGGGTGAAGTGAAGATATGCAGTACGTACTAAAGGTGAGTTTGGGCGCCACAAATTCAGTCTGGCATATAGTGTCGTTGACCGTGCTGTTTCCGACACTGAACTGCTCACCAACCTGAAAATCAACCGGGGAATCTGGGATCGTGGTATTCCAGGCCGCCGCGCAATCGGGATAGCCATAATTGGCACCCTGTTGTTCCTCAGCCCCAGAGATCGAGGTTGTGCCGTTGAGAAAGCCGTGAAAATTCAACTCGTCTCCAGGATTACTTTGGTGAATATCGGATCCATCTCTGGTCATATCGTCGGCGCCATTGTCCATGGCGAATATGCCGCCCGTCAACGGGTGTTCTCCGATGCCAACCGCGTTGAACAGCCCCCAGCCCAGCAGCCGGCCTGTTGAATCGAAGTCGAACGAGTCTGCCGATGTCAAAAGTTCTGTCAAATTGAAGGCTTTGATCTGGCCTAGGCCACTGGACTGAGAGACAGCCTCGTATCTCTCATCGCTTCCCCTGGAGACGATGAGCATGTCTGGCTCAAGTTGAGATACAAGCAGAGTACGGGTAACCTGGTTGTCACTCGTCATGCCCGAGACGACAGTCGTTGAAAGTCCTGTCACGGACCCGCTGCTTGAGTTGTAAGGCCATGCAAGAACTGACGACGCATTTGAAGCATAGATGGTCGTTCCGTCATTGGACAGCACCAGCCCATGGTTCAACTGCGACACAATCTGTCAGTAATGTAAAATCTTCTCCGCGAGGTGCTGGTGCCAACATCAAATATGAGTCCATACGCTTGTCTCATTCACGATCACAACAGCAGTCTCGGCTGTTAGACACGAGTCACTCTGATTCGTGAAAGTGATGCGCTTGATTCCCACACCATTTTCCAAAACTAGAAGCGCCCCCGATTCATCAAAGACTATAGTCCTCGGTTTCGAGAGACCAGATGCAGCGAGAGATGCTGTCCACCCGCTGCTGACGGTCGGAGGAGAGTAAGATGGGGAGAGGATGGTCTGACATGTGGTGGCTGCACTCCGGATTGTCATTCCTGTCGCCAAAACAGATCCCAGGCACAGTAAAGCTGTGCAAAGGATTGGCGGCGACGACTTCATTGTGTGGCTTGAATGTACTACTATTGATATAATATTATGCGACTCTAAGGTATCATCACCAAAGCAAAAACGGAAAAGAAAGAGAGAAAAGGGAAACAGATCTATAGAGATGATCACTATGTGAAGACGCTGACCGGACTTGGCGCAAAAGAGGAGAAGATAGCTTGGAATGGGAAGATACGAAGGTCTGCAGAAAGACTACTGCGTGAGCAGGCAACATGCATAAGCGAGCACAACATTCAAGTTGAGTGTCAGCTTTTAATTAGCCTCCATTGATGGCTCAAGATGCATTATCCCACCACCTGGTGTCCTAATGCAGCATGTATTTACCCCCTTGGGCCTGGTCTTCTGCCGTATTCGGGCGTTTTGTAGATAGGCGGTATTTTTCATAGCAATTATCTCATCCCCTCTTCATTGGCCTGGATGAAGAAAAGTAAGCACTACCAATTTTTGGACAGGTCAATGTTCAATGACTATGATCTTATTCTGAGGGACAATAGTGACGAGATTGTTTTCGACCACTCTCTCTATCTTTGCTGTTCAGAGACAAGACTGCAATATGAAGCAAGTTTGACCACTCAAACATGTCGACGCTCCATAAGTTCATAGGCGACCAGCCTGCCTCAGGCAAATGTTTTACTACTAATAGGGACATAGTTCTTGGTCTAGACGCTTAACTACGTCCCCGGTTCCATTGAATTTTCCTTCGGGTAACGAAAGACCAATCGAGCACAGCTGCACAGGCTAGAGCACAAGGCAACAGATATGAGGACATTCCACACAAGATTCTGTCAACGGCCACTCCCCATTGTTTACTTATCATTCTAACTGGCGATATGAGAAGTTTGTCTTTCTATTACAGTAATCTGAGGGCGAATGTTGCATGACCACTCTAGAGATTCAGCTACAACATGATTAAGACATCCTCAGATCACCCGACTTAATACTCCAGGACACCACTAGTACAGGTACTCAGACCAAGTACACTCCTCCATCCCCGACTCGCAGTACGTTCCCAGGAACTGAAGAGTGCTGTCGCCAACGAACCGCTGCACCCCGCCAATCCACTTGATATTCTTGGGGCTGATCCAGTGCAGACCCTGGGCCCAACACGCATCGTGCGGAAAACTTGGACAGTGGTGAGCACTGGCTGGGTTGGTCGAGCGAAGGATCAGCACGGTGCCGTTGTAGACGTGCTCCCACGCGAAGCTGAAGTGAGCAAGAGACGTGTCGTTGGGCGGCTTGAGCCTGAGAACGGCGACGGCGAAGAGGCGTCAGCATTGTGCTTGTGAACTGAGACTTGCGTCTGCAGAAATAGACGGGAACAGGGAATTCCAGCCTAGTGTACGAGTTCTAATTTACCCAGGTTGGTCCTGCCAGCATTGAGACTTCACGACATCGTCGAGCTTGCCGTCAGAGGCTGCAGCTGAGGCCGTGCATCTCACAGCGTCGAAGTCAGGCTCAATCCACCAAAGGAAAGAATAGCTGTGATTGGGTAAGAAATGTGCACCGAGACAGAACAGGTGTTGATGATCATGAGCCAAGGGCTTACTGGGCGTGTTTTGTAGTCTTGTTGACATAGGCAGTCAATTCAAAGAGGTACATGTGAGGAAGCATGACAGTAGCATTGGGAGGAGACGTGTAGATAGTTCGTAAGGTAGTCGAGATTTCAGAAGTGGTGTTGACAATAGAGGACGTGGAATTGGCGGGGAGCATCGTCTCAACACGAGTGTTCAATTCAACTTTACGAGCAACAGCACTGCTCAAGAGCACAACGAAGCGAGTCAAGCCTGCGAAGACGATCTTCATCTTGAGATGGCATACACCTTGTTCGTTTTCCGCCGTAGGATCGAACACTGGACATCGACTGAGGGTTGAGCATGGAAAGTCTGCACCTGTCGAGTTTTCGCATCATGAGAAATAGTGATGCTCGCACGAGCAGAACGTTTCAAGAATTGTTGGGGGGTTATTTTGAATGCCGAGGAGTGACGGTGGTCACCGACTGCGCTCGCCAAGTTTGCACAGTGATAACCTTTGTTTCTCTCACATTTCGCTTCACCATTCCTACCTATGGGTTGTACAGGATCTCTCCAGTCGCGAAACTTTGTAGGGCAACGAGTTCCCGGACCATGTTCAACCAGTGGCAGACCCGTCCCTGGAGCACAGTTCAAGATTAGGGAAAGTTGCCTGTGCTGCTCAAACTTGATGCATGGCCAAACTTGTACCGCTGAAACAGGTATGAAGAAGATATAATATGAAGAGCCACAGAATGTAGAAATCCCGTCCTGAAAGAGTGGCGAGATTGCACGTCACGGATGTTCCTACACTGAATAAGCCCGAGAAGCCATAAGCACCATGACGGAGAATCAGTCTTGCTTGAGAGTCGGGAACACCCTCCCCCTCCACCCCCCCTCCTCCAAAAGGAACGGCGTCCGGGACGCCTTGGGAAGCGGCATGATCCGTAAGACAAAATGAGGTAGCCCACAAGCCACCGCGAAGCCTCGCACGCCATAGCGACGTAACACCCCTCCTGAAAGTGGCTTTCATCAAAACAATGAATGAACAGCAGGAAAGGATAATGACCACCTCTCACCTAAGCTATAGCCTATTGTGATCGTGACGCCTGCCGCCGTTCCATTCCCGAGATCTTTGACGGTCCAGACCAAAGAAGAAAAGGCCGCTAGCATCGTCAGACACCTCTTTCTACCTGAACCGCTGTCTGTAGCAACACGACGCCATGGGGCTTGTATGACAGATCTCGATCGTGGGGCCAAATGGGGGAGGGAAGCTGTGAAGGAGTGGAACATGACGTCTTGGAACCTTGTTTCGTAGAGCCGCACACGCCCTTGTGGCTCTTGACCTCTACCGAGGGAAGACGGTCACGCCGTGGTACGCAATATCGATATTGTCAAACATATGTCTCTGTAATAGTTTATTGATCGTGTCACCGACCCCGCAATTTACAAATATTGCAAGAGTGCTCTCTCCCATGACAGCACGAACGTGTATATTGTGGTCGTTCCCGATCTCGTCAGAGTTCCGGGACCGCTCGCTTGTCCAGTCTTCTTGTTTTAAGATGCCCTGCAATTGTGTAAAAGAAAACGCCAAAACCATAGTTCCGTGCCATACCGTGCCGATTTTGTAATGCCATCGCCAGCCGAAAGGGAACACAAAAGAAATAAAAAGAAGGGGGGAAAAATCGGTTGGTCTTGCCATGGGCGAATGACTTGTTTGCCAGCACACTCGGTGTTCGATCCTTCAAAGCCATAACAAAACAGATATTAAGTGGAAAAGAAAAAGGGTCCAGAACGATCTCGGCGGCCGATTGTCGAGGGCATCTGAGACTTGTACGACTCCCTTGTCGCTCCAATGCCTCTCATCTGACCCCATTACTAACGTCTGGCCATCACACCGCAACTCTGCCCAAATATGTGCAGAGTTGCATCTACCTTCCCTGGCCACCACCGGGGCAATGCATCTCTTTCTGTTTCAGACGCTGTGCACAGCCGTGGTTTCTGACGTGGCCTCAGTCTTCTCTGTACCGCTCGTCTTCCCCGTGTTGATGGTGTCGGGCTGGCGATCCTCGAAGCCGAGCTCGGTCTTGGCCTTGAGCGCCTCACGCAGCTTGGACTCGCCCCTGTGCATCCACACATTCCAGCCGCTCTGGCTGAGGGGCCACAGGACCTTGTTGTCGATCGTCTCGATCCACTCCACATTGCGAGGCTTGCGCCTGGCTGCGATGACGTCCATCTCCGCGGCGATCTGCGCACAGTAGTTCTCGAGCGGCAGGTCGTTGACATCCTCGCCAAAGGGGTTCTCGATCTCCCGTCCGATGAAGAGCAGGCCCAGAATGATGTACCCCGCGGCCACTGTTGCGGGAATCGTCACCCAGTGCAGGTTCGAGTAGAGCTGGAAGGGCAACAGAAAGCAGTAGACCCAGGTGATTTGCGAGATGGCGATGGCGTAAGCAATCGGGAGCGGAGTAGTGAGGACTCGTTCGGTACCGACGAGGGCATCGTTCAGCGCCGCAATATTGTTATCTGTCACACAAGTGAAACCGTGTCAGAACATGTTCAAAGATACCTGCACAACGTGAATGTGATCTCTCGGGGCCAGTCGATGAAAAGTGACTACTTACAAGCCAGGGTCTGCTGCATGGGGACGGTGAGCTGGCCGTTCTCGATGATCTCGTCCAGAAAACTGGCGAGGTAGCTCAGGATCTCGAGAGGAAGGTTGCCAAGGGGTCGCGTGGCCTTCTTGATGGCCTTGCGTGGGTTGCTGGCGGCGAAGGAGATGCCCAGGTACTCGCCAGTAGCCTTGAATTTGTTCTGACGGCGGAGCGAAGCCAGATCGGGGGTATCGTGAGTCGCATGGAGGGCAAAGGTGTCCAGGTGGCCCACGAGGCTCGTTATGTCATCGTAGTTGGTGTACGGCTCAAAGCGAAGCTTGTGCTTGACTGCGACGGCAAAGGCGGTGATGAGGTTGAGCGCGGTCCTACACATGACACCTCCGCGTTAGCAAGGGATTCTTCCTCTCCTCTTTTCTCCCTTTCGGAATGAAAACGATAGCCAAGAGAGACTAACAATTTGGCAAGTATGTCCTTGTCCTTGCTGTCTGGGCGTTCTTTGGCATGCAGCCAGAACACACGTGCGAGGTTCTGCGACGACAGGATGATCTGGGCCCAGTATTTCCGACCTTCCATATAACGCTCGTAGGCACTGGAGTTCCGGAAGCTCAGGCCCAGACTGACGACGAAACCGGTCACGGTGAGAAGAATCGAGCTCACGCCCACTAGAGGGAGAGAAATAACAAGAACGTCAGCGTCATCCATAGTAAGTCACCAGGTAGCAAAAGCTGATGTTGTTCTTAACTTACACTGTACCCGGGTGAATTCCGAGATGCATGTTATGCATGTCGCCCAACCCCCCAGGATGAAGAGCGGTACAATCATCTTCGGTAGGATACTACCATGCATCCGCATGAACATGGGCCATTTTGAATGCTTGAGAATATCTCGTGGACCGTGCTAGAGGAGTCTCTTGTTAGTGAGTGTCGAGCACCCGTGCGGCGGCACGGACAGAGTGGCTACGCGAGCTGGTCGCGTGCCCGTGTGGAGGAGGAGGAGGCAATAATAGGCAATGGCTCACAAAGTAATCATCGAGATCTAAGCTCGTGTGCTGTCGGCTGAAAGGGTTCGGCGTGTTGGCCCTGGAGCGCAGCAGGGACTCGACCTTATCGAGAGGAGGGATGTCTTCGAGCGACCCCTTGTGGCCCGGGTGGGCAACGTCGTCGCCGCCCTGGGCATTGCTGGGCGAGGCATGGTATTCTCCGCCGTCCGCCATGATGTTGGCAAAGGAGAGGAAGTAGAAGAAAAGAAAGAAAAAAAGAAGAAAAGGGGAAAAGACGAGAGCGGTCGTCACCAGTTATTCAGCGGAACCGGGTACACAAGATCTGAAGGAACCGCCTTTCAAAAGAGCCAGAAGTATGTCTTAGCCAAGTATGACCAAGGCAAGGGTGGCTGTTGAAGAAGATGAGAATAGCAACAACAAAGGGGAAAGAAGCTGAAATACTTCAATGCTCGCTGGGGGAGAGAGTGTGTATGTGCAAGGAGAGTGAAGCCTGCTCGAGAGGTCCTTTGGCCTCGGAGGTGGGGGACGTATATGGGCGCAAAGCAGGTCACATTCAAGAGGATTCGAAGCAGGAAGACAGCAATGGGGAATAACTTTTTTTCTTCTTTCCAACGGATGGATAGCATTTAGTGTAAGGACCTGGGGGGCCTTGCGAAATCTCCACTGGCCGGCAGCCCATGCAACTAATTCAGCCCTCGAACCAAAGAGATGCAGGCGATGGTGAGGCCGGACAAGAATGGAAAATCGAGAGGGTCCAGGCTCACAAGGGGGGTGGAGACGGCAGAGTCGTACACTCCATGATGGGAGCGCCATGGACGCCGGGGCCCCAAGGAGCACCCGAGGAAGCTCCACTCAGAATTGCCAAATGCCCGGAGGATCCACTCTTGTGACGAGGCACTTGGGGTGACAGGCGTGGAAGTTAATTATGAAACACTGAAGAACAATTGCGTCGCGCTTCTACCAAGAAGGGAGGCCTCGTTGGAGGGGTGCACCCCAAATGGGGTCCAGCCTACGATCGGAGACGGTAGAGACGGGCGGCCTGCTTTCGTTCCCCTGCATCGGTCAGGAGGATCAGCAATATCTGCACTCAAAGAAGCGAACGAAGGGCGTATAGAGATTGAAGAAGGGCGCGAACCACTCGCATATGTGTGAGAAGGGTGTCAGACTAGTACCACGGAACAACGGCAGCTCTCCTGCGTCCCTTCCAGCCTTCCAGGCTGTGGTTGTGACTGCAGTAGGATCTCCCCCCTTCAGCCGAAGGAATCGATGGCAGAACCAACCAATGTTGCTGACGACCAACAAGACCGGGGTCTGGATTGGTCCCTGGCGGTGCCTGGCAGGCTGATGCTGGTCGTCCGTTGGTCGTGCCTCTTTGTCCTGCAATGCGCATGATTCAGGGGTTGGCGAGGTTTGCCCATGCAGTCAGCTTTTTTTTTTTTGGGGGGGGGGGGGGAATGTGGGTGACATGAGCGACGGGACCTGCCGTATTTTTTGACCGGAGGTATTCGTCCTCAGGGGTAAACCAAGTTGAAAGCTCAGAGTCGAGAGTCGAGAACAGTCAAGATTGAAATGATTCCAGGATGGAGATGGATGAGTCTTGTCTGTCTTTTGCCCTAAGGATAGCGCCACTTAGAGAGCGATCTCTTGCGCACGCTCCAAGCACACGTACAAGTGGAGCCACCATGAGCAGTGGGGATTAGATTCGATGCGATGTGCGCCAGAGAGGGTCCCAGAAGGGTTCCAGAAGATCCGCCAATCCGCCAGACAGAACAGTCATGTCCTGCATGCCATTTCAGTGCCCATGTTCGTTGCCGACAGGTACTAATAGTCTCAATTGAGCGTGAATGGTGTCGTCGAGGGAGCGCACTCTCTTCTTTCCCTCTGCCAGGCTCTGCTAAAAATCTGATACGCTGGATCGAGTTTCAAGTTTGTCACCCAGACAGACATCCTAGGGCGTTCAGAATGACACACCACACACCCTTTGCATCCCTTGAAGGGGGGATTCGCGGCCAACGGCAGCAGCTGCGGCACAGGCGTATGCCTTTGCCACACGGCATGAGCCATAGTAGGACTAGTTGCCATGTTGATGGTGATCCTTCCGCCGCGGTCATTTAGCTGCCTTTGGGGGCCACAGCTTCAGCCGCAGCACAGACAGTGTCGCCAGCCGCGTCAAATGCACATGCCAGCGTGTCGTCTGAGTCGACTGATCAATCATATTCCCAAATATAGACGCAACACTGACACATGCAGCCTTGCCCTTGCTCTTTTTTCCTTCGTCTCTTTTTCTTCTTCTCCCTTTGAAAGCCTGATCGACACCAGCTTTGATCCGATCTGAATATGCATGGGAGGAGGTGGTGGAGGAGGAGGAGGAGACCAGCGTGCGTGTGTTAAGATGGGACGCGTTGTCACCTTCAGAATATGCACGAGTTGGAGTGCGTGATAGCAAGTGGTATGTCTGCGAGTCAGCTCACTATGGTAACTGTAGTCAACTGAATGATTCGAAACGTTTACCTAGTTCTTGAGATAGACATTTTTCTTTCCTTCTTCATCCTTCTTGTATTTATCCTCCAGCAGAGGTCGTAGTGGTTGAGAAGGGGGGCCGAGGAGGGGTGAGAGAAAGTGGGGGCATGGGAAGCTTGGTATCCTAATCAGTAAATCGATACAGACAATTGCTGGACAACAAAATGGCAAGAACGTGCTGCCCCTGAAATTGGCTGACATAATCATGTTGCGGGGCCAGGAACCCTTCGTGCCTTCCGCGTCTTCCTCTGAACGGCGTCAGGGGGCAAGAGCGGCCACTAACTTTTGGTGCTACTGCTGCTGTTGCTCGTTGCTGTTGATACTACTACTATAGTAATCATCATCATCATCATCATCATCATCATCCTCCTCCTCCTCCGCCCGATCCTCGTCACTCCCCTCCTCCTCCTGATACATCATCCCCTTCCACCCCGCCCTCCACCACCATAGCAACCCTGTCGGCTAACCATGCTCTCTGGGATCCTCATCTTCAACCAGAAGGGCGAGAACCTCATCTTCCGCGCCTTTCGCAACGACTGCCGCCCCCGCCTCGCCGATGTCTTCCGCATTCAGGTCATCAGCAACGCCCAGGTCAGGTCGCCCATCTTGACGCTGGGCAGCACCACCTTTAGCCATGTCAAGCACGAGAACATCTACCTCGTCGCCATCACCAAGAGCAACGCCAATGCCGCCCTCGTCTTCGAGTTCCTCTACCGCTTGATCCAGCTGGGCCGTGGCTATTTTGGCAAGTTCGACGAGGAGGCCGTCAAGAACAACTTCGTCCTCGTCTATGAGCTGCTCGACGAGATCATCGATTTCGGCTACCCCCAGAATACCGAGACCGACACCCTCAAGATGTACATCACCACCGAGGGCGTCAAGTCTGAGAACAGGGCCGAGGACTCAGCCAAGATCACCATGCAGGCCACCGGCGCCCTCTCGTGGCGCAAGGCCGACGTCAAGTACCGCAAGAACGAGGCCTTTGTCGATGTCATCGAGGACGTCAACCTGCTCATGTCGGCGACGGGCGCCGTCCTGCGCGCCGATGTCACCGGCCAGATCATCATGCGCGCCTACCTCTCGGGCACCCCTGAGTGCAAGTTCGGCCTCAACGACCGCCTGCTCCTCGACAACGATGGCCTGCTCAGCCTGCCGAGCGGCAACCGTATGGGCACCAAAGCCACCAAGGCCGCTGCCGGCAGCGTCACCCTCGAGGACTGCCAGTTCCACCAGTGCGTCAAGCTCGGCAAGTTCGACTCGGACCGCATCATCTCCTTCGTGCCCCCCGACGGCGAGTTCGAGCTCATGCGCTACCGCGCCACCGAGAACATCAACCTCCCCTTCAAGGTCCACGCAATTGTCAACGAGGTCGGCAAGACCAAGGTCGAGTACAGCATCGGCGTCAAGGCCAACTTCGGCTCCAAGCTCTTCGCCACTAACGTCGTCGTCCGCATCCCCACCCCGCTCAACACCGCCAGAATCAACGAGAGATGCACCCAGGGCAAGGCAAAGTACGAGCCCGCCGAGAACAACATCGTCTGGAAGATCGGCCGCTTCACCGGCCAGAGCGAGTTCGTCCTCAGTGCCGAGGCCGAACTGACTTCCATGACCAATCAGAAGACCTGGAGTCGGCCCCCCCTGAGTATCAACTTTAGCCTCCTGATGTTTACCAGCAGCGGCTTGCTGGTGAGGTACCTGAAGGTCTTCGAGAAGAGCAACTATAGCAGCGTAAAATGGGTCAGGTATATGACGAGGGCAGGGAGCTACGAAATTAGGTAAGAGTTTACCACCCAACATTTGAATACGCAGGCACCCCATGGACTGGTCGCTGATATATGCCATCGCACAACAGGTTCTGAGGCCGGCATTCGAGATTCTTTTCTTCAGGGAGCTACAGCATGGCAAGGCGTTCAGGGCGGTGTGCTTTGCCGCAACATTTTATTTCTCTTTGCCGCACTTGATATCAACAGACCAAGGCCCCTAGCGAGGTGACTCATAGTCGGTGGGCTTATATTAAATTAATAACATGGCGACGACACAACAACGCCTACGCAGTACCTGCAGGGTGATGCATACAAGACAGATTGTGTATGATTACTGGCAACCTGGTAAATCAGATCGCGCTGCGTACCAAATGACCGGTATCGCGACGATTCAGGTGGCAAGCGCCGGAAAGATGCCCCCCAACAAGGCGGAATGATAAAACCACAACTGCCATAAGCGCTGCCAGAAACCGTCGAGGTCTGAAGATTGATGGAACAATGCCAGGATAATTGGAGACAAGCTTGCTCCCGCTCAGCGTTCACAGAACTGCGGATGACGAAAGTGTCACCGGAGATTGCAAAAGTGATTGTCCCGTCAACGAGCCATATAATTGGCTAGCTTGACGTAGAAGGTCGAGCTGGACCTGGACGAAGCAACGCAGAATCCATAGTCCACGGGAAGTATGGTATCATGGTGCGGAGAGAACATGTCCTGCACTCGGAAAAAGCTGCAGCCAGTGATAGAGCACATTGTCGAGTTGAGACCAAGGAGCCTGTTTATCTCCATCCATGCCTATTCAAGTCAGCTAGATTGAATTGATTAATGCAAGCAAAAGCGGAACAGGATTATGGCCGCTTACTGATCATGTATACAGGAGCTTCTGAGCAGCGCCCCTGCATGTAAAACCAATACGTCGCCGTGCCATCATTGCCTGAGGTGTTGGCGTATTGCCCGGCCAAGAGCGTCGCCCCTTCTCTCGAGACTTGATCCCACTCGTCAACCAACTCGACGAACTCATCAGGTGTGAGATAATGATGTGTGACCGTCATCATCCGCCTGGGCATAGTTGAGGGAAGACATGACACTATGCATAAATAGCATTATAGATGGTCGTGAGCCGGCTGGCATAGATGCTGCACCCTCCAGTAAGCATATCATCCTCGTTGCCGAACTCGATATAATTCATAGTGAAAAGATCGTGCTGTCCGCCTTCAAGACTCAAAACACTATAGATGGTGCTTGTGGACTCCTAGGAAGCACGCGGGCTCGTTGAGGATGTCGTCGACGTAAGGGTTCAGGACAGTCCTGAAAATAGCATTTACATCCAGAATCAGACTCTTCCATACTCACGACGGACTCGTCGGGATGCATAACAACAGAAGAGTCCCGGCTAGTTGTTGTCTCGATGGGTTAGGGATCCGACGACAGACCAAGTAGAGCTCAGGTTGCTCGAGCTGCTCTGAGCGCCATGAGCTGACCGCTGTTACGATGTGACGTTTCCACGCATGTTGCTGCGCCAGTACTTGTATTCCACTGCGTCTCAGCTCGAAAATTATACCACTTAGCATCACGCGCAGAAACATAGATCGTCGCTATGAAGCTCGCTTACGTCAATAGTCGTCCTCACTTGCCAGCTATCGCTCGGCGTATGGTGTATCTATCTTCTTCCCTATGGCTTGTAAATCGATTCGTGTAACTGATCTCGTAGACGTTGTTAAACCCACGAGTTCTTTCCCTCCGGAGACCTGAGAACAGAAGGCTGCATCTGCGCGAGGTTCTGAAGACGTTGTGCCCAATAGTGTGTGTCGTGAATATCCTAAGGTTAACGTTTGACCTCGTCCATCTGATTCATCAAGTTCAATTTTGAGTTCCTATTTTGAACATGGTTTTATAGAGGAGGACTGCCAATTTTGCACCCGTTCACTGCTCGTGTGGCTCTGTCAACCACTTAGCACCTCCTTGTCTTTCCCCTGATCATCTGTTCCTCGGCATGTAAGGTACAGAGTTCTAACTGATAACTGCCATGAATGCAAGATGGCACCTGCGAATTAGGCGCCCTCCACAGGCATGGCTGTATCCAGCTTGGAAAATCTGCCGTGTTTGAAGAGTCTTGTTCGATGTACAGCGAGCTTGATCATTTGGCGTTGCGGGTCTCAACAAGAGCTCGAAAATGTACATACCCTTATTACCCAAGAATCTAACGTGCTTACGCTGGGAAAAGAAAACCAACTCAGCTGTCCAGACTCTAACGAAGCGTTGAAATATAACTTCTGGTAGCTGTCCGGCGTTCAGGGGATTTGAGGTTGTTGGTACTAGTTGAGAGCTTGTGCAAATCCGCCAGTGTTTCCCCATGGCCAATTCCAAGAAACAAGCTCATTTTATATTCTAGAGACTCGCTCCTGACATTGATTCTGCTGGAAGTTCTTAGGTAAATTCTTTCTGCCTCTGTTCATCCTCTGATCGAGAAACTCACTCGGCACTGAGCCCTTGTGGTCAATAAAAGTGCTGTGTATTTCTACAAAGTATGTAGTAAAGGATAGATCTCGGAATGGCCCTTTGTGGGGCCAATCCTCGATTGCACCGTTATACGACTCGTGCGGACTCGCCTCTATTCCAAGGTCACCAGGATTCTTACATCAGCGTGCTCGGCACGGGACGGGGAGAACGTTCATTTGGAGCCACACGGCCGACAGCATGCGAGCTGCCCCATAGTATATACTTTTTCAGATGAGCCTCATGCGTCCGGTGGCTCGTGACGAAGTTTCGAAACCTGTGCCACATATTCCTCCAATATTACGCTGACATCTCCAGTAATGGCCCTTTGTTATTTCCGGGCATGAAGACTTTTGGGGATGTGGGAACTGTGTGGCTGTAGAGTTACAGGCGGAAACTTGCAACTCAAGAGACTGTATGCAGTTCTCTGGAGAAAATTCTTGATCGGTCTAACCGTGATGAACGGAAACTCGTTTCACTAACTCGATCCACGGTTGTTTAGCTCATAATTACTCCAAATGGGGGTTTACTAATGAAAAGAATTTGTGATCAGATCATTTCACCCGCGTGTCATATACACCGAAACTCATTCCGTAATGACAACGAGAGTCTTCACGTCCGTCATGCGATGTCCGATGGCAGCCCAGAGCCAGATTGCTGGTCAAGACACCAAGACAAAAAGGGTATCGAACTTGCACAATTGAGACCACATATTTAGTGATCACCCGTCCGGAACTTCGTTTAACTGGCTTACAAGTCAAGCTGCAGAACATCAACTTTGTGTGCATCGTCAAAATGTGGACCGGCATGCTTTGCAAGTAGAAGATGAGATGCTTTGGACTATTGCCCGAATATCATCAACCATATCCCTGGCCAGCTGCGAATTGTATAGTTGACTTCGCGTGGCTGAGATATCACCACCTCCCAATCAATGATAGTCTACTATGGTAACCTTTGTAGCTGGCCAATGGTCGCTAAGTAAGTACATAACGAAAACAGATGGCAGGGGAGCAAGAATTCGATGCTGTCAGGCCCACATACCCGGCTATTTGCCCGAAACTATGAACCCTTCCTGGACCCAGCGATCCTCCTCGCTGTGGGTTAGATGCTGAGTGTGTGTGTACCCGCATTGTGAGGCTATGCACGGAGTATGTCCATAAAGAGACCAGCTCCTTATGCGCCAGCCTACATGCTTCCAAAACCCTCATACCACCACCGTTCATGACAATACTTTTTTCGTGCACAGACACACGCGCACAAGACTTGTCGGTGCCAAACAAGGTATGATCCTTTTGTAAAGTCACGATTACCCTGGCTTGACGGGAGAAGGCTGCAGGGAGCTGGAGCCCCCTGTCCAAACCTTATCTCAGCCAGGTCAGACCTGTGGCGTTCGTCTGGTCTGTGTTATCAGATTGTAGGATCTGCCCTAGCAAGCTTAGATAGGTGGGCTCAGGTACCAAACTTGCCCTATAGACAAGGTGATAGGCCAGGATTCTGATCATGCTGACCGACCAACGATGACCATCCACCGAGGAGGAATCGTAGGAGAGTCGCCTCGGTACGAGTTTGAAATGAGATTGGCCCAGGGGCGAGTTACAGTCGTCCAATCCTCGTATGTGCACGACTCAGTGTTCCCTTTTCCCATGCTTCCCATGCCATATGATCGACCATGCAGGAACCAGGGGTCCACGGCCCCCCAAGGCCCCCCATTTCCTGATCTGCCCAACCGCGCGTGCGTGCAGGGGAATCACCACCATCCCGCACGAGCCTTGTCAAGTTGAATGCGTCTTATTTATATGCTTCCAGCTCTGGCTGCATGTTGACGTCGATCATGTTTCCAAGATCTGTTTGTTTGTAAACGGTTCCTCAAGTCTGGCGATGCTCTAATCGTGGTAATTGTGTCATTCTTTTACATTTGTGTTGTTTTTGTTTTTACTTCATTCGCTTCAGTCACTCTTTACAATAATTCAACACACAACTTAGGCTATCCGCCTCCCTCACCCAAGTCTGTCTTTTACGATCACAACTTCATCGTTATTTTTCACCATGGTTTCCAGCAAATCCAACATCGCCGGGGTTCTTCTTCTCTCGCTACTCTCAACTCCTGTCTTTTCTGCCCCTACGGTAGTTTCCAACGGCACCTTGACGAACTCTTCAACCTCTCAACCCCTCGCCTCCGGGACAAATCTTCCGCTCAGGCCTGTCCCAAACAGTAATAATGGAGTCCAGACCGCAGGCCGGAACGTGGTGCCCAAGAAGAACCTGAGCCTGGCATGGCAGACCCCGAGCAACGACAGCGCTGTCTCGGTGGGACTGACTATGCAGAACTCCGCTGTTGTTCTAGAGGATATCGATGATGTGTCCGCCGTCGACTGCACTGGCCAGAGTTCTGTGGCTGTCACCTTTAACAATACCGAGGCCTATACTGAAGCCCTTTCGGAGTGGAGCGCCATGAACAGCAGCTTTGTGATGATCACCAACCATTTGGGTGATTGTGACTCCGAGCTCGAGCGGTCTTTCTTTGTGACTGATGCTGACGCTCTTACTGCCTTCGAATCCAACCTGACAATCATTGCTCTGGCGGAAAAGAGTGACATTGTTGGAACTACGAGTACGCTCTCCCAGCCTTTTACCGAACAAAATCCAGAGACTGATGACTAGGTCCCAGGCACCACCGAGATTGACTTCACCAGTGGGTCCAAGTCTCTGGACAAACGTGGAATCAGCTGGAACGACGATGGCCTTACCATCGCTTACACATATTCTATTCCTTCGGAGCAGACGATTGTGGACACAGACTATGTGACAGTAGTCGTGAACGAGGCCTCAATCAACAACTCGGTCCAGTATTCCGGTCATGCAAAGTGGGAACTGTTCAAGGGCGTGACCGAATTCTACATCGATATCGACAAGTCGGTGTACCACTATGCTGATATGGAGCTTACAATCAAGGATTCGTGGTCTGACAGCTGGACCTGGTCGCCCGATGCACTGAGCTACTCTGTCCTCGACGTGCCCGGTATTATTTCTCTCGGTCCTTCTGCGGGTATCAGCTTTGGTGCCAGTGTCACCGCCGCCGCTGCTGGCACCGTCACAGGCGAATTCACCTCGCAGATGCCCAACGGTACAATCCACATGGATTTCAAGGACTGGGACTCCTCTTGTCAGTGTGCTCATAGGAGGGGAAAATGTTTTGGTCGAGAATATTACAGTTCTGACTTCCCATGAACTTTAGACTCCAGCGGCTGGGAGACAGAGCACGATGCCACCTTCAACGTCACCGAGGACGTTTCCATCACCCTGAAGCCCTACATCGACTTCACCGTCGAGTTCGCCTGCAAGCTCTTTGACGGCCTGATCGACCTCAGCACTGGCGTCAAGGCCGAGCCCTCCTTTCCGTTCGTCACGACCGCCACCGCCACGCAGGCCATCAACGCCACGTCTGGCAGCGTGACGTACCCAAACACTACCAGCAGCACTGCCTGCGCCAACGGTCTGAGTGAGGCTATTTCTTTCGAGTTTGACGTCACCGCTTTCGCCACGGAATGGATCGATATCTCGCTGTATGAATACGAAGTCAGCATCTGGGATGGATGTCTTGACTGGTAATGGGTACAGAGCATACCATGGAGCAAATGAGCGTGACAAAGGGGATCCGCCTCTGGCGCTTGGGTTTCAGAGTCAAGCACTCGCTTGTATGGAATAAGGGGAGATGATGTGGGCGAAAGAGAAAAAAAAACCAGACAAAATTATATCGCCTCTAACTAACCACCTCTGGTGCTACGTAATCATTTACTCCAATATTTATCTTTATTTGAGGAATGTATAAATACCACTCTGTGATTCCCTCTGGACATACCTAGCAAAGTCCGGGAGAGAAAGGGAACGAAGCTGAGGAAGAAAGGGGGAAACATCGCCACCCTACCATGTCTGTAGACGATTCAGATCAAAAGAAGAAAAAAAATCTCTTGTACGTCCTCCAGGTAGTCTAGACGCGACATATCTGATGAAAAGACTATCTTGGGTCATTCTCAAACTTATAAGCCTCACGGTGACAAAACGTTCTTACACCTTTGGAGTCGCGAGAACATTTGGAAGCTCCAGGAGATATTTCACCCGCTATGAAAGGTCTTTAATGATTTGGATGCATGTCGTGGCACTGAACAACAAGCTGAGGTCGAGTATGATGCAAGTCCTGCTGGCTGCAGAGATCCCGCTTTATTTTAACTCAGAAAGAACAAGTTGATACTACTCGGCATCGCGGCACAGACGAAGCCAATCTTAAAAACTTCTTGAGAAAGATTAGAACATGAAAAGGATTCACGGGCTAGAATCGTCCAGTTCACACTTTCTAGTCAGAAATACCGGCCTATGATTTACAGCACTGGAACATTAAAGTTTAGCGGCAACCTTCTCGGAGATCTTGCGTTGATATCATCCGGACGTAACCAATGGAGTCTGGACGGAACTGTGCCTCATAGCACACATATGCATGAAATTATGTATAGTATTATGCACTGTAGACCTGCTGTATAAACCACGACAGCTTTATAAATGGGTATGTTGTTTTGTTTTTTGTGAGCGTCGCGAGCTGCTCTCATAATTCTGTACTGCCCTGCTTCCTCAATTCAGATCCCTCAGCCCACATTTCCCTTCAACACAAGCTCCAGCACATCAATCCATCCATATGCGATCCTTTGTGGCTTAGTTGGAGTTGGTGAGAGTGGCGTTGCAGGTGTATCCATAGTCGCTGCAGATTAGTTAGTATCATTGCTCGCTCGGTAGTCGTCGTAATGCGTGCAAGCGTTTACTGACCTGTTGGCGACGTATGACAGCTGGCAGGTGGACGAGCACGATGCAGTGCACCCGTCAACGTCCTCAGCAGGTGGCCTGTGCAAAATACGAGTCAGCGAATGTGAAAAGGGGGGGATTTGACCGTGGTCTCATGGTTGATGAATGCGAGAAGCCGTGGGTGGTGCGGAGTAGAAACCTTCCGAAGAAGGTCGGGTCGCTTTTGCAAAGACACAGGCTCTGTCAGAGCAAGCACGTACATGAAAACGCTGGCCTGGCATGATGAACCGGCGTTGATGCACTTGTAGTTCATGGCCACGGTATCGCAGACAGGACACCACCTCTGGTACTGGATGAGAGTCTCTGGCACGGGCACGATGGGGAAGCGGGCCACGAGGGCGCTGGCAGCACCGACGAGGGTGAGAATCACTGCGTTGGTCTGGATATACATGAAGTTTGTTCTTCCGTCAGCTTTTCCGTGACACGAAGTGGCAGCACGGATTCACGTGTTTTGGGATTTTTTTTTTTTTTTGCTTCTTTCCACCCACCTTCATTTTGAGAATGAATTGTAATATACTGAATCCGAGGAGAGGAGAACCCGAAAGAAAAACGAGAGACTGTGATGAACAAATGAACGAGAGGAACGGTTGAGGAAAGCCGAAAAGGTAGGATGGGAGAATGAGTGTACGAGAGACCGCCTTTTGGGCGATATAAATTTATAAATGACCTGTACCGATGCCAGGGAGTACAAGCAAAAGGATGTGCAGTACAGATTAAGATTGACTCCCTGGCATAACCGCTCAGGCCCGCCAATGCGACTCAGGGGCGGATCGTGTATCCACAGCGAACACCGCTTTGATGTCATCCGTCCCGCGTAGACAGTGGCAGACGCCCCTGGCAGCTGGTGATCATCGATTAGGGGCAATACAAAATGTGCGAATCACAATTTACCAAACGCTGCAGGAGGACCACCTCAGGGATGATCCAAAGGAATCTGCTTTGTTGTTCGCCCCACGGCCCCTGAGGGACTTTGGACTGGCTGAGGTGACACTGGCTGGCGCCTTGACGGATGCATGCATGAAGTAGAGAGCGAGTTGGCTGTCAGATGTCGCACATTGAAACCAGGAAAAATCCTTTGGTGTCCTCTGTACCGTACATAAATTAGAGCTGCATGGTAAAGTAAATTACTTGCACTATACTGAACCCCTGAGGGGAAAAACCAAACAGTGAGACATGGGCTAAGGCATGGCAACCTGCAGACACAACAGTAGCAAATACGACCGAGACCTAAGAGCGAATGTACCCTTCAGCCGAGAATCGCTTGCCTGCATCGTGATCCAAACAAGAAAAGAAAAGGACAGTGAATACAATACTTCAAACTAACATGGTATCCAGTCAGCGGTGATGACCGTCAGCGGCACAGGTCTTGGACAATTCTGGGCGGCGGCCTCGTTTCGAAGTTCAGATACTGCTCTTGGTGTCTAGGCACAACACAGGCACGACACAGGGTCTCTCGTCTAAGGAGGCGAGCCTTTGGGGATAGGAGGCAACGCTTGGCGAAAAGCAACCACCCGTTTCATGAAACATTAGTGGATCATTGCCAGCCAATGGATCCTCTTCAGGCTTGCAGGATCAAGTGGATCGATCAGGTTGCAACGCTGGTTAAGCATCCGTGCCATGGTTAAGTGAAGATCATCTCCCTGTCTTGGACTGAGGAGTGTCTTGCCTCACGCTTGGTTCTGGTGCCTTTTCACGTGCCTCTACCTGTTGGATTTACCTAGGACTTTGTAGGTATAATACATATAGCATATATTCCGAAAGTCGCCACTCGGAGTGAAAGTAGTATGGTCAGAGTCAAATTGGTGTTATCGTGTATCGTTCAGCCAAAGCAATACCTGGATTCAGTCTATCCGCAAATCCACCCGTCCCATCAAAGCCCTCCCCTCGCCGGCATTGTCCCTTGCCCTGAGAATCCACGTTACTCGTTGCTCAACTGACGATGTAAATAATGGTTGACAGATACATTACGCCCTTACGCTCTCGATCGCCCTCGTCCACCTTGTCTTCATTTCCTTTCATCATTCTATTATTTTATTCCCGCTAAATAGCAAGCAAGTGCTGCATGCCAGGTTAGATACGCAATGCGCTATACGCACTGGGCATATGAGATCAAGACAGTCTTGTAAAAATAAAGAAAAACATCCCCCTTTTCCCAAGCATCTTCCAGCGAAACAGAATCTAACATTTTCTACCTCTTTAGTTTTCATGCATTCTCTTAGCTGCGATTGCAGGAGATACAGTGCTGCTACAGCCGCTGGCTCACACTTGCTGAAAGAATGATTGGAAGCTTGCACGATTTCTTCAGTATTGGTTTATATCGAGCATCCTCATTGAGACCCTCTATACAAAGCTTGAAGTGACAAATTGATCGTCAAGAAGGCTGGTATTCCTGTATCAGGCGATACTGCATACTTGCTCCTGACCCTGATGATTCTGAGGATCGTGGAAATCCGAGGGTCTAAGTATGTGTGCCTGGGGGCAATAGAGCCTTACAAGCAACAAGACTGCTTACCGTGGCTACGAGAACCTATCGTGGCTACCTTAGCGCAGCGAAGCGAATTCTCTGTCCGGTGAGTACCCGGCAAACATATCGATGTCCCCGACCTGCTGCCTCATCATCAGGATTTGCCAAGCCCAAAGGCACCATCCTGTTGACCTCTGGTGACCAAGAGGCAGCCCAGTGGCCTGCTCCGAGGTCCTCAATCGCCGCTGCGGCCCTCGTCTCCTTTGGTAATCAGCGTCTCTTGATCTACCAAGTTGCGCACTTCCTCTAGGCTGTCTGTCACGATCCTTTTGTTCATCGGGTGCTTTTGTAGCCTGATGCATGATTCTCGGCGACGGAGAACTACGGGATGCACGTTGAGTCCAATGAGATCATGCTTGGTCTGTGACTCGAGGATGATAGAGTCATATTGGTCAGCTGTGTCACACCCTTTTGTGATTGATGACTGGCGAGCTCAAACGCGTCAATGAGAAGAACAGCCCAGGATGCCGAGGTTCCCAAGTGCGCGCGACGGACTTTGGGGCATCTTTGACCATGTGCATGAATCTGGCCTGAGGGTCTTTGAGCTGAGCATAGTTGAAGAAGGGGTATCTACAAAGGCACAGAAGAACGAACTTCTAGGTGACCCCCTTACAGAGCCCCGTGAGAGGTCTCTTGGCCACGGCTGACTCTCGCCGTCGCTGTGCGGAGTGGCTCTGGTCGCCTTTCAACGCTTTGTTTCCGACCGCCACGGTCGGCCTGGTTCGTGGAGGAAGGAGGAGGATGATATGACATTGTCGATGACGGTCTACCAGCGAAGCAGCACACGCCTCTGTCGATGCCCAGCTTTCCACACATCGGACCTGCCTCTCAGCTTATACTTTCTGCCCCCGAACGCCACATGGCCAATAACTTGCAGCAGATGACCTGGTCGACTTGTTACCTTTTATGACGGTCGAGGGATGAAGGTGGATGCTGTGCGCGGCCTCGCACCTGAGACCCGTCGTCCAAGCTGAAGCATAATGGGGAAGCGAGAAAGAACGGTGAACAACTTCACCCCGAAGGTGCCGAAGAAGGAAATATGTTCATGCGGCTGTACCAGCTGAGCTCGGCAGTGCCGGGACGAGGCGAATCAGCCTCATCATCCACTTGATATCCGCTGTGGCAGTGCCGAGGAACCCGCCGCCGTGGAAGTATAGCAAGGCACTCTCGTCAGACTTCCAAGTGCGTGTTCCTCGCTCTCGCCAGCGTGTTGCGAACTCGTGGTGTCGCTCGCTGTCCGGTCAAGTCCGTTTCGATTGTTATTATTATTAGCCAACGTGTCGTGAAGGTTTGATCTTAAGCTTAAATGAGCGTAGTGACTATTCTGACCGGCTTGAGTCGCACATTCTTGACCAACATGGAAAGACAAGGGAAGAGGCGGGGTCGCGTCTCATCCTGCAGGTGGCGCGCTATCGCAGCGGAGGAACGATGCCCGAGTTCACATTTCGTTCCATGAGCCCTCTACAATCCAGGTACATATGGACTTTCGACAGACACAATTATAAAAAAAATTAAAAATAAAAACATAAAAATTTAGAATAAAATTAAAATAAAATAAAAAAACCACCCCGCACGCCGTATCGATAGTCGTGAAAGACAAAAGAAAGAACTGGGGGCAGCCTGGTAGACTTCTGTCAAAGGCTCGTGGGAACAGGGGTTCATCTCATCCTCGTGTACACGTACAGGCAAAGCTTGATCTGGATGGTCAAACAACGAACATGGGGCCTTATCATAGGGATCAATCAGCATCTGCAAGGGCCCCAATGTTCCGAAATGCATAGATGCAATGCACGTGTCCGAGTACGAAGGATATAGCCGCTTCTATGCCCGGCCTCGTTGCCGCATAACGTAGTGTCCTTGAGCCAGTCAGGTAAATAGGGGTCTCTGGAGAAAATAACCCACTTGTTAAATTGCAACGGCCTCTAAGCTTCAACCCTATACTTATTTGTTCAGTGAAGACCGTTGATCAGCGGTTCGCTCTCGGTCCCGGTCCCACTTCTCGCTAGAATCTGCAGTTCGCGCTAAGCCCTAGACGGATGTTCAATATATCCCGTGTGGACTAAGATGCCGTTGTCGATATAGTGGTTTCCCGATTCCTTCGCAACGGCCGCTCAGCCACCAGCAACTTGGACGCTCAAGCACATATTTTGTTCCAACAAGCTATATCGCTGTGGTGTCGCTTAGGGGCATTCATGGGCTTTGTCATTGAGAAGTCCAGGGGTCCGTTAGGTAAATATGTTGGGCCTTGTTGCATCGACGAGAGCGAGAGCGACGGGGTTTTAGTTTTTTTCTTTCTTTCTTTTCTCTTTAAAATATACCCCGAGCTGGAAAAGAGTAATGAGGCGTTAGTTCTGGTGGTAGATGAGATTTTAATTCCATTCAAGGGCTACTTACTCAGATCCTCCGCTGCAAAGTTCCGAGATCTATATAAAAGAAGGATTGTCCCCTGTGTTTGTTGTAGTCCTCGACGATCCCAAACTTGTTTCAAGCAAGCTCACAGCCCAAGTCTTCCAGCCTTGGAACCATCTCGATAACGCCCTTCTCCCCCATCTTCGCCCCTCCACCCAACACATATCATGCCGTCAACCTCGACGATGCGGAAGCTCCTGCTCAGCAGCTTCAGCCTGGGCGCTGCTGCCCTAACCAACAGCTCAGTCCCATCAGAGATTCCCGTCGCCACCCTGGCGGATGGAGCGAGCTGTGCATGCACCCAGCTGGCAGCAAAGTACGGCGCTTCCGTCATTGGCCAAAATTCGTCCGACTACGCCATCGAGACCGTCTCTTACTGGGATATCCGTTCCGACCAGGAGCCTCAGTGCTTCTTCCAGCCTGCAGATGCCTCTGAGGTGGCGGGTGCTGTGTCGACCATCGTGTCCTGTGGCGCCCAGTTTGCTATTCGAGGTGGAGGCCATATGAATGTAAGAAAAGAAAACAAGAACAAGTTGCCGACTTCCCCTCTCCTTCCTCTTTCTTGAACGACGTCGGCCACAGTCGCACCCCCCAAACTCACATGGCTTCCTATATTAGTTCCCAGGCTCCAACAACATCAACGGCGGCGTGGTGCTCGCGCTCGACAACCTGACGGAGCTGGCGGTCGCGGCTGACAACTCGTCCATTGCTGTGGGCCCCGGCAACCGATGGGTCGATGTGTATTCGGCACTGGACCCATACGGTCTGTACTGCATTGGTGGCCGTCTCAAAACCATTGGCGTTCCCGGCCTGAGTCTCATTGGAGGATTCCACTACCTCATCAACACGTATGGCATGGTCATGGACAACATACTCAGCTACGACGTGGTCCTCGGCAACGGCACCCAGGTTGTTGCCAACGCTACGTCCAACCCGGATTTGTTCTGGGCGCTCAAGGGCGGTGCCAACAACTTCGGCATCGTGACCAAGTTTGTTATCAAGACGCTTCCCATTCCGTATATCAGCACCACCGTTCAGACCTACAACGAGTCTGCTGTTGTGGACTTCATCGGAGCCACTGCCGAACTCGCTGAGAATGATGGCCCGGATCTGGCTGCAGGAAGTGTCATCAGCATCAGCTACAACGCCACCACCAAGGCCGTCTCCCCTTCGCTCCTTGGTATCCAAGAAGGAACCGAGTCGCCTCCCTCGCGCTTCGCCAACTTCTCTGCCATCCCTGCAGTCTCTGTCTCGAACAACGTCTTGACTCCGCTCCAGTGGCACGAGAACTTGGAAACGCCTTTCCAGATGTTCCGGTAACAACAACCCCTCTTCCTTCTTTGCCTTGTCCCCTCTCTTCTGTTCAGGGCTGTGCATTGCTAATATGTAAATTCCAATCTGCTTTAGTATCCAATTCGCCTCTCACACGATGAAAGCGAATGCAACTCAACTGAATCGCATTTACGACGCATGGAAGGCTGCTGTCGACGAGATCAGCGACGTGGAGGGTCTTTACCCTACCTTTGTCATGAACATTCTCCCCAAGAGTGCCGCGTCTGTCGCAAAGAACAACGGCATCGGAAATGTCTGGGGTCTTGACGACGATGAGTCCTGGATCAGTGAGTTTGCCCCTCTACCCCCCACCCCCCCCCCGGGCCTGTTGCGCACCTCTCTCCTGGTGGTAATTACTTACGGGTTTTGCTAACCATGCTTTTTGTGTAACGCTATAGTCTGGCAATTCTCTACTGCCTGGGCCAACGAGGTCGACGACCTCCGCATGACCAACTGGGTGCGCTCGCTGTCTGACTACTGGCACATGGAAAACCAAGCGCTTGGTCTGGCGTCTGAGTTCCTCTACATGGGTGACAGCGGCGAGTTCCAGGACCCGTTCCTGGGCTTCCCTATCGAGAATGTGCAGCGCATGAAGGCGATTCGCGAGGCTTACGATCCCCTGGGCGTCTTCAGCCGCCTGAACTGGGGTGGATTCAAGCTGGGTGCCAACTAGATGGCGGTTTCATGTAAATAGTACGTGCGTTTTTGTTATAAGAAGCCGGTTTAATCAGCCTTTGAGCCCATTATTTCAAGATTCAAATGAAGTGTGTAAACCAAACCCACGGAACACTTTACTGGACTTCACGATTGGTGTGACCAGTTCAACATATTAGGTATGTAATAACTTTGTTGTCGGAAGAAGAAAATACGTTGGATAATGTCTTCCTCGGTCCGATACATAAACGATGTGCCAGTTACTATGATCAGCTGGTCTACATATATATTTCAACAAGAACAAAAGTGAGTGGTGCATCTATAGAAAGAGGGTGGCAGTTAAAAATAAATTGAACGGTATCTCCACACTATCAAAGCCGAGCTAGAAGAGACAGAGATTCTCGTGACCAATCATGTTCAGTAATATATTGGACTATATAAATATGATACTGGCAGCTGTAAATTAATGTCACACCCGACTGCATAAGTCTATGAATCTTGAGCCCCGGTATCCGGTTGCGACAAAACTATATCTTGACATATGCATGGATAATAGCCGAACCAAACATTGATCGCCCAGATCTTGTGGTCGTTATCGCATATCAGATCAGAACAGTCAGCAGTAGATAAATAAAAATTGGGAACAAATCAATAAACTTCGAAAGGGCTCGGGCCTCCGGATTTCTTACCCCAGGATTCTCGTCTGATCACACAAGCCTGTGGCTGCAATGTGCAAGTAATTGTCGGGGACAAAGCCCCAGACCTCGACGACTTTACCAAAACAAAGACCATAAATAGGCCTGGAGCTGCACGTTATAGGGAGCGTCAGCAGATTGACCCGCTGAATGCATGACAAGTAGCAACTATCTTCATGTAAATGAACATATGATTGGGATAAGCACGGGCCTATGACCGCCCCCCCCCCCTTCCCCTCCCTTTTCTTTTCCCTTCCTAGATGGTTTACTGCACTGCGTTGAGGGGCTTCAGCCAGGTTTGTGGGGAAGCGGCTCATACTCAAGTAGGAGGTATAATTAAATACATGGAATATTTTCAAGATTGAGTGAGCGTAGATAGATTACATGGGTGATTACCAAAGCGAATCTTCGCATAATGTCCAGGGCCCAGCACGCATACAACCGTAGAGTGAAGTAACCTAAAAATTCATAGAATCCCACGGGATAAAGATGGCTGATAGCCACGGGTCGTCCCCGAAATTTGTCAGGAAGGCGTCCTGGATCTCTTGTGACGATCCCTGAAGATCTGCGCCGCCTGCAGCCATGGCAGAGACTTGCTCAATGCCCGTACTACCCAGAGGATCAAGGTTCTGTGAGAAGGAGATCTCGTATTAGTAACGGCCTTCAGTGAGAAATTGAATACCCAAAAATTGGAGGGCATAGATCATATAGTGAAGCATGTGGGAACAACACAACACAGCTCGGCTGGTTGCTGACGATGGCTGAAGGGTCAAGAATTTGAGAGCGATAGAATAAAAAAAACCCAAAAAACCTGGTGAGTGTTCGTGCTGCACGTACTGGGAAATCTCTCTTGATCCCTTGCTTGATCAATCTCATCACCTTTGCAGCTTTGGACCAGGCTGTGATGATTATCGTCAGCTTCTTGATACCACGCAGGGAAACGTCCCACAGAGGGGGGGGGGGGCATCGACTTACTGCTGGCTTCTTCATCATCTTCCAGGATGGGAATCGTCGCAATGGTCATTTCCATCTGTTTTGCAAGATGATCCAATAACGCAAAAAGATGGAGTCTGCCCCTGGCCACGGCAGGGTCCCACCCAGGGATGCTATCAAGAGTGCTGAGCCGGAAGAGCGCAACGATGACGTGTAGAAGCTGGATGAAGGTGGTGAGGGTGAGACCCATGTGTTGTTGGGTTGGTATTCTATCCCAGGTCTGGAAGAAGTTCTCCACGGCTTTGAGACATTTCTGTAGTGCATCCAAGCGCTTGATAATGTCTACATTGTCTAATGATGGATCAAAGTTGGAAGCCAGGTCATGGACAGCAACCTCTGCGCCGTACAGAGACAGCAGGACTGCCTCTGTTTTCACAACACACAACTTCCAGTCAGCAACCCAAGTTCCACTGATGGATATGTCTAATAGACGAGGGACTTACCATTCTGCACGAGGTTTGCCGGAAGCGTTCGCCAGATGTCCTCTAATTGAGCACTCAATGAGTTGTGAAAGTACATGGGTATTCGGGACTCTCCAGCGCGATAGGCCTGTTGAATGGCCAGATCTGTCATCTGCTGGCCCACGAGCGCACATCGGACCTGTGTAGCAAGGATGCTGTCGCCCTCCCACTCTGGGGTCTCGATGATAGCTCGTAGGTTTTGTTCCATGAAGGGTGTCCAACGGATAGCATTCTCTCTTCTGACCATTTGAGAGGACCTGAAAAGATGATGAGAATTGATTTGCCAAATTTCTCGCAACTCATACAAACACACGCAAACATCAAAAAGGAATGGAAGGGAGAAGAACACTTACATGCTCGTCCACACATAAAAGGCCAGTACCGTCCTGCGTTCTTCCATAGTTCGGGCTGTATTACTCTGCCCATGGCAATTCTTGTTCTGAGACTTGGGAAGCCAAAACTTCTTGACGTACGTGTACGCTGTCTCTCCGTGCACGCTCATAAACCCCAGGTCTTGAGCCATGGCGAGCCCCATATTGGTCCAGAGCGATAGCCAAGGCTTGTCAGTCCTGTGAGAGTGAGGCCATTGCATAAACACCAGCAAACTCTGCAGCAAGTCGAGGTTCCTGTCCAGATCAATCACCACCTTGGTGGCGACGGCCTGTCTCAATTTGTCTCCCAAGGCATAGGCCTCCTTCATGGAACAGGAGGCACATGCCATGATGCTGAGCCACAGAAACGGGTGAGTCCGTCGAAGTTCTTTGGCGGTTAAGGACGGAGGCAGATAGACTATAGGGCAGAACCGCACCATGTCCCTCCGGAATAGGGCCAAATTTGATTCTGCAACATCATCGGCAATAGGGCCTGTAAATTCTGGTATGAGCATATGTGTCTGTAAAGAAGAGAGAATAAAGAAGGAGGGAGAGAAGATGCAGGATCCGTCGACGTACAGTCATATTCAAAGCCCACACCCGTACTCGACGGACTTGTTACATCCGTTGCATACGTCTCGCCAGAAGCAGGCCCTGCCGGGCTCTCATTGGGGGTCGACACGGATGACAGCGATGGGACAGTCGGCGGCCCGCCTAAGCCATGTGTCTCGGGTCTTGTAGAAGGTGAGTTGGCCTTGCCGGGAGCTCTGATGTTGGTCTGTAACCTGATCAGAGAGACCAGGTCATCCAGCTTCTCCTCGAGATGCGCAGTCCTCGAGGAAGGGGTTTTTCGTGGATTTCGCTTCCGGTTGGGAACGGATGGGTTACAGTCCTTTTTGAGCCGGAAGCACCTAGAAACGCGGCGATTTGAAATATCTCAGGTCAGACCAAGGAAATACGACGAGGGCAGCCTACTTTGAACAGCAATCATAACAAGGACGAGAATCTAGACACAAGGCAGCCAGCGTCGACCATTTCTTCCAGACAGCACCAGTCACCAACTTTCAAGACTTATATTATGCAGGGGGGAATGCCAAGAGATAGAAACACATGGCTGATCCCACCTTGTCCTCACAATAGCAAAAGTTTATATGTATATGTATATGTATAAAGTATGTTTGAGAGAGAGAGAGTGTGTGTGTGTGTGTGTGCGCGTGCAACTGAAAGTGAGAAAAGACAGACTTACCGCTCGCAGGCTCCTCCTCCGTCGCGGTGGATGCATTTACATTTTGCCTTGGCGCAATTCGTACACGCATGCCCATAAGGAGCAGGTGTGCCCAAGGGCATGTGTGCGTCGGACGGTGCGGGAGACTTCCCAATACGTTGACTGGATGACTGCATGGCGAGGACTATTTCCTTGTGGCGCTCGCCTCACATGTGGCCCGATTGCAGTGTGGGACTCGGGCTCTCGTTCTCCTTTCGGTGCTGTAACGGTAGACTCTCGGCGGAGGCCGGACCGGGCCAGGCGCGCAAACCCTGACGCGAAATACCCAAAGGCTATGGCTTAATGCAACCGGCCAGGTGGATTTCGCGATTTTCGGATGGGTACAAGTCAGAACGTCGTTGGCGCAACACAAACGAAAAACACTGAATGTCGGATTGTTCGGGGGAAGCGAAAAAGGGCCAGTTCACGCTCGAAATCCGGTCAAGAGGTAAGAGAACCAGTCACTCTGCTAAAAGGAAGAGGGAGAGAGAGGAAGAGACGGGGGGAGCACGCCCTGCAGCTGAAAACGGGAACGGAATCCAGTTAAATCCGCGGCGGACCAAAGTCATGGGCGCACAGCATCTGACAGTAGAGGCGGCATGTTGGGTGATTCCGAACTCCGAAGCCCGCATCTGTTGCGTGTTGAAATCCGACGTCAGCCCACATAGTACTATACCATATTAAGGTCTCTCTCTTCCTGGAGCAAATCCGTCGATCTTAGGATCGAATGATCTGCGATAACCCTTAGTTTATGCCAACGAATCTTTGGAAGGACAGGGCCATTGATACACGCCCAGATGCCCGTTTTACTCGTTCGGAATAAGAAGATGCACTGCTCAGTATCCTCCAGAACATTTGGTGAATGGTGCGAGCGGTTAATTAACTGACTATTACCATGGCACCTGCAGACGAGATGGATTGGATTCAAATCATCTATGTTCTCGACCACTTTGTCGATCAAATAACATCCTGCTGTGAACAAACGACCTCTTGTGCTTTGAAAAACATTCGACCTCTTTTCCAAAAATTACAACTAGTCTTCGTTATCCCGAGGCTCGCGAGTTTTTTTCTTCTTTCTTTCTTCTTTCTTTTCTTTTTTGTAACAAGATAGCAAGAGTGTCTGCGTGCAGGTAGTAAAGATCAAGGGATGGAACAGGTGGCTGGTGTCAAATAAACTGGGGGCTGTCATTGGTATTCTCGTAAATCCGGCAGGATGACAACATTTTCCGATGTCCTCATGCTGTCCACAATCGGCAGATATGATCTCGATATGCATCTGCTTAGGTCATCCCTACGTGCTTCTGCTGGTTTATATCGAAAGCATAATGACAACACCGAAATGACTTCACTAGATATAAAACCTTACACTTACGTTAGTATAATTACCAGTTGATATAAGCCTGGCCTGCCGGACTAATTCTGCTCATGAGTCGATGCGAGCCTTCCTGTAGAGCATGGCACCTTTCTGCTGTAAGAAATTGAGTATTGGTGGAACGTCCTGGGGTCTATTACTTACTCAGCACACGGTCGACTGCTTACAGCCAGAAGCACTACGACTTCTTACAATAACCACACTCAGATGCCTGTGTAACAACGAAGCTGGGTGCGTCGGTTTATGAACCCTAACATCCCATGCAAAGTCAAGAATTCCTGTATTTTACATTTGTGGTGAATGCAAGAGGTGCTCTGCTCTGTATTTGTTTCAACCTTGCCAAAAGTGTTCAATCATTTGCAGAAATTGTGTATTCACAAGCCTCCAATCCAAGCAGGCTGGGAGCCGTTAATTACATATGCAAAACAAAAGTTCCTTCGTTCCACATGGAGTGCATATATATACACACAATGAATATATACAACTGGGGTCCCATATACATAGTCGTTACTTCACACTCTCTCTTAAAAGACTCATTACAGCGTAATCTCGATAATCTGGCCACTCGCTTCGGTAGTCGAGTCTCCACGGGTGGTCAGGTAGATGGTAGACCCGTCACCCTTGAGGACGACCGAGGTGGGTCCGCCGGCGATGCTAGTGTCGTTGATGAGCACGGTCAGCTCGCCAGTGGTCAGGTCCACCGAGGACAGGTAGTAAGGGTCCTGGGCGCCGTAGGCGATGGTGCCGTTGAGCTGGAAGTCATCCCAGTCATCATCGCCGAGGAAGTTGGTCACGATCTCGGCGTCTCCCGTGGCGACCAGGGCGGAGCCGTTGTCTGCGATGGGGATACGCCCCAGGAGCTCGAGATAGACGTTGGTGAAGTAGGCGTAGGAACCATCGGCGGTGATCTTCAGGCCGTCGATTCCGATCGGGGTGGTGGCATTGTCGGGGGCCAGGAAGTACTCGCTCGTGACGGCTTCGGCAACAGAGCCAGTGTCGATGTCGACTCGCCAGAGACAACCCACGCGAGAGTCGGCAAGGACCAGGACGTGGGAGTTGGAAGGCAGTGCAGCCATGCCGTTGAGCATGATCGCGTCAGGCCTGTGTGCGTGTGTCAGTGAGGTTTTTCATATTAATCACGATTAATCCATTCATCCATAAAAAGGACAGGATGGTATGATGATAGACAGAAATGGTTTAGGTTGAACGATCAAAACTAACAAGGTCGCAACTGTCTCCAGCACAGTGATATTTGGGTTCTCCTCGGTGGCCTCGGTGAAATCAATGGTGAAGATGGTCTCGTTGGCGTAGCTATAGCTGCCCCTGACGCCTCCAGCAACAGCAAACTTGTCATCGTCGACCCTGGCAATGCCAGTCAGAGCCGTGACCCCAGGCAGGTAACGGACAACCTCGGCCGTGGGCTCATCCGCGTTGGTATCGATCGTGTACAGCTCAGGACCGGTGAGGGTGGTGAACAAAAGCTGGCCATTGGAACGGAGGATGCTGTTCTCGATGTCGACGTAGGTCGTGAAATTGAAAAGCTGTTTGGCGGTCTGGGCCAGCGCGGAGCCCGTCAAGGACGAAAGGGTCACGGCCGCAAGGGCCAGGCTGTTCTGAGAACGCATGATGGGAATAGAAGGCAAATCTCAAAGGGGAGGCAGAGAGAGAGAGCAATTGGACGGTGTCGCGTCAAAACTTTCACACTCACACACACATCAACGACAGCAAAATTCCAAGCCGTCAGGAGGCGAGCGGTGGCAATATATACCGTTACAACAGTAGTAGATCGCAGGGTCCCTCAAGAGAAGGAGTAGGAGGCCACCTCGGTGAACGAGGCCGTCTCCATATTCAGTCCGTTCCTGGCAAGGAGAACGTCCCTGGTCCCAATCCTACAATAACGTCAGGGCCGCCGTGGTGTGGGGGATTAAACGGTAATCCTTTCCCCTTTGCTATTACAGTTTACAGGGCCATTGCCAGTGGCACGTAACCCGAATGCCCCCCACTGAGACACTATGGACCTGTGCTGCGACCCACTGGTCTCCAGATGCGTCACTAAATTTTCTCTATTAAGCTTGTTGTTTGCAGGCACTAGCTCGGTACGTGTGCAGAGCCGAAATTACCGATGGCCAAGTTGTTCAGGGGCCGACGTACAAGCCGCGCATGCTTAACAGGGGCAAAAAACGACTTGTTTTCCCCAACCCGGTTTACTCGTAGATACGAGGCGTCCCACGCCAATGAGGAATGCATTGTGCCATCGTAGACCAAATAGATGCAAGTCGGTACTGAGGTAGGGTCGCGTAGAAGAGGATGCTGCATAAAGAATCATTATCTCCCATCGGCGGATTTTTTTGGTTACTATTACAATAGTATGTACTATGGTAAGTAATGATCTATCTGCCACTCCGAGGATTTTGCCCCACTGTGTATCTGCATGTTCAGTTACTCGTCCGTCCGGCGAGACAAGTCATTACGTCGTGGTTGTAATATACATCGTAGTATTCGGTGAGGAGATACCGATCACGACAGCACTATATTTGTGGGACAAAACATCATGATCCTGACTCTGCTGGGAGGGAGGTCTTTTTCCAGATGGGAAGGAAGCTTCATGAGCAAAAGAAAGACGACAAGTAAAGTGCCGGCTCCTGGCATGATGAATGGGTGATATTTGAATTCCTTCATGCCTTGGGATTAGTTTGCCATTCGAATCGGAGAATAGATGATGTAGTGGTTTGTTGAATTTGCCCTAACATACTAGACCACGGTAGTTCAGAGATCATCGAAACGAAAATGGAAACGGACAAGATGCCCCCACGTTCCGGGGGGGATTGGGTATGATTTGCACCTGGGCGGGTCTGTGTTTACGCAAGACCGGTGGACACTGTGAATCTCGTAGCAGGTTTTACTCCTATGTTAAGAATTGCTCAATGATGGTCTGGACTGCGCCTTGCATTGTGGGAATTTGTAGCCCTCCATTCCTAAGTCTTTGAAAGTGAAGAAGAAGCGAGTGCGCGGTCTCAAGTAATCATATCGAATATAGGTCGCCAGTCTCAATGTGGTGTACAAGGAACTGTTTTTTCACACATATATTATACGTAGATGATTTCATGTAGCTAGTGCATATCTGCGACGGACCTGATTGCATAAGTCATATATTCGAGCCGTGGTTCCACATGTTTTGAGGTGTGTGTGGCGTTTCATTGAACGATTTGCATCACTCGACTCGGATTCCGGAGATGCAGTTCGGGCCTATCGCCCGAGATGGGCGCCGACCAGGCCCATGCAGCAAATTACAAGTGTATAGTGTATTGTCTACGTCAATGCTAATCTTGCTTGCAGGCCTTATCGAGAAAGAAGAGAGAAAAATACATGAAAACTGGGCTGGAGTTTGGACGGCAAGACACGACTTGGTACATCGAAAGAAAGCAGACAGAATGCTTGCTTGTTGGTTCGTGATTTTGCAGCTGGGCTTCACTGCACACCCAATAAATAATAACCCTTCCTTCTGATGATGACTTGGCCATCTTGTATCTAAGACGGATTCCCAAGAAATATGGATTTTACCCAGGGTGACTGGGGAGTCAATAGCGTTTGTATGATGGTTATTGTTTCACAAAGCCACATGCACACCAGATTAGACGAACACCTAACATGCATAAAATTACATAGACACGCACTCACCACTCCCAGTGCATTGCTTCCCTCAGCCGGTCTAACGCCCGCCGATGACGGACCAAGAAGAAGGCTTGACTCCCCTTCTCTGTTAGCGGAAAGCTGTGCTCCGCAAAACCAATGAGTCTAGGCCTTGTACGTTTCTGCTGACAGGGCTCGCTCGGGCGACACACGGCACGGGAATCCCCACACAGCGGAACCCGCACGCTTGACATCAAAATTCTGCGCCGTGCTGTGATTGGGAAGAATATCGAGCAGCAGTGAGTGAGTCGAGTTGCATGACAGCGGGGGTTCTGATCAGCGAAAAGTGATCCAAGTCGAGTCAGGATTCAACATCACGACTTTCGAAAGACCTCTAGAGAGGGAAATTAAACATTCTTCCTAGGTAAGTAATTCACAAACAAGCCCTGTTTGATATCCAATTTACGCCCTCTCTTCCTTTCGAGAACATCCATTCAGCAAACAATCTCTCTGACCAGCAGCACCAGTGATCGTCACCACTACCATCATCACCATGGCAGCCACTGAAAGCCAAGGAGAGGATTACATTCTCACATTGTCCTGCCCGGACAAGTCTGGCATCGTGCACGCGGTGACGGGCATTTTCGCCAGCCAGGGCATCAACATCCTGGACCTGCAGCAGTTCTCGGACCCAGTCTCCAACAAGTTCTTCATGCGCGTGCACTTTGGACCCGTCTCGTCGCCCGACACCCTCAAGGCCTCCTTTGTGGACCTGTCGGCCTCCCTCGACATGGACTACGACATCCGGCCCGTCGCCAAGAAGATGCGCGTGCTCATCATGGTCTCCAAGATCGGCCACTGCCTCAACGACCTGCTCTTCCGGGCCAAGGCAGGCCAGCTGCGCATCGAGGTGCCCGTCATCGTCTCCAACCACCCAGACTACGAGCACCTGGCCAGGAGCTACGGCATCGAGTTCCACCACCTGCCCGTGACCAAGGACACCAAGGCCCAGCAGGAAGGCCAGATCCTCGAGCTGGTCAAGCAGCACGGCATCGAGCTGATCGTCCTGGCCCGCTACATGCAGGTGCTGTCGCCCACCCTGTGCGCTGCCATGAGCGGCAAGATCATCAACATCCACCACAGCTTTCTGCCCTCCTTCAAGGGCGCCAAGCCCTACCACCAGGCCTACGACCGCGGCGTCAAGATCATCGGCGCCACCGCGCATTTCGTCACCGCTGATCTCGACGAGGGCCCCATCATCGAGCAGCGCGTCGCGAGGGTCGACCACAGCATGAGCCCCAAGGATCTCGTCGAGGAGGGCTCCAATGTCGAGAGCCAGGTATTGGCCGCCGCCGTGAAGTGGGTTGCCGAGAGGCGGGTCTTCCTCAATGTTACAAAGACGGTCGTCTTTAACTGAGCTTTGGTTGTTGGGAAAGAAAAACTGAAAAACAAAGGAAGAGAAAAAGGAGAAGGACATATAAAAATAAAATAAAATCATCCATTTGTTCAAACTGTGTGACGGCTAAGAAGCAAACTCCTATGAGGAAGATGATACTGTCAGACCAAGGCGATGACCAATGATCAAGGCACTGCTCAGGAATGGAAACCTCGTGACTACAATACAACGAGACTCATCACCCATGGTATTACTAGTACAATTTGGTAGATGAGGCAGGCAGCATTATTTGACGGAACCCATCCTTCACTCAAAGCCTTGAATATCTGTGCGCTATTAAATTGTGATACCAGGCAGCCACTTAAGATAGCCTCAACCAACTAGCTACTTTTCCTTCATCTTTCCTTTCTTTCGTTTCTTTCTGCAGCGCAACCATCAAGCTAAATCCAAATTATCTCATTGTGTCCTATGTAGTAAATTCTCTGCAGCCGATTAGATTGTCTTCCAAGGGTTGCACTGAATCCATTAATTTTACACTCAATACCCTCCATGAGACACGCCCTACTATTGCTGTATTACTGTCAACAGTAACTTGTTGTCCCACTCAGTTCCCCTAATCCGTGAACGAACTTATTTAGGTAGATGCATGTGGCTTACATACCCCATCTGTGCTCCATCTTTTTGAGGCGCAGTCACTCCTCTAACACTTCATGGTTGGGTAGACAATTCGTGACTTATCTAGCGTGAAAAGCACCAAATATTAATGTACAACGAGCAAAGCTGGTGCCTGTTCAACCTCGTGAAGAAATATATATATATTCAATTACGGCCATGGCCCAACTTAATAGTATTGTTCCATAGCAACAAGCAGCCAAAACTCCCTCCTCCCGCACGTGGCTTCCTAATTGCTCTCAACTCAATCCCAACTCTGCAATGTCGATTCCAGACTTTGACCATCTCCCGGCTGTGGAGGGAATGCCACAAGGCTGTGCATGGGGCGTCTTCGACAAGGACGGAAAGAAAGACCTCCTGGGCACGCTCAATCTTCTCACCCCGGCTGTGGTCGCTGCTGCGGCTGCCGAGGTCAAGGACGGGGTGTCTATATCATTGAAGTAACCCCCAATAATTTTTTTTTTTTTTCCCCAACCGCCCCCCATTCTCTCAAGAGATACTAAGAATAAAAATCACTCATCTGACATCTAACGCAAAGCTGGCCGCTCAATGGCATCAAGATACCCATCCCAGGGCGTAAAGCGCCTGTCCATAAATTCATATCCTTCTTGACTCCCAACGAGCTGACTCCCTCGACATGTCATGGCTGGGACGACGAGCTGGAGTTCAACACCCAGTTCAGCAGCCAGTGGGACAGCCTGTGCCACATGCAGCATCAGCCGTCAGGCCTGGCTTACAACGGGACCAAGGTCACTCTTGACGGCTTGTCCTCGCCCCAGACAAGCGCTGAGAACTCGCTGCCGACTCTCGACCACTGGCACGCCCACGGCGGACTCGTGGGCAGAGGCGTCCTGATCGACTTCAAGGGCTACATGGACGCTCAAAACAAGCCTTACCACTGCCTCGATGGGTACCGCATCACAGTCGAGGACATCGAGAACGTGGCCAGGCACCAGAAGGTTGAGTTCCGACATGGGGACATCTTGATCATCCGGACCGGCGTTACGGAGATCTTTGAGAATCTTACACCTGAAGACCTTGCCAAGCTGCAGCAGTTCAGGCTGTCTGGGCTGCACGGTTCCGAGGACACGGCGAGGTGGGTCTGGAACAGGCATTTTTCTGCGGTGGCGGGAGATAGCTCGTCGTTTGAAGCTTTTCCTCCGCTCAAGGCAGATGGCACAGAAGGTTCTGTCGGTGATCTCGGTAAGTGGATGGATGATGGACAGCCCATTTTCAATTTTATTTTATTTTGGTAGCCTGGTTACGGGAATATCATATACTGACAGAAGCAGTATTGCATCAATATTTTCTCGCAATGTTTGGTCTGCCTATCGGAGAGCTCTGGGATCTCAAAGCCCTTTCTGCGTATTGCAGGAAGACTGGAAGATACAGTTTCATGTTGACCTCGGCGCCGTTAAACCACCCAGGTCTCGTGGCCTCTCCGCCGAATGCGCTAGCTATCTTCTGATGTCTCACCAAGGACAGACCCTCGAGCTGTGCATAAAGTATCGAGGGCTAACAAACTACTCTGGTTTCTTTCAAGATGTGGTTTTCTTAGGAATTCTGTGCAACGAACAGGTTTTTTGGATTTCCTTTTCCATATCTGAAAAGAGCCCAGAAGCGTGTTTAAGTGATGCACAACTGAAGCCTGGAAGAATGTATCAAAATATCATAATCTTAGAACTCACTCCATATGAAGAAACTCGAGAATATATTTGGATATGTAGTTCATGGACACGGACACTGGGTATCAGACAAGATTCGGGTTGCCGATATAGAAACTCTGGCAGTTGTACGCCATGCATCGACCTACGCGTAACTACTCCGTGAAACAACGGCTCTCGTATTCCTTGATATCAAGTGCTGTCCACAATGTACGAGGGTAGGCCAAGTCCAAAGTCGCCTTTCAAAGAAACTGTAATCATCATTAACATTCAACCAACACTCCTCCCGCCACATCCGCCGGAAACGATCTTCACTTCCCTAAATTAACAACTGAATTGCCTCCGTACATACTGTATGCATACTTTTCTCCGAGGTCACCATGCTGGAGTGTGCGTTGGCAAGCGCCGGGTTCTGCGGCATGACCGTGGACTGTGCAGGAGGAAGAAAAACCCATCACATACAAAGTAGGTAGGTACTTAGTATGTACGAGTTTCTCACTCACTATGCTGGAAGATCATAAAATTTATCGGATAGCTCAAGTATGGTACCTACACCCGATTAGCATTTGTCCGGCGGCGCTGTGATAGGCTCGACTGAGGGGCTTTCCAAAAATCGGGTCATGGAAGGGGGGTTGGCTGCAGTAGTAACATGCACTTATGTACACTGCATGCATAAAGTACGTTGTGGGATGTGTGTGTGGGCCAACCGTAGTCAACGCTTGGAGATAAAAAGGGCAAACAACCCGCCGAACACAAAGGAAACACCTCCTCTACCCTCTTTGCATCTTTCCTCCTTTTCCCTCAAGCCATTACATATTCTGTGACCAAATAATAGTCAAACTACCTTTTGAAGAAACACTCCACACTGGACTCAAATCCCATTTATTCTTCCTACAGCCGCTCAAAATATCAGGTCGGAGCCCAACTGCAGAAGGATGCATGTGAGGGGGCCGGAGGAGGTCTAACGGAGGAGCGATCGAGAAAGAAATGTGTCCAGTATAATTATCCATGCTATATGATGTTGTTGAGCCCATGTTTTTGCATGTGTATCGACGACTTGCTTGTGATCAAGTATGGATCAAACTTCTTGCGAGACAGGTTCCTAGACAGGTTCCTAGACAGATTCCTAGACAGGTTCCGGTGCTGCTGGGACTTTGTTCCAGACCCCTCCGACCATGATTACTACTGCCGTGGCCGCCCTCGTAAGATGGCCATACTCGAGGTGAAGATCATATGACCAGACAAGGGAGGCATTCAGCGCGGGGATGTATGATGGGCACAAAGGCGGGGAAGATTGGTTGCGTGTACAATAACAGAGGCGGTCTCTATCGGGGGCACGATACCGTGTGTACTTGACTGGTCCTCATTGGGCAGATATATTCATCAGGCGTAGTGAGTGACTGTTTGTCAAGCCTCGCAAGAGATGTGCATTAAGGCCTTGAGAGGTGTTACGACGGCGCAGGGCTCCGTCGGTCCACCAGTGCTCTACCAGCAGCAGCGCAGCAGCGGACACTTCGATTGACTCTCAAGACAAGACCCCACGCCGCGACTCAAAGTTTCCTCTCCGAAACGATACTCAGCTCGATCGATCACAGTAACCACAGTCACACATCGCATCATCCAACAGACCCCTATATTTTTGGTTGGAGAAGGTTTTTTGTTCTTCTTTCTTGGTTTTTTCTCGTCCATGTAGGCTCATCTCAGTAGTTCAGGGTGTATGGGTCCCTATATCTGGGGACCGGACCTGACGAATAAGCCAGCACTATTTCCCATCCCGAAAAGCCGTCCGTCGCCAAATGCAAGACCAGACCATCCCACGCCGATCTAAGCGCAAACGTAAAAAGAAGCACACAAAGGGTTTGTCGTTGGTACGAGCACGACCACCATCTAGTAGCCGTAGGCCTCGAGGGCCTTGGTGGTCTTGTCGTCGACCTTGGCGTTCTTCTTGGCCTCGGTGATTTGTCGTCGGGCGGCCTTCTTGCGCTCGTAGTAGGCGGCGCCCTTGGCCTTTCTGCGCTCCTCGAGTCTGTGTACACATCATCTGTCAGTAAAGCTGGTCCCCAACCAAAACACCCCGAGGGGTTCTGCTCCCCGTGGAGCCGAGAAAACGTACCTCTCAACCACATCCTGGTACTTCCAGCCAACCTCGTGGCTCAGACGGCCGACGGTGCAGTACTTGCGGCCGGGCTGCAGACGCAGAACACGCAGAGCCTGGGGAACGACCATCTTCTTCTGCTTGTCGTAAGGGGGAGGGACACCCTCGAAGACCTTGAGGCGCTCGAGGGCGGCGGCACCGCGGGCGGTCTTGTGGGGAATCATGCCGCGGACAGCCTTGTAGAAGATGCGAGAGGGAGCACGGAAGTGGAAGGGGCCTGGCAGCAGTAAAAGTCAGATATGTTGTCTCAATCGATAATTTTTGCGCCTTGGGAGCGAGAGGGGGGGAAATCGTCGACTGACCTCCGCGAGTGGGGTTGTAACGGGTCATCTTGCGCAGGTAGGCGTGGTACTTGACTGTATATCCATATTGTCAGTTTTCATGCTAGGATTTTATTCTATTCATGCTTGCCACTATCCATCCTCGACCACCTCGACAAGTAACACCAGGTACACTCGAGGATTGTGGTGTCGAGAAATCGACTGGAGGGGGGGGGGGGGGGAGAGGATTGGTTGTAGGTGCAAGACGTACGCTTAGCGCGGAAGAACTCTCCAGAGATGTTGAGGGCCTCGCAGCGGACGATGACGATCTTCTGGCCGCTCAGCAGTTGCTTGGCAACAATGCTGGCGAGACGGCCCAGAAGGTGGCCCTTGCCATCAATGACGACCTGAGTGACACGCACAGAAACAGTCAGCTTCTTTGCTCTTCCCACAGTATATTTGTGATGTGTTGTGACGATTGGATCCCCTGCCCTCGCCGCCCATCATCGATTCGCATCGCGAAAAGAATATTTCGTTCGCGTCGTCCTGCATCAAGGGAGCTCGTCCCGTCCACCTCATTCTCCGAAGCACACCAAGATGTATGGAACGCTGGCGAATCCGTCATCCATCTGTCGACCACACCAGCGTTCCCGACGATCTCCAGCCAGCTCAGGGCGGGCCAATCCCATCCCTCCTCTCTCTGATTGTGCAGCAAGGGGCCATAGTCGATGATAGCACTGCAATGTGTGTGTCTGCGCGCGTGCGTGTCGTGATGTGAATCGGGGGTGGGGGGATTGTACTCACGACCTGCTCGAAGGTGGACATCTTTGTGGAGTTGTCGTCAACCAGACAGGAGGTAAAGGGGATAAAAGAAGATGCTCAGAAGGACAAACTTCGAAGTTAAACGAAGTCTGCGAAATATTCTGAGTCGTCCCTGGTTGTGGTAGGGTTAGTATTTGGTTGGGAGTTGGGGAGGCAATGGGAAGAAGATGGGACCTGGGCCACACGCACGGGGAAAATTGAGATGCCCACGCAGTCTTGCGCCTGCTGTAAGTGGCCCGTTCTCCGGCTAGCCCTCTGCTTTCCTGCGGGCAGAGGGAACAAGGGCCAGCGAGAATTTTTAGGGCAGCTAGTCCCACGTGATGTGTGGCCAATCAAAACCCTACCCGGACCCACTTCTCTTTTGCCCTACCCGGCCTGTCTTGCCAGTGCCTGCCAGTCCGCACTGCACCAGCAGCATCTCAACGACATAAGGCAGTCACCAACTAGGGATTCACCAGAGTAATCTTATCGGTTCAGGGCTACTATCATTGCCGCGATCTATGCTTGCATTTTCCCCACGTGTTCGACGTTCGCTCTCGCCCTCGCTCTGAGTGCTTCCTAAATCATTTGGTATCGAAGAAACGTAAGTCCTGCATTGGGGGAATGCTCAACTGCTGCCGTGTTGCCTAGTAGCCACTCAGAAGAAGAAAAAACACATTCACCATCTCAATCTACAGAAGCATATCTTTAGAGTTTCATGCCAAAAGGGCTGAGAATAGTGGCATACAGGTTACACTGAAGAAATCACATGATGTTTCCACCACAAGAGATGTAATTTGATGCCAGCAGACCAAAAGGTAAAACGGCTCTGCCTAACAGCCGTGCTCCTTTTGCGCCGGCGACCTGTCATGCTCAACCGACTTGCCTTCTCAGTGACCTTTGCTGCGCCTTAGAAAAGGTACCCAGGTCTGTCTATCCTGTCGTCCGTACATCCTTCCGTCCATGCTTGCATGCTAGGAAACTTTGGCCCCGTGTCCCCATGGTATGCGCCACGCTACATCTTGGCGATCAAAACACGAAAAAGATGCAACATGTAAACTGTGAAATAGAGGGTCGACCGTCAGGCGTGGGGCCAGACTGTGTTGTTTGCGCGCCTCTCCACTTCTAACTTCATCAAGCTACCAGGCTCAAGCCATCTCAGCTGTGCTCTTCCTCAGAAGTGGTTCGGCCCCAACAAGTCTCAAGCGTTCACCTTGCTGTCGAGCCCCTTGAGGACTTCCTGCACCGTCCTGACCAGCTCCTTTCTCCTGGCGCGCGCCTCCTCCTCCCCGTTGGTCTCCACCTCGTCAAGCTTCAGTAGCACCTGCTGCATGACCGTCTCGGAGAGCTTGCGATGCTCATCCTCTCGCTTTTTTGGGTCTGACGGCGGGCTGGCGGTAAATTGGACGCACAACGGCAGCAGTTTGGTTGTGAAGTGGGTGCTGATGGAGTTGAGCTTGTCAATGGGCCCCCCTGGTGCGGCCGCTGCCGCGCTGGCGCCAGAAACCGCGGATGCAGGCGACTGCGGTCTGCTCGCGCCAGTGCCGCCGCTGGGGACCTCCAGGTTGCTCTCCCGAGGGCTGTCGCTTCTCCTGCTCTTCTTGCTCTTGCTCTTGTTCTTCTTCTTGGACTTCTTAGGGCGGCTCTCCTCGTCTCCCCTCCCTACCACTACCACCTCCTCGCTGCTCTGGCTGCTGGAGTCGTCGTCGTCGCCGGGTTCGGGCAGGACTACGAGGATCTCGCTGTTGTTCTTGACGTTGAACTCGCAGACCGGGGCCAGGTTGTCCTTCAGCTGCCGGCCCTTGTACAGCAGTCTTATCTTGTTTGTCCTCCGGTCCGACAGCTTCATGATCATCTGCACGCGCTCCCGAACGTCGCCTACCAGGAGCTTGCCATCGCCGATACTGTAGGCGGGAAAGTGCTCCGGGTAGGTGGCGCCCTTGTGCTTGATGAGGAGGATATCGTCGTCGTCGATGACCAGCGCGGGGCCGCCGCCCGCCGCCCGCGTGTAGTGGCTGCCGCTGCCAGCCGGATCCTTGCCGTATCGCCCGTCCATGCCGTGGGTGCGCTCAAGATCTTCCGACGTGATGTAGCTATAGTCCTCATCCGTAACCTCGGGGACGCCACCTCGACCGTCGCCCAGGCTAGAGCCGAATGGTGATAGGCCGCCGCGCTCGTGGCTCGACCAGCCCCTCCGTGACATCTTTTCTCCGCCGGCTTTCCTGTTTGCCCTGTTGGAAATTGACTTGGCGTAGGCAGTGGGTATGGCGCCGAGGAGGATGGCGGCGGCAGCAGCGCTGCTGTAGAAGAGAGCCGGATCGACACCTGTGGTGGCTTGGATGTATTGTGAGGCGCTGTCGATACCTGTCTGAACCGAGTGAGGCAGTTGCTTCACCAGGCTGGTGGTCAAGTTGGCAATATGCCCGGTGATGACGGCACCGGAGGATGCCAGGGTGGAAGGAGGTCCGGAAGCCACCGTGGGCGATGTTGGAGGGTCCTTGGAAGGACACGGACCGGGAATCGAGAGGATTTAAATGGTGTTGATATCTGGATAGAATCGAAAGAGAGACGGGTGCGGCTGTCTTTTTGTAAACGTCAACAGCAGCCCTTTTGCCCGGGGGGGGGGGGGTGAGACTGTTCTGTGATCGGGCAGGCAGGCTTGCGATCAAAGGAGGGACATTGGGAGCAGGTAGCTAACTGACTGAGTGACTACAGTCTGGTCCGTCAAGCCAGAAAAACCATTCCCTGAATCAGTGAAGCGGGTTCGGGGGTCTCGAGGCCTGAGTTCTGACGTGATAAGGTGGGGCCGATGCTGTAATGCTGAACGCCGGAGATGCTGTGATGCAGAGAGTGTGCGCGGCAGGCTGCATGCGCCGAGCAAACAAGTGCGTCCGAAACTTGTCTCGTGAGCTCGTGAGAGACCAAATAGTGAAAGGCTGTGTACGTTGACAATGGGGTGACGAGTTGAGGTCGTGCATAGGCTGAGAGATACGGATGGTGTCGCTGAAGATTTCACACCCTCTAATCGGTTGCGAGGATCCAGTTACAGGGATCGATGGGACGGCAAGGAAGAAAAGTATCAGCTTGAAAAGTGCTGCAGAGAAAGTTGATCGACTTTTTGATGATGGCGTTGACCCCCGGGAATGAATATGCAAAGCTTAGGTTGCAGGTTGGAAATGAGGCTGCGAAGGTCTCTTGGCCAGGCCAGGCCCAATCGAGATGCTTGCCGAAACAAGCCAGCCCTGAATCCCCTGACGTGGTCAATACAGGGTTAGGGTTATAGCGTCCTCCTTTTTTAAAAACACTTGGACGCCTAGATGGGATACGAGAAGGGATACGAGTTGAAAACGAGGTCGGCGATCCAACAACAATAATTTGGACGATGTACATATCAATCGATTGTATGGAATGATCTGGACCAGAATAAATATAAGGCGATAGACAAGGCGACGAGACGGGTAGTATATCACAGGCAACGCGTTTTGAGGGTACTTAGTACGCAATGACCAAAAGTTTTGGATTTCGACCTGGTGTCCTCGAAGTTAAACAGGTCTGAGGATCACACGAGTTGGCAGCAAAGCCATGTCTTGTGTGTCTTGCTTCATTCTGAGATGAGATGAGACTGTGACACTTGGATCGTTCTGTCTGCGAACAATGCCGTGGTAAATGCCACAGGAAGAGGTGATTCCTTTCTTCCCTTTGCCTGTATCCGGCTCTCTCAACTCTTTTCCACTATAATGAAGCATCTACAGTAGTACGCTGGGTTTTGAGGTGTTCTGGGAGACCCTCGTCCTGTTGCTTTTGTCATCTCGTTGCTTTTCCAAATTCGATGCAGCCTTACAAGGCCTACATGGAACTGTATCCTACGGTGGGGTCGGTCCGGTGGCGTTGATGATGCTGGCTGACAAACATGTCACCACCCCTCGTCGAGATTTGGAATTGTTCAATTATCACTATAACTTACTCATGTACTGGGTTACATACATCGCATGTGGTCTGTAACAGTGGATCTCAGCGGGCATTGCGTCATTTCCATACCTGCAAACAAACGAGAGGCACTAGGCGCACAGAGTGAATACTTCCACGAGCTTCGATAGTTGTGTTCGGTCTGTACAGTAAAGGAATTGCTACATAATAGTAAATATACTTTATACCTGGGTCATCTGCCTTTGAAAAGATGATCCAGAATACTCACTGTTTGTGTGATTACTATGCATTATGATACAACCCGTGTCAGCCAGCGCGACGAGGCAAAGAATTCAACCGAGGTCGGACAGCAGGCCAGGGGGGGGGGGGTTTTGTGCAGTATTCAAAAACCCAATGATGGAGGGGTCGAGGGGTAAAAATTGATTTCGTAAAATCAACCAGCCTCCTGGAGAAATCAACCTGCCCCCCACCGGCGCTATACCTAAAGTAAACAGCAATCTAATAAATATCTCACATGTACTCACCTCCAGTACAGAACATATGCTCACACTATGACTGGCGCTGCTTATCTGCAATAGCTTATATAGATATGCTTATGGATTAAGGAGTATACTGGATATGAAAAATTTAACTCTGAATAATTATGTCTTGTAATGTGAATTAACATTTGCACTCGCAGCCTTATTACAAGCGGCGCAATGTATACTATATCTATTATGAAAGACAGTGTGGGCGCCATGTGCATAGTCTGCCAAATACGGCTAGAGTGGTGGGGGGCCAGTTGATTTCTCCAAGTGGCTGGTTGATTTTACCAAATTCGATAAGAATACGATTGGGGGCAGGGGGACGGGGTGGTAGTGTGCTAAATATTCAGGTACGGAAAAAGTGTATGTACTGTCCGCGCTGAATGGGGTACCGCGATATATGGAAGCAGTTAGCAGGATACAAAGAGGTCACCTAATTATCGAACACTGACAAATCCAACCTTGGCTGACACCTGAAAATATTCCTATGCCCAAGTCATCCATATCCCACTACGTAGTACATGCAACACTGACATATAATTATCGATTCCCCTTCTGCGCCTCCAACCCGCTCCAACTTTTCTCAACACAACCCTCACACAAACCTCCCCCCAGTCAATGTCCCTCCTGCGCAGATTCTTCTCCGGAGTCTCAACATCACCAATCAACATGTCTAGCGCAAAGGGAAAGGCCGAACTCCTTATCAAGGAGAACCCCGTGATGGTCTTTAGCAAGAGCTACTGCCCTTACTGCCGGGCCACCAAGAAGACCCTGCAGGGCCTGGGCGCCGACTTCAAGGTCTACGAGATGGACGAAGAGAGTGCGTAGCTTTCTTTCTCTTCCCTCTCTCCTGCTTGCTCTTGTCCTTCTCATACCTACGTGCCGATCCCACTGACCGTTTGTTTTCTTTCTCGGTGTTGTATAGGCGACGGCTCTGATATTCAGGACGCTCTCCAGAAAGAGGTCGTGGCCGCCGAGGGCCAGCGCAGCGTACCCAACATCTTCATCGGTGGCGAGCACATCGGTGGCAATGACAACCTGCACGCCCTCTCGCAGAATGACCTCAAGGCCAAGCTCAAGGGGGTCGGCGCCATTGCGTAAGGCCCGTTCCGCCCAAGCAGCAACTACTACTCTCGTTTCAATTCTTCTACTATGACGGAGTGGCATTGACGACTACAGCATGGACGGCAAGGCAAACCTGTGATGGTGGGGGAAGTAGATGAGGGGAGCGTGGAGTTATCCATCCATAGGAGCGATGACCAAGAATATTATACGGGGAAGAGAGTAATAAACAAAAAACCCCGTCAAAGTTGCCAAGTAAAGCAAAGATCATCCCTCGAGACAGAATTGAAACAGGTTTCTCTGGGTATTCTCGCAAGGCGTGATGCTTCCTTTGTGCTTTCTCTTGTCTCCTTTCTTTTTCTTCTCGCCAATGGTAGTAGAGATGGTAATCGGAAGAAGGATAGGAGTAATCACTCGCCACTATATGACCTGCGCTGCCACCGTCCCCACAGGCCTCTCCACAAAGCCCATAACGCCGTTCACAATGCTCTGCCTGGCCTCCTCGCTCGCAATCTTCTTGCCCGCGAGGTAATTCATCCACAGCGCCCTCGAGATCCTCTCGTCTGCCACGGTGCCCAGGAGCTGTCTACCCCATGACTTGCCCTCATCGTAGACCATGGTCAACTTGCCGTCCCGGTCCCGGAGAAGTAGCAGCTCCTTCTGTTTCGGCACCTTGCCCCTGCTGAAAATCTTCTTGAACTCCTGCATGGCCTGCCCAAAGGCCTCATCCTTCTCCTGGCCCGTCCGCGCCTGAATGGCCCGGACAAAGCCGTCGCGCAGGTGGCCAAAGTCTGTGTCGCGAACCGGCACCACGCGCACCATGCTCCGCGCCGGCACACCAGATCGAAGCAGCTCCTCCCAGACCTGCTCGCCCTCCACCACGTCCAGCAGCTTCTTGCGCAGGTCGTCCTTCTCCGTCGAGACCAGCGCCGACGCGATGGGGTTGATCCTCTTGACGAGGCGCGCCTGCAGCTCGGCTATGTCTGCTGTCGCGATGTAGTACCCTAGTACATAGACATTGATGCCCAGGAAGGACACAGAGCGGGTGCCCAGGCCCACGAGTGTATACTCGGTATCGCTGGTCTCACTTGGTCGGACCACGAGGGTGGGGGAAATAACACTTGGAACGCGGTCGGCAGGTACCGCGGTGTTGTCTTCCTGCGCACCCGGTGTTGTCTCCGTAAATTCAGGCAGCTCGATCGTCCTCGGAAACGCAGGCACCGTGCTGTTCCCCGTTGGCACGAGCTCGCGCCCGTCCTCGTCGTGTTTGACCACCTGCCTCCCAGCATCGTTCAGTGGGTGGCCCGCTGGCAAGCCCGAATCCAGCTGTGTGCCTCTTCCAGCCTTGGCCTTATTGGCCCCATCCCCATCTCTCAGCAGCACATAGATCTTGTAGGATATGTAGATGATCGAGATGAGACCGGCAGCGGCACCACCCGCCAGCATCTGCTGCCGCGTGTTGTAGTACTCGGCATGCTGGCGGGCAAGGCGCTGAACGTTGAGGTTGTCGAGGGCTTCACGGCGCGAGGGCTGCTGGCGCGAGCGCTGGAAGATGGTCCGACGGACGGTGTGGGAGCAGCGTGGACAGGCGGTTGGGGCCTGAGGGAGGGGAGGTCGGCCGAGGGTGCGTGCTAGAGGCTGTCGCAGCATGTTGGGCGAGCTTTGGTGCTGGGTGGGTTGTCGCGCAGAATGTGCTTAAGGAAACATGTCAATACCAACTCTTATAATTGCGCATATCCGAAAAGAAATATAACCCCAATCCAAGTTGGCTAGAGAAATGTTCCTGGACGGTGTACTAGGTTTTGAGAGCTCGCGTGTAAGGACCGGTTATGCCGTTTGGGAAAATACAGCCGGTAAGATTCGCATCTCAGCTTCCTGCAAACTAGTATTGCATAGACCCTTCGATAGTTGTTGGGTCTACGTCATCGGTATGCACATAACAGAACGCTCACTTCTTCCTCCCCGTTCTATGTACAGTACAACGGTACAGGGTCCGAGGTCCCAACTGTGCTCCAGATTCCGTCCCAGAGCTGGGCAGGGCTTAGGTTTACCGCTGTCAGTCTGTATCGTTTACTGACTACTTGCTCTATGCCTGCTGTGTATACGATTCATAGTCTGTTATTTGCCATCTTCGGAAGAGGAGCGGTACATCACTGCACATGGGAATTACCAGTTAGAAGTGGAAATCTGTGCGAGTTCGATTGACAACGAGACCACGATCATGATAGCCGAATATACAAGTCACGGACTTAGAAGTTGAAGAAGGAAAAAGAATGTTATTAACAAGGACATGTTGGAGAAGCACATGAGACCAGGAGGAATGTGGTACCATGTCCTGGTGGTTACTGTTGCTTGAGCAACAGGGCAGCCAGGCAACTGAAGAGCCTGTCGCTCACCGTTGACGCCAGCCCCCAAGAAGCGCCGAAGGGTTCCAGGGCAGGTGCTGCTGGCGGCCGAACACGCTAGCTCCTAACACCTAGCAACCAGCAACAAGGACCCAGAACCAGCACCAGGATTAGGATACCTTAGCCCAGGTCACTCGGTTCACAGATCGACCCGTCCGCTCCAGGGCTTCCCATTGCTCCCTGTTCTCGACCCAACTCGGCCACAGGTTGGTTCATTCAGGTGCTGACTGCTTACTTTTTGACCACTGACTCGATTCCAACGCGGTAACGCCGGCCAGCCAGCCTCACCGTGAGCACCTCATCTCGAGGGAGCTGACTTACTACTACTGAAGAAACTACTTCCCCCAGACACGGTGCGCTTCAACCCCAGCAAAGTGCAACAGACCAGTGTCACACAACCGGTGCATCGTCCAAGCAGCCCCTCCCCCCAGTGGAGCAACTTCGTCTGTTCCAACCCTACCTGGTCCAGTGCATTGCATTACATTATTACAGGTAGCAAAACAGCCAGTGCAGTGGCAGCTAAACCCGCCCCTAGCCTTCCCGTCAACATAGCGGGGCCGGATATTTGAGTTTTGGTGGCAGCACAGGCCTAACTTGGGCGAGTGAGTGGCTGTGAGTGGTTCTGGGGTTGGTCTGGCAGCCGGGCTCCCTGGTAGGACTCACCTTCTCATCTTTCGTCTTTGCGCCTGACCTCACTCGGCCTTCCTCGACACTTCGAACCACGCTCCCCTCCCTCTACGCCCTTACTTGGCCATCCTCATTTAGTCCTCAGGCCCTCCTCCCCAACAGACATCGATTCTGGTCTGGCCTCGTCCGTCTCACAAGGTGGAACGGGAACCCTCTTTCGCGCAAGACAGATACAAACCAACAAAGACGCAGCAGGGACGACGCATCGGATTCAGATCCAGGTCCAGATCCATAATCCAGGAGGACCAGACCAGGGATAGGGCCAGCCTACGAATTATTGCATCACCTGTGACTGCCAGCGACCGACAATATCAGTACAGACATAGTGACAACTGCAGGCCACGCCTACGATCAGTCATCATCTCTCCTCCTCCTAACCTGCGACCCGCCCCTGCCCCGACCGACCGATCAATCTTCTATCTCTCCCTGGCCTCTCTTTGTGCTGTACGCCAGGCTCAACCCACACCAATCTGAGACCCTGTCTCCCTTCCCTCTCTTTTTCTCTCTTTTAGTGTCCTTGCCCAGTCGGTTGTGCAACACCACCACGCACGAGGCCTCGACTCAGAAATCTTCCTCACTCTCGCCTCGTGTCTGCTGCAGGCCTGGAACTGTGGCTGGGCCTGTGACTGTCAGCCCGTTGCAGCCCAAAAGGGGACGCTCTCCTCATTGTCGACACGGTCCCGTTCCCGACATCTCGACTCGATCGACTACCCGCCTTGGCCCCCCCCACTCGATCACTCGTCGCCAGACCCACCGTATACTCCCCTTCAACAGCCTGAAGGATCACTACGGCAGGCTGCGTCACTGTCCGTGTCTGCTGCATCTACGTGCGTCACATCTGCCGTAACGGGCCGCCGAGTGTTGCACAGGCTGCCCGGCTCCAAGAAGCACGCACGCCTGACCGTCCTCCGCCTGACCGCTGGTGAGAACCCCCCCCCCCTTCTCTCTCTCCTGCTGTTGCTGTCCTGACCCGCAGACACCCAACTCAAGGCCTCTGATACTGATATCTGTTTATGCAGACCAGGCTCTCCGTTCTATCCCACACATAAACCTCCATTCTAAGATACATCAACATTACCCCGCCCCATCTCGAGACCATGGCGAGCCAGGGCGCGTCTTCTCTCGACGCGATAGCCAACGGCCGCCAGCCTCGTAGTCCTCCTACACCATCCGCCGCAGCCGCTGGTGATGACCCACAAGACTCGAGGTCTACGTCCTCAGCCAGCACCCCCCTCCCCGCCGAGGAGTCCGATTTCTACCTCAACGGCAATGACTCCGAATCTTCCCTGGGCGTGCCCAACCTGCAGGACATGCAGGTCACGGACGAATACGAGTGCTTACCACCGGTCCAGCGGCTGCCCAACGAGATACTTATATGCATCTTCTCCAAGCTGTCCGCCTCGAGCGATCTCCTGAACATTATGCTCACCTGCAAGCGATGGTCTAGGAACGCTGTCGACCTGCTCTGGCACCGCCCTGCCTGCACCACGTGGAAAAAGTACGAGATGGTCTGCAACACCTTAGGCCGCGAGCAGCCCTACTATGGCTACGCCGACTTCGTCAAGCGCCTCAATCTGGCCCAGCTATCAGATCAGGTCAACGACGGGAGCGTCACCCCTCTGGCCGTCTGCAACCGCGTCGAGCGACTCACCCTGACGGGCTGCAAAGGTCTCGCCGACACGGGCTTGATTGCCCTCGCCACCAACAGCTCCCACCTCATGGCCCTCGACATCTCCGGGGACCAACAGATCACCGAGGAGTCCATCAAGGTCATTGCAGAGCACTGCAGACGCCTGCAAGGCCTGAACATCTCCAGCTGTGTCAGGATTGCCAGCGAGTCGCTGGTCCTGCTCGCCGAGAGCTGCAAGCTGCTCAAGCGGGTATGTGCTCTTCCCCATCTATCTGCCCTTGTCGGGCTACCCTCCCCCTCCCTCTTCCTCTTCCTCCTTCACTACCCACCTTGCTGGGACTGTTGGTAATGTGCTGACGATGGTCTCAACAGCTCAAATTGAACGACTGTACACAAATCACCGACGATGCTGTCCTTGCCTTTGCCGAGCACTGTCCCAATATCCTCGAGATCGACCTGCAGCAGTGCAAGCTGGTGGGAAACACGCCGGTCACGTCTCTCCTGGTCAAGGGCAGCTCCCTCAGGGAGCTCCGGCTGGCCAACTGCGAGCTCGTGGACGACACTGCCTTCCTGTCGCTACCTGCCGGCAAGTCCTACGAACACCTGCGCATTCTTGACTTGACGTCGTGCGTCAGGATCACCGACCGTGCTGTCGAGAAGATCATCGAGGCCGCCCCTCGCCTGCGGAACGTTGTCTTTGCCAAGTGCCGCAACATTACAGACCAGGCCGTGTTTGCCATATCCCGGCTGGGCAAGAACCTGCACTATGTGCACCTGGGCCACTGCGTCAACCTGACGGATGAGGCCGTGAAGCGCCTGGTCCAATGTTGCAACCGAATTCGGTATATTGATCTAGGCTGCTGCACACATCTGACCGACGAGTCCGTCACACGGCTTGCTGTTCTGCCAAAACTCAAGAGAATTGGTCTGGTCAAGTGCAACAACATCACCGACACTTCTGTCTATGCCCTCGCCAAGGCGAATCAGAGGTATCGGAGGCCCAGAGAAGGCGACTCTAGAAATACAGCAGAGTACTTCTCCAGCGGGAGCAGCTTGGAGCGCGTTCACCTGAGCTACTGCACACAGCTCACCCTGAAGGTAAATACTCCCCAGCCTAGTGTCTGTATATGTGTGTGTTTTGAACATGCGAGACTGACTGGTGATAAAATGTGTCGTGCAGAGCATCATGAGACTCCTCAATTCCTGTCCACGACTGACCCATCTCAGTCTTACCGGGGTCCAGGCTTTCCTTAGGCAGGACTTGGAACAGTTTTGTCGCGATGCTCCCACTGGTAAGGCACCCACCCGCTGCTCAGGCGACTCTGGCTTATGAAACGTCGTCTCGATTACTGACCCTCTTATCTCGTGCTCGCCCTTAACAGAGTTCACTGACCACCAGCGGAACGTGTTCTGCGTCTTCTCGGGCGCCGGAGTTTCCAGTCTTCGTCGTCATCTGAACAGCGATGTGGCGTTTGCCCACCTGCGGGATGCGACTCCGAATGGACAGCCGCGGCATGCCCAGAATCCCCTCGACTTCGTCTACGACAACATGCAACCGCTGGGGGGTGAGCCAGGGCCTGACCTCGGCTTCGACGAGCGGGAAAGGGACGGAATCGAGGACGACGATGTTCTTGATGACGGCAGCGAGATGGTCGTTGATGCTGCTCCTCCTCCTCCTCCTCCTCCACCACCCCCACACAACAACCCTGTGCAGGCTCCAGCAGCGGGTGCCAGCCTGATCCCGCCGCCATCACAGCCTCAAGCGTCGAGCAACGACTTCCAGTGGAATCCCCAGAGCCAGCACTGGTACCCAAGGCAACAACAGCACCCGCTCCCGCACAGCGCACCGCTCCCCAACGGACCTACATTTACGGCCCAGATGAGTTTTGCGTCTCAGCCTGGTGGCCCACCTTACCCCGAGATCAGAGCCCCGCCAGCGTATTGGACGAGTGGGCAGCCGACAGCCAGCACGGCTCCTGTGGGCTTAGGCGGCGGTCCGGGTCCCAGCACGGCGAGCATGAATGCAAGTCACAGCAATAGTGACACCTCTGGCCAACCAGTCCACCCAGGTGAGCCGGGCGAGGCTGAGGACGAGGATGATCCGAGCAGCAGCAGTCCTCCTGGGGATTTGTCATGAGGCATGACACACACACACGCGCGAGTCCGTCAATGCCACGTACGACGATGGCTGTTGTTGTGTGCCTGGGCCTGCTGTTATATCACACGTCTTGATGGCCAGTTCAAGTGGATAAAGCACTTGGATTGTCCAGGACAAGCAGCGCCACGGAAGGAGAGGAAGGGTGTTTGAAGGTCGCGGGGCACATAAGACGGTCCAGTGGCCAATGAAAAAGGGTTGGCGGCAATAGATCGTAAGTGTTCAGCATGCTTTTCTTTTGGGTCTTGTGACCAAACATGCAATTAGCGATACCCAGAGGCAACAAGAGCGGTGGCGCGAGGAAATGAGGGTGATGCTGCTAGCATTGCGATGACATTGGGTACAACTGTTCAATGCTTCGAGTATGCATTCTTTCCAGAATAGGGAGCGTCACGAAGGGCTAGGTATCATTCAACAGTTTCCATTGTCTACTGTCTCAAGATTGTGTAAAGTAGTTGTTTTATTACGACACCTGCTTCCTTTTTCTATCTTTTCTTCCTCTGTTCAACGCATATAGCCTTTGCATGCATAACTGGCTCTTCGGGATATGGAGAAGGGCAGTGCACAGTCGCTGGGAGTCACGACTTCTCATCCGACGGGAACACAAGTAAATTGATACCAAATGGGAGGAGAGGAAGGGGGAAGACAAGGAAAGAAGGGGGCGGTGGCGGGTCAGATGGGAGGTTATTGACAGCTCTACCGTCTGCGCCCGCCCTCAAGACCGCGCAGGCTGGAGTGGACTGAAACAAGGAGGAAAATGAGAGCAGCAACAGAATCAGAAATACTACAATTGCCTACTTGTCACTGTCATTGCCAAGAGATGTCAGCCTCGCTCATGCTTTGTCACTCGTTGCCGTCTCGTGCGCCCTCGTCTTCCAGGCCCAGATCTCCTGGCGTAGGTCCGGCACCAACCTCCTTCAACAAGCCCTCATTCACGTCCCGCCTCCCCTCGGCGCTCTTCAGCACCTCCATCAGACGGCGAGCTCCCCCAGGCCACATGCCCTCTGGACCCTGGGCGGGCACATTGCCCTTGAGAATCTGATCCACCTTGACACCCTTGGCGCCATAAAAGGCGGCATTCGCATCCGGCCTCGAGATGATCACCGTCCCATCAGCCTGGACTCCGGCGTAGAAACCCCTGCTCTTAACATAGCCCCACACAGGCTTGGTGCTCTTCAGCAGCGCCGCGTCGACGGCAGCACCAGCACCCACAGGCCCCGCCACCAGGCCGACCTCGCCGCCCAGGGACAGGCGCGGGCGCGTAAAAGCAGCCACGGCCTCGGGCGTGCGCAGCACACACACGCAGTCGTAGATGTCCAGACCGACCATGAAGCCGGCGCCCAGCGTGTGCACCAGGAACCCCGAGGGCGGGGACCACGAGGTGCCGTCGGCGGAGCGGGCGACGAGGACGCCGGAGCCGCCTGCGCCCGAGATGTGGAGGCCTGTGCGGAAGGTGGTGAAGATGGCGAGGCCGGCGGCGGATTCGATGGCTTTTTGGGGGATCTTGACGAGGACTTTGGGTTTTTGTTTGGGGCCGGCGGGTTGCTTGGGTGTGTTGGGGTTGTTGGCTCTGTGGTGTAGAAGCCGTCTTCTGGAAGAGAGGGAGGGGAGGGGTGTCTTAGAAGAAGAGATATCATGGAGGGGGGAGGAGGAGGAGGGAGTTGGGGAGTTACACATACTGGCAAAGGACTGAAGGATCCTAGCGGCCTTGTCACATTCAATGTCCAAAGTCGAAGGCCACCAGGCCTCGGAACCAAGCTTGTTGGTTAGTTTGTTGACGGGGACGCCGACTCTGGTGCTCCACTGGAAGAGACGTTCCCTCATCGACACCTTGCTGTTTCCACCGGCTTGCTGTTGTTCGGTTATGGTGGCTGCCAGCCCTGGGGAAACGTGTCCAGGTCGAGGTGGCTTTGGTGGAGGGTGCTCATCCGTTGTGGTGAACTCGTCAGCAGGGCCCGAGGGCCGAGGAGGAGTAGGAGGAGGGGGGTATTGCTGCGAGTATTCTTGGTACCGGGATGGGTTGGCGCCCAGACTGGCCGTCTCGGCGTAGTAGTCTGGGTTTTGATGTTCGTGGTCTTGAGGTGCGGACATGTTGGAAGGTTGTCAGAGGAGGAAGAAAATGAGGGGGACGAGGAGCACTAGAGTGGGAATTAAGTAGGGTGGGTGATTGACGAGAGAAAGAAAAAAAGGACCGAGTACTGTATAATAGATTGAAGCTGATCTGGATGAATGCACGTTTAGGGAGAGAGGAGGATCTATATAGATGTAGGTTTCACAGATCTAACATTCAAGATCTTGCTTTCGGACGGATCAAACCTTCAAGGCCGTGTATGTGTACAGAGATGGCATGGTCTCCACTGCGCCCCTCTACCTTAGCTGCCACATAAGGAAACAGGAAGCCAATTACTGCGAACGAGAGTGTGGAAATAGAGGAATGTATGGCAGAAAGGGAGTGTTAGGCACGTGGGAAATACTGTGGCTGTGAGACGCTTCGTTGGCATTGTTATCAGTAAACCCGACGCTATACTGCCCAAACTAGAGCAATATACACTTAAAAAGAGAGACAAGACGGCCCTGTGATTGTGATGTCATGCTGCCAGGCCTATAATAGTATAAACCGGCTGGAGAGGGGAACAGGGGACTATCATTCTCCACTCATACCTACCATAGCGCATACAAGTAGTAGCAGCATAGCCCCAACCTAGGGGATTTCTCCCAAAAGGCATCGCGTCGTTCGGATTCTGGCGAGGTCGCCTATCAGGATGGGCCCAGTCCGAGGGCAGAAGGATGACCACGACAGCTGGAACGGAGAAAATAAAACATCCTCAAAGCCGGACTGCCCGTGGCTGTGTGGTGGGCCTGGAACGATGTAAAATGATTGGCCAAATCGCCAAAGATGGTACAACTCTGGTTTATATGCGTACGTGCTCACGGTGCTGTATTTACATCCTACTACTGTACATGGTAGCCAAATGAGCATATAGCTAATAATTTCCTCCTGTGTACCATTGAGGACTATTATACAGTACACATTTCCTGTCCAACAGTGAATAGTGAATATATCTTGAACGTACCTACAATAACAAGGGCGAACCGATCCGTTCAGGCTTGCTTCTCCATCGCCGCCCATCGCTTCGTTCATTCATGTCACCTGCAGACATAGGCTGCCTACGCCTCGTCACAAAAACAACCTCCTCCATTCCAAATTGGAAGAGAGAGGCAAAAACTTTTCTCATGCTTTGGATGGAAAATGCAAAAATGCAAGTGTCCGAGGTGAGACTCGAACTCACGACCTTTGGATTGGTGCTCCCGATGGTTGTTCCACCGAGTCATGCTATGAGACCAACGCTCTAACCAACTGAGCCACTCAGACATCTTCCAGATGATTGGATGATTGCTGCTTGACATGTTGCTTCTTATTGCTGGGATTCTCGGGCAGTCCAGTTGTCGATCTGCAACTTTCACAAAGAAGACGACGTTTACACAGACGGGCCACTCTTTCCATTGGAACATGACTATTTAGAGAGAGAGCTGGAAGAACACTCGTATTGGATATCATAAGATTCTTCTGGTTGTCCCTTGGTAATTGAAGAGAAAAGAAAAAGAAAAAGAAAAAGATGTCTGATATGTCAGAACCAAAAACAGAAGAACTGCCTCCATATGTACAAATCATCGATTTCTACTTCTTTCATAAGTCAAGAATCTATACAGCCACTCTTATCTGATCTACCATAATTACCTTCTACCACGCCCACTGAGCTATCACACCACGAGGCCACCTCCTCACCCAGAATTTACGCCCCTCGTCCAACAACAAGATCCCCAGTCCATACGCCATCGGCAAGAACCAATACTCTACTGGCACCGCCGCCGTGCCCAGGACCTGCTGCAGCTTAGGAATATAACACCAGAAAAAGACCATGACCAGAGCGAACAGGACCGCAGGGAACAGCCACAGGTTCTGCGTGGCCCTGTTGCACAGCGGCGGGTGCTGAAACAAAGACAGCCGTCTTGTTCGTACCGACAGCAGGTTGAACCACTGCATGACGACCAGGTTGACAAAGTAGATAGAGCTGGCCACGTTGAGCTTGTCCGTGTAGTACGCGTCGTCGATATCAGCGGGCAGGTTTCCGAACCCGAACCACAGTGCACTAAAGGGGATTCCGCTGCGCTGGAGATACCAGTACGACATGGCGAAGGAGGCGAGCGTCTCCATGAAGCCGATGAAGCCGTACGAATGAACGATGAGCTTCCAGTCGACCAGCCTGTCGACACCGATGACGCGTGGTGGGCGCAGGAGCACGTCCGCCTCGGGTTTCTCGTAGGCCAGGGCTGTGGCGGCCAGGCAGTCTGTGAAGCAGCTGATTGTAGAGATTGACGAATTAGCATAGGAAGCCAACGTTGACAGTAATCTCTCTTTCCACTCTTTCCTCTCTTCCTTTCTTCTTGTTCATGGAGAAGAACCTTGACTTACCAGATCACAATCATCAAGAAACTGCTCAAGACCTGCGGCAGACCAAACGCCACATTGGTAAAGACGGGCCAGAACTCGGAGAAACTCCCAGCAGGCAGCAAATACGCAATCGTCTTCTTGAGATTATCAAACATCATGCGCCCAAACCTGACAGCCTCGACGACACTCCCAAAGTTCTCGAGGAGGACCATATCCGCAGCCTCGACCGCGATGTCACTGCCCGACCCCACAGCGATGCCCACGTCCGCAGCCCGGAGCGCGGGCGCATCATTGACGCCATCGCCTGTCATGCCGACGACCAGACCCCGAACTTGCAGCTCGCGGACGATGCGCAGTTTCTGCTCTGGTGTGGTCCGGGCAAAGACGACTTCTGTGTATGAGTAGGCCAGCTGGTCCCACTGCGACTCGTTCATGGCCATGAGGTCAGAACCTGTGAGGACGATCGAGGTTGGCGAGGACGCATTGTTGTTTTTATCCTGGTTCCGGCGGTGGAGGGCAGAGTTGGTGGTGGTTCTTGCTTCTGCTGCTACTTCTGCTTCTGGTTCTGCCCCATGTGTAGCGTTATTATTATCATTATGAGTATTAGTATCGTTCAACTCCGAGTGGTGGGCCAGGGGATGTCGACTGAGGGCAGAGGCATCCCTGACTGACGCAGCAGGACCAGTAATAATCCCACACTCCGCCGCGATGGCCTGCGCCGTCAGCGCAAAGTCGCCTGTGACCATGAAGATTCGAATGCCAGCACCTCTTAAAGTCTTGACGACCTGTGGGATCTCAGGGCGCGGCGGGTCTGCTATGGCCACAAGCCCGACCAGCGTGAGGCCGGACTTTGCCTGCTGGGTCACTTCGCCCTCGAATGCGGAGGACAAGGGCGATGTAGACCGGATGCAGCTGCGTGAGAGGGCCTTGTGGGCGAGGAGAAGCACACGGCGGCCCTGGGCAGAGTACTCTTGCTGTATGGCCTCGATTTGCTCTCTTGTCGTGTCGCTGAGGATGTGCGATGCTCCAGTCCTGCCAATGTAGCGACTACAACGGTCGAGAAGCCTATCAGGGGCGCCCTTGATAGTAAGAAGCCTGTTGAAAAGGTCAATGCATGTGTCAGTATCATGGAACGAATGGTGATAATGAATGAAAAGAGGGATCCTCTCTCTCTCTCTTCTTACATATCGCCAGGCTCAAACATGGAGGCTGTATCCATAGGAACTGCATCCTCAAGGCCATCAGGATGCGTCAACCCCAGCACCCTGATCATAAACTTGTTCTTGCTGTTAAAGGCAAGCTCAAACTTTGTCTGCCAGCACCTCTTCAGCTCCGAGACGGGGCCAAGAGACTCGGCAAAGCGGAGAATGGCAGAGTCAGTCGCATCCCCGTGGATCCTGCGCTCGGCCAAGGGCAGTCTTCGAGTCTGAGAATCAAACTCGGCCGAGTTGCAGAGCCCTGCTATGGTGCGCAGCTGGTCGATGGCGTTGCCAGCGAACCTGCCAGCCGTGTTGCGCTCTGCGACGAGCATGTCTCGTGCTGCGTCTGCTGTCATCTTCTCGAGGCCCAGACAGCATTCCTTGACCTGCATCTTGTTCTAATCACCAGGAGAGAAATCAGCATCTTATAGGATGATTCATACTAATGTTATAGACTGGGAACAGATTTGAACACATACCGCAGTCAGAGTTCCGGTCTTGTCTGAGCAAATCACGGATACTGATCCCAGAGTTTCGACAGTCTTCAAGGACTTGCACAGGATCTTGTTCTTGCGCATCATATTGGCACTGATTGTCAGACTCGCCGTTAAGGCTACCGGGAGGCCCTCGGGGATGAAAGCCACAGCCACGGAGACGCAGTCGACGATGAGCGTGGGGACATTGATCCAGTCTGGATGCTCTTTTCTCAGCCACGCGGCCCTGAGGAAATATCAAGTGTTAATACAAAAGGAAGAAAAAAAACCCAGCTCAGTGGCCAGGCTTATCGCCAGGTGAGAAAGACGAAATAGGAAGTATTTGCTCAGACATACCAAAGTATCAAGACGATGATGATCATAATGGCCATGATCGAGCATATGATCAAGACAAAGTTCAGCACCTCACGCTCAAGCGTAGTCATGCCAGTCTTAGGTTCACTTGTCAATTTGGCAATTCTGCCAAACACGGTGCGGTTCCCTGTGGCAACAACGACGCCAGTGCATGTTCCCGAGACACAGTGTGTTCCTTGGAGACCAATGTTCTTCGTCTCCAGGTAGTTCTTGTCTGTCGAATCGACTGCGGCTGAGAGGGGCACCGATTCTCCTGAAAGGATGATTGACATAGTCAGTAAAATAATCCAAGCCACAGTATATGTTGACAGGTTTCCAGGCGGTCATTTGTGTAGGGGAAGAGTTCTTTTTGAGCAAAGGCAATGATATGAAAAAAGTCTTGCGAGGTCCTCCTTGGAGAACGTACCAGTAAGAATAGACCGATCAAATTTCGCATCCGACGAGACCTGTGTAAACCTCACGTCTGCCGGTAATTTGTTCCCAGCCTTGACCAGCAGGACATCACCAGGAACTAAATCATTTGCAAACAGTGTCCTCTGCGTGCCGTCCCGAACGACGTGGCACTCGTCAGGCAGCATGTTCTTGATACTGGCCATGACGCGGCCCGAAGACCAGTCTTGCCACATGTTAAACCCAGCCTGGATGAGGAACACGGCAACCAGGACGATGGCAAGGGCAAGATTCGCCTGCGCAGGAGGGTCGCCTAGGGGTCGCCAGGCGATGAAGACAAGGATAGCCGCGATGAGGAGGATGGATCCGAATCCCTTGAAGAAATATCCCGCGATGGTCTTGAAATGATGGGTCGGTGGTGGCGAGGGTGCGTTTTTTCCATAGCGGTGCTGGCGGATTCTTACTTGTTCTTCGGAGAGGCCGTCTTTGAGGGATAAGTTCATACGTTGGAGGAGCTCGTCGGTCGTGATGGTATGCCATTCTAAGTCGGCGAGATCTGATAGTTTGTAGCGAGTTTGTATTGTGTCAGAAACCAGTAGCCAGATTGCTTTGGGAACATCATTGGCTGTCAAGACTCGGAACACCAGATATCAATTACCTGTGACTGCAGCATTCTTCTTGTCTTTGCCCTTGGCGTCGTCGATATCAATGGATCTGCCTGGTAGTCAGAACACAGTCACTTGATCAAAAGGCAATGAACAATAGATGATAAACGATCTGCTAATTCATCTGGCGTGGCTTACAGAGTCCGGTATTGAATCGGCAAAGCAGCGGCAGGCTCTATCGTCATGCTCCCACGGCCATTGACAGGAAAAAGCGACACAGAGTCTTCCGAGATCGCTGTCGCCGAACGAGCCAGCGGGAGAGTAGCATGGTTGTGTTGGTTACTACGGCTTGTCGAGGCTCTAGCCGCCTCCTCGTCCGAAATCTTGAAGCGGATGCGGTCTGGGGCAGACTTCGGGTTGTCATCCTCGTCCATGGCGAGATAGACCTGGTAGCTCTGCGAGACACTGAAGACCATACAGTAGAAATTCAGTGGAGGACAGAGGGGAATTTATATGGGAGAAGGAGGCGAGAGTAGATGAGCAAGAACTTCGAAGCGTCGAGAAACAGGAGACTCTGACCACGATGATTGAGGGATTTATCCTTGAAGACTCGGAACGAAGCGTGCTTTCAATCCACTACACAGCAGGAGGAAGGATTGTTATTAGATGGGCTGGTGTAATACCTCACTCACCATGAAACGGGGGCAGAAGGAGGTGGAGCGGGAGGATTCCAGATACTATCAGGTTGAGCTTTTCCCTCTTCAGTATTACATATCTCGATATCACATGCTCCAATAGTTCTTGAAGCGGAAAGGAGTGGTCACAGTTTTATCCTTTACTGGATACTTTAATCTTAGGTGGATAGTATACCCGGAGTGTTGGCTATCAGCTCGCCAAACTCTCTACGTCGTCTGGAGGCAGTGCAACTGACTACAGAACAAAGCACAGGACTTGGCGGTGGCAGCGCTCTGGCAGAAAGCATAATGGGGCGGGAAAAGGATGCTACTTACACCCCGAGGGAACATTATGGGCGTTTCCATATGATTCGGTTAGACTTGACACTTGGCGGACAGAAGTGACCACCTGAATCGAGGTGGCACCATTATGATGAAGATGACCCATCTGCACACTCCAACGGTTAATTGTCATTGTATCTAAACTCAAAACTTGCTAACACGGCGGTGAGCCTGTGACGGAAGAGGAGGGGGAAAATCTGGTCTCGTGGCCAGGAGGACTGACAAACAAGGGAGGGAAATGATTGAATCGATCAGCAACTTGCATTATGCAGCACAAGGAGGACATGTCTCGCTTCAGGCATCCCGAGGGAATTGTTTTCCATACTGTGGCATCCGGCTTTGAGAAATACCTCATGCCAAACTCATTCCGGGATAGACGCCGTCGGCAATTTACGTATATGTTATAAAATGATTGAGGGGTGGGAAAAAAACAGGAGAGTAGAGGCATAACAGGCGGTCAGAAATCGCGCATAGTCGCAGAAGCGGTCCAAGGTCTCTGTTTGATATTTGGATTCATGAAGTGCAGCCCGCACAATGGCTCCCATGCACAGCCGCACGCACGCATGGCCACGTCCCCAGGTTGCATGTGATGACGATCGTCTTGAATCGTATAGGGCGACAAAGGGTGGAGCATCAGTCAAGTCAGTTTTGGCTTCTCTGCCCCTTGGCACACCAAATCCTCCCGCCATCATCACGGGTTTCCTGAACCGGCAATCCTCCAGAGGCCTCCAGATTAACCCAAACCATTTCGTCATCTCCGAGGGAAATAAAAAAGAGACAAAAAAAAAAAGAAAAGGAAAAGAAGAAGAAAAAAAAAAGAAGAAAAAAGGAAAGCAAATAATTAAAATAAAATAGGTGAGCATGTAGACCTTCAGCAAAAGACCATCGTCTCGTCAGTATAAGCCAGAGAAGTTCGGCCCAATAAGCATCTATTTGTCATCTATCGCCTAGCCATGCTATTGCTCGTCTGTAGCGATAAGTTTTTCTCATTAACCTCCCTGCCTTTCCCCATGTAAGAAGCAAATGTACACACTTGTCAAGACTACAAATACAATCCCTCGGGTTCGCCTTCCTGCTTCGTCCGGAGCACTCTCTCACGTGCAGACCGGAAGTCGGACATCTGCACCCGCATACGTCTCTCTCGCAGTGCCAATAAGCCAGCCTCGGAGCAGATGGCCTTGATATCGGCGCCAGAGAGATCATCCTTCTGCGCGATGAATTCCTCTAGTTCCACGTCTTCATTGAGGTTCATCTTGGACGTGTGCAAGTTGAAGATCTTGCGCTTCGTGTTCTGGTCTGGAGGCTCAAAGAGAATCTTTCGGTCGATTCGGCCAGGCCTAATCAGGGCAGGATCCAGCGTCTCGATCTTGTTGGTTGCCATGATGACCTTGACGTCGCCGCGATCATCGAAGCCGTCCAGCTGGTTGAGAAGCTCAAGCATGGTCCGCTGCACCTCTCGCTCGCCACCCGACGTAGACTCGTAACGCTTTGTGCCGATAGCATCAATCTCGTCAATGAAGACAATCGACGGAGCGTTCTCTCCAGCAACCTGCGTGTCATACATGTCAGCAGAGAATCCCATGTTTTATATTTTATCTGACAGGGCGCGGGCGCTGGACTTGCCTGGAAGAGCTGGCGGACCAGGCGGGGCCCGTCACCGAGATACTTCTGGATCAGCTCGGAGCCAACAATGCGCAGGAAGGTTGCAGACGTCTGATTTGCCACGGCTTTGGCCAAGAGAGTTTTTCCAGTACCTGGAGCGCCGTAGAGAATAACGCCCTTGGGCGGTTTGATGCCCATCTCCTCGTACAGCTCCGGGTGCAGCAGGGGCAGCTCGACCGACTCCCTGACCTCCTGGATCTGCTGCTCCAGGCCGCCAATGTCCGCATATGACTCGGTCGGGGCCTTGTCCAGTTTCATGACGCTGACGGCAGGGTCCGTATCGTCCGTCAGGACACCCACGATGCTGACGCTCTTGTGGTGCAGCAGGACGCTAGCGCCGGGCTCGAGAAGGTCCTTGTCGACAAAGCTCATGATGCTGACGTAGTATTCGGGGCCGGTAGTGCTGGATACGATGGCGTGGTCGTCGTCGATCATCTCCTCGAGGGTGCCGACACCCATGGGACTTCCCCTCATATCGTCGACACGGCCACGCTCGTCGGCGTTACGGTCATCGGCGTGGTCGTCAGCAGCGGCAGGAGCAGAGCTGTCCTTTGCCGCCTTTGCCTTGCGGAGACGTTCCTGGTTCTCGACGTACTCCTCCTCGAGGAGCAAATGGTCGTGTATGCGCTGCATCCGCAAGAGGCGGAGCTTGCAGCGCTGGCTGGGGTAGATGGCGGGAAGCTTGGCGGCAGCGCTGGTACCACCCTGCTTTCTCTTTTTGCGGCCAACGCGCATGGTAGGCTTTGGTGGGGGTTCATACTTGGGCTTGTCCTTCTGTACGGTTGAGAATGAGAGAATGTCAGCAACAAGGGCTTCACGACCATCACAAAGAAGAAGGCCGGGAATGAAGTTCGGGATTGTGTGGATGATGCAAAGCGTACCTTCTTATCCTTCTCGTCGCGGCCATCCTGGCCTGGGCCCATACCAGACTGGTTCTGACCCTGTTATGGAAAGAATATCGTCAGTAGATAATACTAAATGGATGCTGCGAGAGGAGTGGACTGCCAAAAAAGGCAAGACGAGAACGAAGGCCATGGAATTTGGCGTACCATGTTGACAGTTCAGCTGCGAGGAACGTTCGGTTTGGCTTCGGCGACAGTGGCAAGGCAGAACAGGAGCGTTCAAATAGACCCAAAACAAAAAGATTGTCTCTCTTTGAGGCCTTTAGAAAGCCTGGAGATGAGGATGCTTCGGATGGTTGACTGGTGCGGCTTGTTTGCTTTGATGCTAACCAGGATAAATGGGAAGCAGCCACACGGCCAGACAAGCTGTGAAGGTAGGTTGATTGGGACAGAGTTAGGTAATCAGGCTGCCACTTTGACACGCATCCTGAGGTGCTCTCACAAGCTCGACACAATTGCCTGCCGGGCTAGGCCGGGCAAGGGCTAGCTGTGACCCCCGAGGTATCATAGTACAGCATGCACTGTCGTACCACAGTACATGCATGGTACCTTGTAGTGGGCTAGGCCCCCACTGTAGGCCTAGTCCAATGAGGTCACTGCTGGAAACTACCCATTGAAGCTGCCTACCACTGATCATTCATACTTTATTTTGAGCCATGTGAGATACTGAGTCGATTGCTCTGGGTACCGCGGTACTGAACTGCATATGGTATGGTACGAAAGCATCTATCAACAGCAGGCTGGCAAGACCACACTAATAATACCGAGTCCTCCTCCTCCTTCACTCCTGCAGCTCTTTGGAGCCTGACTCTTTCTCCTCCGCCTCGTATTTCAGCTGTTCATCTGTACCCAATTCCTGGTTCTCTGGTTGTTGCCTCACTCCCTTGTAGCCTTGAGAAGGCTGTAGTTCTCAACTGAACTGGATCGGGGCTGGACAGGGTCATTCTGCCTGTAACCTGACGACGACTCGTGGCACTTTGTTCGTGACCCCTCAACATCAAACTCAACTTTCCATCCTTGACCTCATCTGTGAAGAACCGGCTTCGCCCCCACTTTCCTCTCCCCTCCCTTTCACCCCTCATTCTCTCTCTCCCTTCTAAAAGAACAGAAAAGAGGGGGGGAAAGGCGAAATTCGACAACCATCCGCCACACTTATCAGGCTTGATCTGCAGCCTCAACGTCAGACTGAAAGTGTTCTTACCAATCCATTTCTCAGCTGCAGGTTGGACAGAAACTAGCAACATCCGTTTTATCCTCCCTCCCCTCCTCCCCCCAATCTTTGAACATGGCCACCACCCGTGAGCGCAGGATTGCCAAAGAGTTGGCAGACATGCACCAGGACAGAGACAAGTCAGGTGTTTCTGCATCTCCAATCGACCAGAGCAACCTGACACATCTCAAGGGCACCTTTCCCGGTCCTCCAGATACCCCGTATGCCGGTGGGACATACGTAGTGGACATCCTGATACCAGATATGTATCCCTTCAAGTCACCCGTTATGAAGTTTGACACCAAGATGTGGCATCCAAACGTCAGCAGCCAGACTGTGAGTTCCCTCTTACAAACGAAATGCTCGGACTCAACCCATCTCCACCATTATCACCACCACGAGGATTATCATAACTAAATACCATCTCTACGGTGTCGAAAAAAAACAGGGCGCAATCTGTCTCGACGTTCTTGGCAATGGCTGGTCCCCCGTCGGTACTATCAAGACCGCCCTGCTCTCCCTACGCATGCTCCTCGAGGCCCCAAATCCCAAAGATCCCCAAGACGCAGAGGTTGCCAAGATGATGATGGAAGATCCCGAGTATTTCGAGAGCGTCGCACATGACTGGGCCGTCAGATACGCTGGAGCCCCGAGGATACATCCTGCTCCCGATCAGATACAGCGGAAGAGCAAGGCCAAGAAGGAGGATGACATCAATCGGTAAGAAGACATGGGCCTTTCTTCCCCGCCCTCGTGAGGATAGGATTGTGACCATAATCCCCGGCCATTATGCTGACGGACCTTTCCCTGGTCACAGATATCAGGGCTGGAACAAAAACATGGTCGACCGCTTCGTCAACATGGGCTTTGAGCTTGATAGCGTTGTCGACGCCTTCGCCTACGTGGGAATCGAACGGAACGGCGGTGAGGATTACGAGATGGAAGAGGCCTACATGGGAGATGTCACAGCTCGTCTCTTAGGCGAGAACTGAGTACGAGCACACAGGCCGAGTGTCCGGATATAACATGGGCAAAAGAGCGTGGAACAGCCAAGGACTCATTGTCTTGTCCCAAGGGGCATGAGAGCACGGCAGAGCAGAGCATAAATTTGTGCTTTGCGTGCTGTGCCCAAGACTTGGGGACTGCTTGCCCACCCACACAAGAGCTTGGTTCCAGAGGCAGTCGTTGCAAAAAGGCTACCAAGGCGTGATGTGGAGGCAGCTTTGCTTTCTCTTATTGTGTTGCATGATGCGGTGTGTTGAGAGACGACGTTGACAGATCATGTCGTCTACTCAGCAAAGTCTTGAGGGGTTCCTCAAGAGCATAACGGCCGACAAATTTTCAAAGTCGGTTTCGCAATCAAGGCGTTTAGGTCAGCCAGGGGGGTTATGAAGCATTTTGATCACTCAGCACAGCTTAGCCTTGCCATCAGTAAATGGGGGGGGGGGGTTGCTTCTTCTTTCTCTTCCATGGGTTTTATAGAAATCTCAAATCGAAGTCTACTATTTGTAGCCAACTATGGTGTTGCACCACACCACACCAGCCCAGCCAGGCCCGTCCTCGTACAAGAGACGCCTAGATAGGCTTACATACATACAGATTAGTGAAGTATTTGGGTATGAGAAAAATGCATTTGGACACCACGCCGCTTCCGCCCCAGTCTATAAAAATTTGCGAATGAGAAAAGAGGCATCCTCGTTCACGAGGCTACAAATATGACGCTCGCCGAGCCTTCCAGCCATCCAATGGTTCCTTGTACACAGATCCATGTTACCTCTGCCGAGAGGATCACACAACCTGAAGCCCGCTATCTACCCTGAAGAGGTGCATGAAGAGCCGTCAGGTCTTCCTCTCCAACTTGCCATGGCGGTGGGGCCGCAGCTTTACAGCAGATCCCGTCGGACGAACTCGTCGCGGAGGGCCTTACCCAGACCGGCAGGCGAGCGCTCGACAATGACACCGGCGCTCTCCAGGGCCTTGATCTTGGAGTCAGCACCACCCTTGCCACCAGACACAATAGCACCAGCGTGGCCCATGCGGCGTCCAGGAGGTGCAGAGATACCAGCAATGAAGCTGACGACAGGCTTGCCACCGTTAACGGTGTTGTTCTCGCGCAGGAAGTCGGCGGCATCCTCCTCAGCGGAACCACCAATCTCGCCAATCATGATGATGCCATCCGTCTCCGAGTCCTGGAGGAAGACCTTGAGGCAGTCGATGAAGTTCGTGCCGGAGAAGGGATCGCCACCGATGCCAACGACAAGAGACTGGCCCAGACCAGCCTGGGTGGTCTGGTTGACGGCCTCGTAGGTCAGAGTACCGGAGCGGGAGACGATACCAATGCGGCCGCGCTTGTGGATGAAGCCGGGCATGATGCCAATCTTGCACTGGCCGGGGGCAATAATACCGGGGCAGTTGGGGCCGACGAGACGAGTCTTGGACTGGGTCTTGAGCATGGACGTAATGCGCACCATGTCTGGGAAGGGTATTTTGTCAATTAGGTGCCGATGGTGAGAGATACAGTGGGAGGAAGCTCTGTGGACAACTGACCATGTTGAGGGATGCCTTCAGTGATGCAAACCACGAGGGGAATCTCGGCCTCGATGGCCTCCTGGATACCTCCTGCTGCCAGGGGAGGACTGTTGCAGTCAGCAAGACCGACCTTCATGTTCTGACCATCACATGCCACCTCTAGACTCGTGTGTGCAGGCCAATTTCTCTCTTATAGGTGAATGATCCTTACGGGACAAAGATTCCTGTAGCAGTCGCGCCGGTCTCCTTGATGGCATCGGCGACAGACGCAAAGACGGGACGGTCGAGGTGGGTGGTGCCGGCCTTCTTTGGGTTTGTTCCTCCAACAACTTTGGTGCCTGCAGACGAGATACGAGATATATGATCAGACGCTTGTCATTTGTCGCACAACGGCCTTCGAGGGGATCATGTAATTACCGTAGGCAATAGCCTGTTCAGCGTGGAATCTATGAAGAGGATAAGTTCGGGTTAGCATGCGAATCTCAGCGCAGGTGGTATCTTTGCTTTGCGATCTTTATTGATCTTTTCTTCTTCTTTTCTTAAATTTTTTTTTTTTTTTTCCTTTGTTCCGTTGGGCTCTCGCTCAAGAGGCTTCGCGATAAGCGTCGCGACAGCAGGAGAGAAGCACACGAGATAACATAACAACTTACGTTCCCTGCTTGCCAGTAAAGCCCTGAAAAATGACCTTGGTATCGGCGTTGATCCTAAGGTTCTCGATGGTGTTGGTGTAGGGGCCAGTCTGGGCGCTGTACGTCCTCTTGCAGAGGTGTCGCAGTGTCGAAGCCGAGGCTGACGAGAGCCGCGCTTGTCTCGCAAAGGCCTGCATTTTGGGTAGCTCTAGCAGGTGAGGGAAAGGATGTGTGAGGAGAGGAGAGTAGAGAAACGGGCAGGGAAAAGGAAAAAGGAAAGGGTTGTGTCGTCGAGATGGAGGCTCGATTCAGGATGAGGTGGTGTTTGATTAAGCTTGGCTGAAAGGCAGTTGCTGAGGTTCGTTTCGTTGCAGCAGCTTCAGTTCCGGCTACAGTTCTAGTTCGGTTGCCCACATGCCTCACCTACCACCCACTGTGGGCGGGCTCAAGGCGTCAGGGTACCTCCTCAGTACTGCTAAAGGATACTATCAAGTAGGTACCGTCATATGTACCGCAAAAGATCCACAATGATCCCAAATTGGAGTAGCTTTTTTTTTTTCTTTTCTTCCCACTGTGCCTGCCGACTCACCAACTACTCCCTGCTGCTTATCAGTCCCTTATCAGCCACCTAGCCACTGCACTAACAGAATTTCAGAACCCCCACTACGTACAGAGAAGCACGGTAGGACCCCCCTCCTCGATCGCTACTGCATGACTACCATGTACAACAGGTCCTGACGAATAGTCAATACTTTATTTTGAACATTCTCCACAACAACTTTTTGAGACCTCAGCCTGTCACCCAACCTACCTGCCTGCCTACCAACTTACCTCCATGACACTCTCGCCTCTATTCTCTCCATGGCGACCACAACGGTGACAGTGACCAAGTCGGGTCGCAAGAAAGATGCCGACCTGCCTCCAGAGAACGAGCGTTTCCTGCGATGTTGCGCAGACATCGCTAACGCCCTCATCGAGGACCACGAGGCCGCCCAGGACCATGCACGCCCGAAGAAGGACCTCAACCTAAACGCTGTGCGTTCCAGGTTGGCCAAGAAGCACAAGATCAACAACATGCCGCCCCTGACTGCCATTATCGCCGCTGTTCCCGAACACTACAAGAAGTACATCCTCCCCAAGCTCGTCGCGAAGCCCATCCGGACCTCCTCGGGCATAGCTGTCGTTGCCGTCATGTGCAAGCCTCACCGCTGCCCACACATTGCCTATACTGGCAACATCTGCGTCTACTGTCCCGGTGGGCCAGACTCCGACTTCGAGTACAGCACCCAGTCCTATACAGGCTACGAGCCCACCTCCATGCGCGCCATCCGGGCGAGGTACGATCCCTTTGAGCAGGCGCGCGGCCGTGTCGATCAGCTCAAGTCCCTCGGCCATTCCGTCGACAAGGTCGAGTACATTATCATGGGTGGCACCTTCATGTCCCTGCCCGAGCAGTACAGGGACGATTTCATCTCTCAGCTGCACAACGCCCTCAGCGGATACCAGACCTCCAATGTCGACGAAGCTGTCGAGGCCGGCGAGATGAGCAACACAAAATGTGTCGGCATCACTATAGAAACGAGACCGGACTACTGTCTGCAGCCACACCTGTCCAGCATGCTGCGGTATGGATGCACAAGGCTGGAGATTGGCGTGCAGTCTCTGTACGAGGACGTCGCGCGCGACACCAACCGTGGGCACACTGTAGCTGCCGTGGCCGAGACGTTTTGTCTCTCCAAAGATGCCGGCTTCAAGGTGGTCAGCCACATGATGCCAGATCTCCCCAATGTTGACATGGAGCGGGATCTCGACCAGTTCCGCGAGTACTTTGAAAATCCGGCTTTCCGAACCGACGGTCTCAAGATCTACCCCACGCTCGTGATCAGAGGCACGGGACTCTACGAGCTGTGGAGGACGGGGCGGTATCAAAACTACACACCCAACGGTCTGATCGATTTGGTCGCCCGTATTCTAGCCCTGATTCCGCCATGGACGCGCATCTACCGTGTCCAGCGTGATATCCCGATGCCTCTCGTCACATCCGGTGTGGAAAATGGAAATCTTCGCGAGCTTGCCCTCGCCCGCATGAAGGACTTCGGCACCACCTGCCGCGATGTGCGGACCCGAGAGGTAGGCGTGAACGAGGTCAAGAACAAGATACGGCCCAACCAGATCGAGCTCATTAGAAGGGACTACACAGCCAATGGTGGCTGGGAGACGTTTCTCGCATACGAGGATCCTAAGCAGGATATCCTCGTCGGTCTGCTCAGGCTGCGCAAGTGCACTGAGAAGTACACGTTTCGTGAAGAGCTGGTGGGCCAGCAGACGAGTCTGGTGCGGGAACTGCATGTCTACGGTACGGCAGTACCGGTTCATGCACGGGACCCGAAGAAGTTTCAACACCAAGGCTTCGGGACATTGTTGATGGAAGAAGCTGAACGGATCGCCAGGGACGAGCATGGCAGCGAAAAGATCAGTGTCATTTCGGGTGTTGGGGTCAGGAGCTACTATAAAAAGTTGGGATACTGGCTGGACGGGCCCTACATGAGCAAATGGCTGGATGGACGCCCGGGACCTGACGCATGAAGGATGCTCTGATGGTCTGCTCAATTTCATGGGCAAATCCCGCGGCTGAACTTGAGCACACTTGTCCCAACACAGCGCCTACTTCATCAATGGCGCCAGTAAGCCATAGAGCGGCGGTCTCTTAAATACCACCTCAGACTATCGCAAGCCGTGATGCCTTTTCCAGAGTCTCATCAGGGCCAGAACATGAACCGACAGATCTTCACCTCGTGCAGCGTCTGTTAGCCGTTCTTGCGATGGACTGCTGAAGGATTTCAACACGGCGTATAGATCGATCGACGATAGTTCTTCAACTATAAATGTCTTGGCTCAAACGGAATGCTCGCGTATCCTCGGATAGCCGCCAATTGCAGTCATCTGATGGCTGAGAGCGTCCAACTACGTCATTGCAGACAAAGAGGATGGAGATGGTGGGGAAGCGGATGCGGCTCGCAGTGCCCAAGGCGAGGGTTGGATGGGTGGTCAAGCGGCCTGATTGGAACTTGGCAAGCCACTGTGCTTGATCCTTTCGACCCCCAATGCTGACAAGCGTGGTGTTGCCTCTCGCACACCTGCAATTCACGACTGCTCATCTTGATGTGGTCACAGGAAGCCTGGGCGTATGGTTGCTGGTCAGGGGTGGCGGCAAGGCCCTGTCCTGCTCACTGCCTGATGATACAGCAGTTGGAAGACGGGTGAGGGCTAAAAATGACATGGATCATATAAAGGCCATTGACGCCAGCTCGCAGAGCAGATACAACACAAGTTTGCATGATCTATGAAGGGATACCGTTGCTCTTCGCTTGTGAAGACAAGAAATAGTCCTTTTGAAAGAAATCATCACCCTCTCTTGTCGTGGGAACCTGCCAAGGCCCCGTGCAAGTCCAATGTGACTGCCAAAATGGATCATACTTCCAAGGACAACGGTCTTGATACCAAGCCTGAGGATCATCATGTGGAAGATACAACGCGTCAAGGTTTGGCCGCACCTGAAGAGCCTTCGCAACCAGAGAACACATTGGCCAATAGGCCCGAGCTCAAAGAAGAAGACGCCTATGAGCACCTCGGCTACTCCTACCCAACATGGAGGAAGTGGCTTATTCTCACCATCATGTTCCTGATCCAGATTAGTATCAATCTCAACGCGTCTTTGTATGCCAACGCTGTCGATGGCGTGGCTGAAAAGTTCCACATCAGCCAGCAGGCCGCACGCGTACCGCAACTCACGTTCCTCTGTGCATACGCCTTTGGCTGCGAACTCTGGGCGCCCTGGTCCGAGGAGCTCGGTCGCTGGCCGACCCAGCAGCTCAGCCTCCTCCTGGTCAACATCTGGCAGTTTCCGTGTGCATATGCGCCCAACTATGCCACACTCGTAATCTGCCGACTCCTGGGCGGGCTCTCGACAGCCGGAGGGAGCGTCACGCTCGGTGTTCTGGCTGACATGTGGGAGCCCGAGGACCAGGAGTACGCCATCGCCTTCCTCGTCTTGAGCTCTGTCGGTGGCTCCGTGGTCGGTGCCGTCGTGGGCGGCTTTGTGGAGGCGAGGCAGCCGCTGCAGTGGATTTTCTATACGCAGCTCATCGCCGGCGGTGCTGTGCAGCTCCTGCACTTTGTCTGCGTCCCCGAGACCCGGTCCACAATCATGCTCGACCGGCTGGCGAAGAAGAGGCGAAAAAATGGGGAGAACATTTGGGGCCCGAACGAGGTTAAGAAGAGGCGTATGACAGCGCGGGAGGTCTTTGTCATCTGGAGTCGACCGTTCTACATGCTGATCACCGAACCGATCGTGGCCTGGCTCTCGGCCGTGAGTGGCTTCAGCGATAACCTCATCTTCATTTTCCTACAGGGGTTTCAGCCGGTCTACAAGCAATGGGGCTTTGGCACTATCGGGATCAGTCTGGCGTTTGTACCGTATGTAAATCCTCGCCCCGTCCTGTTGAGATGATACTGACTGTAATTGGTTTTTTTTCTCTCAAGCCTGCTTGTTGGTTACATACTCGCCTACTTTTCCTTCCTGCCATCGATCCACATGTTCCGTCAGCGCAGGAGGAAAGATGGGCCAGACTCGGTCTCCCCAGAGGCCAGGCTTTGGTGGCTTCGGTACGTGATCCTCCTTGAGCCCATCGGGCTGATCGGCTTCGCGTGGACATCGCTCGGCCCAAGCTACGGCATCCCCTGGATCGCGCCCATGATCTTCTCCTGCCTCGTGGGCATCGCCAACTACTCCATCTACCAGAGCTCCATCGACTACACGGTCGCCGCCTACGGGGTGTACGCAGCCTCCGCGACAGGTGGCAACGACTTTGCCCGGGACTTCCTCTCGGGCATTGCGGCCTTGTATTCGAGCCCCATGTACAGCAATATCGGGAAGCAGTACCCGCTGGAGTGGGCGAGCACGATCCTGGCGATTATCGCTGTGTTTGTCACGACGCCTGTGTTTTACTTTTACAGCCATGGGGAGAAATTACGGCTGAAGAGCAAGTTTGCGGCAGAGATTGCGAGGGAAAGGGAGGCGAAGATGGCTGAGAAGAACTCATCATCAGCGCATGATGGTGGGCGAGGAGAAAAGGCCATGCCATCTGATCAGGTCTGAAGGCAGGACTTTGTATTGACGATCGAGGGTCCTTTGCTCCTCAACGAAATATGCCTTGCGACAAGGGGCGGGCACAGGTAAAATAATTACTGCCGACGAATTACTACATGATCTTACATACTACTAGGCCATATACACATGGAAAGGATTACCGCAGGGGTAGTGAACTGGCGCTAGAAACAAGTCTAAATGTCTTTGACGACATCGACTTTGACGACACCCAATGAAGGAGGTTGTGAAGTTACTCCACAACCCAACTCCGCCGCCCTTGGCCAACGACCCCACGAAGGACCCCCAGCATTTCATTATGAATACCATCATCATCATCATCAGCACCACTACCCTCCATATTCTTTTTGTAATTGTCTAGTGCGACTGTGACCCCTCATCCTCGAGAACGTTGTTATGAAAGACTACCCAGAAGTACTCTTGTGATGCTCGTGTAAGCACTATCGTTCGACATGGACACCTGGACAATACTTAAGTGATTGAGTAATGACTGAGTAGAGTTGTTGATCTTTTTCTTTTCTTTTCTTTTTTGACATGTCATAAAGGTGTTGAAGTGAACTCTAGATCTATATTTCACAATATAGATTGATATTAGCACCTCGGCATGAAGTCTTCATTCTCGCCCCAGTGCTATGGTAAAGTCGTTTCATCTAACTTAGTACCCCAGAAGAATGGGATTCAATAGTAATGGTAATAATGATAATGCCATACATGTAGCTAGTCCAAAGTTGAATCTATACCCGTCCAGGTATGAATGACTGCTACAGGAGCTCGCAGACTGGCCACTGATACAAAGTACAAAACAAAGGGTTCTTCGAGCGAAAGCGAGGAGCCGAGGAGTCTCTTTCGAGGCTAATGATCCCAAAAGTCTATTTTGGCATTGTATATAGCTACGTAATATATTTGAACTTCCAGGGCTTGCCAGACCTTTGCCAGGAGCTGACCCTTGCTCGATGGTCACAACGCACTCCGGCCTAGCGAGATCGACGCCTTCATATTGGACGGATGACTGCCACGTTTGACTGTTCCATGCCAGGGACAAACTTGTGTGCGTACTGCCTAATCACATTCTTGGATTTGCTGGTTTAGCCGGCTAGCTCGTTCTTTCTTTGACTCTTCTACTCGTAATGACCTGTGAGCAGAGTCACATGGACAGGCGTCCTCCACTAGTCTGGGCTGATCCTCCTTTCCTTGACGGGCGCCATGCCACTGTTCTTGGGTAATGCCATGGAAGTCAGAGGCACTTCGCTTGTGGCTGAATAAACTCAGAGGCACGCTGTAAGTAGCTCCTTGGCCTCCTCATCACGCATCATGACCAACCAGGTTCAGCACAACAAGGTTGCTCGTGCTGAGAGGCTAGATAAAAGGGCCCATCTTCACTTCTCCCCTCCTTAACACGGTCTGATACAGATCGCCTGCCCACTACTCGCTTCTCTCGGTCTTGTATAATCATCACCACGATACATAAGATAGCAATCGCATCATGCAGGTGAAGTACTTCGCATCGTTCGTCCTTGCCGGCCTGGCCTCGGCCCAGTCGCTGCAAGAGATTATTTCGCAAAACAGTAACCTCACAACCTTAGCAGGCCTGCTGAACCAGACAGGCCTGCTCGCCGAGCTGGGTAACGCATCCAACATCACCGTCCTTGCCCCCAGCAACGATGCCTTCTCGGTCTTCCTGAACGAGTCGGCCACAATGGCACAGATGCAGTCGGACCCAGGCCTTGTCCAGGCGGTGTTGGAATACCACGTCCTAGCCGGCACCATCCGCTCCACCGACATCACCACCACTCCAGCTTTTGCCAAGACCATGTTGACGCACATGACTTACACCAATGTGACCGGTGGACAGGTTGTCAAAGCGCAGGCCGTTGATAGCAATGTCGTCTTCACCAGCGGGCTCCTGATGCGCAGCAATGTCACGCAGGCAGATATCGGTTTTGATGGTGGCGTGGTCCACATCATTGATTCCGTCCTCACGGTCCCCCAGAACGACAGCGCCACAGCTGTTGCTGCTAACCTCACTGCGCTCGCCGGGGCTCTGACGCAGGCCGGCTTGGTCGCGACCGTTGACGCAGCTATGGTCAGACATAAAGCCCCTTTCCTCCCTTCCTCCACAATAGAAAAATGTCCAGATTGCTGGGCACAGACTGATACTTCGTGTTAATACAGGACGTGACCATCTTTGCTCCATCTAATGCCGGCTTTGCTGCCATCTCCAACCTCGTCGGATCGCTGTCCATGGAACAACTCACACAGATATTGACATACCATGTCGTGTCGGGCACTGTGGGCTACAGCACAACACTGATGAACGGTATGACCATCCCAACGCTCGACGGAAACGCCACGGTAACAATCACGGTCGACAACGGCACAATCTTTGTCAATTCGGCCAAAGTTGTTACCGCCGACGTGCTTCTGAACAATGGAGTCGCCCACGTAATCGACAAGTAAGTTTCCAAGCAGGGCTTCGACTTTGCCCACCCGTGTGTAATTGTTTGCTTGCTGCAGCTAACAATGTCGACAGTGTCTTGAACCCGAACAACTCCACAGCTACCACGAACCCGACCGCAACCAGTGACGCGCCTGCGTTCAGCGGTGCAGCTGGTGGCTCTGGTTCGAGCGTCCCGTTCACTTCAGCAGTGACGGCAACAGGTACGGCTGCCAGTACCTCCGCCTCACAGGGTGGTGTGGCCATGCAGACTGCTGCCGTGGGTGCGGCTGCGCTGTTTGGCGGCGCTGCGTTTCTCGTCAATCTCTGAGCCTGGCTGGCGGTGTTGTCCTCAGTATAAGTATAGTCACGCATTGAAGAAGATCGCATTCGTGTCAATCTCTCGAGAAATGCGGCGTTCTTAATCGATCATTTTATAGTCAAATACGACCAAGTGTCTTAATGATCAGTGTGGTACAGCATTTTCAAGGTAATGGACCATCTGATATGGCGCCCCTCATGTCAATTAGTCGTCCAGACTCACGCCATAGTCGCGGTCTCGGTACAACGACCCAACAGGAACGGCACGACTGTCGGCAATCAAGCCGATCAGCATCTGGCCAGCATCCTTTGTCTTGTTGTACTGGCGTAAGAGCTGGATATGCTCGTCGACCGTGACTTCTGGCTTCTGCCTACACGACACAGACGCACAGAAGGCTGTCAGTGACGCACAAACTCTCTCATGTTACTTCAGGCAGCAATAAGGCTGGACGGCTGGACGCAGTACACGCACCTGAGACCAGCTTGTTCTCTTTCGAGTTCTTTGTTTTTCTCTGAAATATCAACGATACGGTCATGTATATCCCCAAGCCTGACACACTGGGGGAAGAAAAAACTGTCAGATACAGAAGTCAAGCCAACCTCCCGTGTAGCCAACTCGAACCATGTCAGTCAGTACTCACAGCAGCGCTCAAAGCAGAGACGTAGCGAACCTGTACACGTCAGATGGTTCTGCGCCACGACGAAGGACAACTTGGGTTGCTCACGCTATCCGAGGCTTCTGCAGCGGATGCGGCCGTGGCCTTGAAATGGTCCCCAGGCGCTGGACCAGTGATCTGAACAGTGCGCGCCTGGTCACTCGTGCTTGTGGCACAATTGATGGGACCCCAGAGGAACGGGCATGTCGGCTCGTCGTGGCCCTTGTCCTGTTCCAGAATCTTGTCGAGACGGTCAGTGATGACTATCAGCAAGCCACCATAGTCTCGACCGTTAGACACTTCGAGACAAATGTTGTCTCTTAGGCCTCTAATAAACTCAGCATCTGCAAAAGAAAGGAGGGAGGACGGCGGAGGCGTTGCCGAGAGGCTAGAATCCATGACTGCAAAGAGAAGACACACTTGGCCTGCCTCAACGAAAGAAAAAAAAGAATGCTCGTGGATTGGCAGGCAGTGTGAGGAGAAGCACACGTCCTCGTACCTTCCCAAGGTAAACAGATCTAGTCTAGCAAATGCCAACATGTAGTCATCGTAACCCTGGGAAAGAGTGACCCTAGCCCTAACCCTGATTATATCCCTGCACCATTAGGCCACAAGCACTTCACCACCACGACCCAGCTCAGTTCAAGCAACCAGCTGGGTAATCTGCATTACTGATGTAATCTATCCCAGATCTGGTTCTTTTTTGGAGGGAGCACGCCTTCGGTTGACTCTGTCCTCGGCCTTTTCAGGCATAACTCTTCGGCTGATCTAATAATACTTCATGTGCTGGCTTAGAGGCTTGCGTTCGTTCGACTGCCATCACTCACCTGCGATACCCACACGCAGTTTTTGTCGAGGGAACAATTGAAAAGAGCATACAGCTGGGTCTTCTCTACCATGGAACAGAGATCTTATCTCGTCACATTTCCCCCTCTCCCCGCTCTCCTGGGACAAGATCCCCCGGATGACGGTCCCGCTTGTTCCAATATCGATGAAACCTCGATACGCTGTCTGCGGGGATGGCTGGAGGAAAATGACACCCTGGAGCCGTTATTCGGCAGGGTCTTCCGCCAGATATCACATACTACGTATTATGTATACGACGATGTACAGTCGCGGGCCTCTCGGAAAGGGGGGGAAAGGGCGAATCCAGACCGAGCACGAGGCAGATCCAGGCGCACCCCTGGGTCGCTCTGATCAGTCAGATGAGAGGGCATGTTTAGACGAAGGAACCGTTGGCAATGGTCTGATGCTATGGTACCAGTCGCTGTCGATCCTGACTACAGCAGACACAATACCAAAGGGCGGGGCTCGACCTCAAGAAGATCCGCCGTACTCCGGAGTCCTGGGGAAGGCGAGGTTCCGATTTTCCCCCGGCCGGGGATAACGGGGCTGTCGATATAATTGATGGAAGAACTTTTGACAAGAAAAAATTGGGTGGAACCATACTTTTGGAGTCACTCCACTCGCACAGACGACAGCCTGACGGGCCGACAGGAGACCACAGGCCAGGTACTTCGTTTTTGCTGCTTACTCTCGCATCCCTTGATAACACGTTATTGGATCCTCTTGGTCTAGCTCCTTTTGTCTTTGTTTGCTGTCCGACCTCACCATTACCACGCCAACAACCAGGAGGTTTTTGTGCTATCAGTGAAGGTGGACTTATGCACGCAAATTCAGTCGGTCAGGATGGACATGGCCAGGCCCAGTAACGGATGCCTCCAGTGTCTGAGAAAATTACTGCTCAAATAGGAGAAAAGAATGTAGGAGGAAGAGGAATTACGAAGAGAGAGAGAAAAAAACAAAATGGAAAAATACTTGCTGTGGGATGATACGACGTTCGCATATGCTGGAGGGTCAGCCTTACGGTCGCCCCAGATGCGTTCCACCCGCGGTGGCCGTGTCCCCTGAGATGGCACGCTGCCATTCATCATACAGTACACATCATCTGCTTGATGTCGGCAATCTCGTGCTGATATTCTTCCTTTCCTTCCATTTTGTTAGCATGTTTATATACCTCTCACATTCCCCTCGAATTTCTTGCTCGTGCCCATATTCCCACCATTGGATTATCATCACTATCCACACCGCTCTGCTATAATTACTACGACCTCTATCGAGTGCCGCATATTGTATACACGAGAGAAGAGAAAGAGAAAAGAAGTCCCCAGTCAACCCTTTAAATTATCTACAAACATAATTATATGATGACCGTCTTTGGGCCCAAAACATATGCATGGTAGGACACACCAGTCGCTCACTTTTATCCAGGGAGCTGGCTTCTCACTGATTTGCCCTCACAGGTTCTGTGCGCTGTCTGCTGCGCTGTGCAATTCATATTATGGCTTTGATGCCTCGGTAGGTTCCATGCTGGACGCTGGAGGAATGAAGAAGCCGACGAGAAAGCTGACGACCTCGACTTTTAGGTATACAATGCGGTCCAGGGCATTGACAACTGGAAAGATTGGATGGGGGACCCCGGTGCCGAGACCATAGGTGGGGTCAATACGGCCTACTCAGTCTGTGCTATTGTCTCTGGCTGTGAGTATTCCATTTTTGTTTCTGAAGCTTTGGATGGATACTGGCAAGACCTCATCTCAGAAGCATGCATTCGTGTCTATGTCTCGATACTGACAATGGTATTTTGTTCTTGCCCTTTAGGGTTCCTCGCTGCCCCTTGTGCCGATTTTCTAGGCCGGAAATTCGCAATGGCCATCGGAAGTATCCTGATCATGATCGGTGCTATTCTTGAGACGTTCACGAAAAGACATACTCTGGGCATGTTCATTGCAGGCCGCGCGATCATTGGATTGGGTCAAGGAATCGCCCTCTGTAAGTACAAGAAATATGACACTCTGGCTGTTGCAATGGATGCAAAGGTTTGGTGATTTTCTCCGTCAGTGCTGACTCGAGGTCGTTCCCTGCAGCTGCCGCTCCAGCATACATTGGCGAGATCACACCGCACAAGATACGTGGTATAGTCATGACCTTTTGGCAGGTCTGCTACAGCATTGGTCTCTTCTTTGCCTTCTGGATCAACTATGCCTGCACCAAGTATACTTCGCGTCTGCCCAAGAACTGGGACTGGAGGATCGTGTGCATCTTCCAACTCCTGGTCCCTGTATACGTCCTCACAATCCTTCCTTTCTTGCCGGGATCTCCAAGATGGTAGGCCTCCATGCCGAACCTGTATTTTTGTATTACTATTTGTACTCCAGAAGCCTGATCATTGATTATTGTCTTCCAAATTTTAGGTACATCAAGAACGGCAAGACAGAAAAGGCCCGCAAAGCTCTACTCGCGACTCGACCTACTCCAGAAGGAGCCGAGGAAGAACTGCAATCCATCATCCAGGCCGTCGAGTTCGAAAAGACCAGCACAGAAACGTCCGCCGGCTACTCCGCCCTGTGGAAGGACAGGTCTGTTCGGAAGCGACTGTTGCTTGCCATTGGCATGAATGCCGGGCAGCAGCTGACGGGCCAGGGCTCCCTCTCCACCTACTCGACCAAGATATACGAGAAGGTCTTCTCGTCCTCGTCCACCATCGCCCTGATCAACGCCTTGAATGCCACCTTCTCGATCTTGTTCTGTCTGAATGTCACATGGATTGTTGAGCGGTGGGGTCGCAAGGTGTTATTCATTGTCGGCGGTATGTCGGACAACAACTTCCTTCCCTTCACTGATAGAGATCATAAGACTGACTGGAAATATCTTCTAGGTATGGGTATGGCATGCTGCATGGTTAGTGTCTTCCTTTTTCTCTTGTTCCTTTCTCCCAATGAAGTGTCTCAGAATTGCCTTTTCCTGACTCGCCCAACAACAGCTTATCGTTGCGACCGTTGAGACCCAAACGCCGACAACAGCGGATGGAGGCAAGTCGCACTCGGTCGGTGTCGCCATTGTCTTCCTCCTGTTCCTCTTCATCTTCTTCTACAAGCCGTCTTGGGGCGCCGTCACCTGGATCTGGACCTCGGAGATCTTCAGCCTCAACGTCCGCGCCCAGGGAGTAGGCATGGCAGGCCAGACACAGAATATCGCAAACGCTATCGTCCAGCAGTTCTTCCCGACCTTCCTGAACAACTGCGGCTTCTACGCGTTCTACAGTGAGTCCTATTCCCCAACTTCATGGCTGTAAAACTAGCACTGCTGCCCATTATGATTATTATTATGATGAGGCTCGAGAATGACGACGCTGACTCTCGGATGTGCTCTTTCAATCACTAGTGTTTGCCGGCATCAACTGTCTTCTCGTCCTCTATGTCATTTTCCTCATCCCAGAGACCAAGGGTGTCCCGCTTGAGGAGATGGACAAGCTTTTCGGCGGTGCCAATCACGTCCAGGCCGGCGCAGAGATACTACAAGAGGAACAAATGCAGGTCGACCAGCACAAACCCAAGAGCGATCATAGTAGCACCCATGGGGATGTTACCGCCAAACCCGAGGCAGAGTTAGTCTAATCGTGAATTGTGAGGCAAATGTCTTTTTCCAAGCCGCTGTTGTTCGAGCAAGAGCAAGTCGTTTCTTGTTATGTTTACTTTGATTGTTTACTTTCTTTTCCTTTTTAGAGAGACATAAGGGGCATATTGTGTATCAAGAATCATTTGTGTACATACTGCTGCCAGCGAGCGTCGGCGTGATAGATGTTTCATGACAGCAGGGTAGAAAATAAGAAGCTTACTGTCCATACTACACCTTAGAGGGATATCACAGCAGGAAATTCATCTGAAACTCAAGCAACAACACATTCGTTTAGAGATGAAGACCGAGTTAGCATATTGATCCGAAGGATCTCCATGTGCTTATTGAATTAATTACTAAAGCTATCTTCAGGTCTGCTTTGGCATTAATTAATTAAGTAGACAATACGTATCCACGCCTACCCAACAAGACTTTCCACTTGAGCCTGCCTCATTTATCGCAGCTATGGAGGAGCGAGGGCCCTTAATTTACTTGGAAGCAAAGCCAAGAGTGGGAGTTGTAGCCCCGTTGAAGACGACAAAGGCGGCCTTCAGAGCGACATCACCGAAGATGTTGATGCCGATACCAGCGCTGGACTGGATGCCGCCAAAGCAAGACGAGCTTCCAGTGGAGATGGGGCCGAAATCAATGTAGTCGCCAGGAATCACAATGCGAGCTGAGCCAACGCCGAAGGTGAAGGAAGGCAGGGTCGCGCTGCAGGGGAAGACGTAGCCGCCGACGGAAGAGCTGGACTTGGCGCCCGAGACCTGGGCCCAGTAGGCCGACACGACGGTGGCAGGGAGGTACAGGAGGGTCGTGCCAGTGTCAGCGATGCCGTCGATGGAAGTCGACTTGAAGGTGCCGGAGCCGACGGCGTAGCCGGTCGAAGTCCACTCCCAGAACCCTTGCTTGGTCGAGACAGCGGTGTAGGTGATGGAGCCCGTGTAGGCAGTGGTATCGATGAAGCCGAAGTTGTAGGTACCAGCTGTAGATACAAACAATTTCCATATTAGTGGGGAATGCTTCTCCAACAAGATTCATCAAAAAGTATATGTATCAAGAGGGGTCACTCACGGGCATGGTAGCCAAGATCAGCCGTGAACACAGGCGAGTCCAAGGACGCCTTCGCATTGTCGAAGAAAGTCTTTTGCTGGGTAGGCGACACAGTGTTCAGGGTGCTGAAGGCCAGGCCCAGGAGACCGTCAATGGTCGAGTCCTCGGTGAAGCTGGAAGAAACCTTCTTGGCCGACTCGACAGCCTGGCCCGTCACGGTAAGGCCTCCAACCGAGACGGTGTCAGTGTAGACATCGCCGCTGGAAGAGCTACCGTCTCCGTAGGAGATGGACCAGGTAGCGCCCGACAGCAGCTTGGCGGTGGTGCTCTTGCTGGGGGTGTAGATGGTCTGCCCATCGACCTACAGTTGGGAAATTCCCAATGTTAGTATTCTGATTACCAAAAAAACTAAAAATGTATGCAATAAAATGCGGGCGAGGGTTGACCAACCTCGCTGGCTGTAGTCTCGCTGCTGAAGACCCACAGATCCGAAGATCCAGTGTCAAAGTCCAGGTTCAGAGTCTGCGCAGGGGTGCCGATCTGAACCGGAGTGATGTAAGCATCATCGAGGCTGTCGATGGGAGTTGTGGTCGCAGAACCGGTCGAGCGCTCAGCCAGGCCCGAGGTAGAGTTCTGGACAGCATCCTCCAGCCAGGCTGGGATCGGCACGCCGTACTTGAGGTACGTCTTCTTGACCGACAGAGGCCCGTTGAACTTGTAGTTGGGGTTCCGGACTTCAAAAGTATAATTGTCAGTAAAATATCCGTCTTGCCTTGACCTCTTCTTTTTGCGTTGGTCTTCTGTTGCAACACACAGAAGCAGCTCTACTCACCTTGCTTGAACGAGTACTTTCCGGGGCCAACTTCAGGAGAGGCGTTGACGGGAATTCCAACGTGTTGCTTTGTAGGCGAGCTGAGAGCACCACCAGCCAACATGGCGGTCACCAAGGCGTTCTTGAGAGGGGAAGACATCTTTGAAGGTTGCTGAAAGTCCTAAGTCTGGAGCAAGGTGATGGTGGTGGAACACGAAGGAGAAGTTGAAGAGTCGATGGCGTTGGGACAGACAGAAGATGGTTGAGCAACCGTCGAGGCCACTCCTTTTATATACATGTCTTCATCTGGCGGCACATGTGCTCTCTTGACCATATCGTATAGTATAGACAACAGAGTAACATCGCTTCGCCAGGCTAGAAGCCAGAAGGTCATTCATCCGCCAGCGGAGCCCGCATGGACGAAAAGACCACGGACCAATGATTCGAACAAGTTCAATAGAATTCCCCCGCCGGCGGCGGATAAGCTTGTGAACCTCACTTGAAGTCTGTAGAACACTCTGATCGAACAAGGGATTATTGGGCTAGTAACGCAGTCACAGCGATTGGCTTGTGATCGTGCGTGACCATAGATTGATTGCCAGACTGTCAGGCAAGGCTCGAGTCATTCGTTCATCCCTACGCTCGGCATGTTGCGAACGATGTGACCGTGACAACGGCCCGTCCTGCTGGTGCTGGCTGCTATTGCTATACGAAGCGCGCACGATCACGCAAAAAGAGACTATTTCCCTCGGTCGACCAAACAAAGGTCAAGGAGCCGTTTTGCAGCTCAAGCGGATCGTCAGACTTATCGGCGCCAAGCAGGTGGGTGCTATGGATGAAGTCGGCTAAGCCTCCCTCCCCTTGTCCCATCAACACCACTCTCCTGTCGCCATCGCCTGGCAACACCAAACGACTTGCCTGATGCGGTTTAAGGGCGGCGGGCCGCTGATTCATTAGCTGGAAACTTTGAGGAGCCAAGCCTTCTAGAATATATCAGATATCACAGATTAGTTCATGGTCATGAGGTCCCCCTTGATGAAGGACCAGTGCCGGCTGAAGGCCCTGAATGGGCAGGACGTTAAAGAGCCAAGCATGCAGCATGGGGTCAGGAGAATTAAGCATAAACCCTAATCTAATCTCCGAGATGACATTACTGCCGAGCCAGCCAGTCAACAACCTGCTTTTGGCCGGTTCCATGCCGGCCCCAGACAAGGAGAGTGATGTGTCGAAAACAAAAGGGGGGATGGGATGATGCTTGAGCCTCGGTACTGGATGAGGACTGGCCTCAGCTCATGGGTTCCATACTGGGAATGCTTGCCGAGGGTTTTTTTTGTTTTGTCTTTTTAAGCATAGTGGCTGGCGTCTAAGCATGGTTCTCCTGCAAGCTGTAGTATTGCTTGTGGATTATCAGCCGCTCGTGATAATCAGTGGAGCTCCGGAAAGGCATCATTGTCCCCTTGTTGTTATTGAATTCGGATGGACCCGATGCTCCTGAATGAGAGTCTAAATATTATGCCATTGAGAACCAAGATTGATAGATACGGCCTCTTTTGCTCAGTCAGTAAGGTAGAGGTCGTCGTAGATTCGGGAGGGCCCCAGAAGATGATATTTACATTACTTAATGGTAATGCTATTGGCCCTCTTATCACACCTCAGTCGGCCAAATCCAGTTCAGGATAGTGTCTGTATATTCCCAAGCTGTACTTTTGACGCCTGTCACTCGCAAGGTATGCCTTAATGCGAGGTCTCTCCTTCACAGCAGCATGGAGAGCAAACACGCCATCGTAGTCGCCCGTGTCCTGCAGCTTCTGCAAAGCCTTTGGAAACATGTGTTGCAGCCCGTCTACACACTAATGATTATTGCTGCAGTGTCAGCCTGCTTCATAGAGCACACAAACTTGAATGGGAACCATGTCGCCTTTCCTTCCCTTTCCTTTCCTCAGGGGATTAAGCGTACCTGGAACAGCACAAGATCGGCATATGTCAGCTTTCCGGAGTAAAGCCAGGGCCCGTCGCCACTGGCCTTGCTCTTGAGCACTCGATTGAAATAGCCCAAGAACTTCGGAAGCCTGTTTGCGATGTAGTCCTTGCTTTTGCGCAAGCTTTCTTCTTTTTGATCCTCGTAATACAGGCTAATTTCGTTATAGTGTAGCAGTTAGCACAAGCAGCGCTGAATGGAACGGCACAAGACCGGAAGAAGAAGGAAGGAAGAAAAGACGCAAAGCTTATACCTGCTAGCGATGGGATGATGACAGTCATGGGGCTCATTGCTCAGCCCATCCAGTGCGGTAAGAGTAAGTTCATTGACCACAAAGATGCCATCTTCGTCTTCATCCCCTGGCTTGGGCGCCAGTCCTAGCTTCGGCCCCAGATAGAGCAGGATATTGGGCGTCTGGTTGATGACTAGATCACCGTGCTTGAGCATCGGAGGAGCCAACAGGGGAGGATTGAGATCATCACCGGTGTGAGAATCGTCAATGCGCGAGAGCACTTCGTTCACGCCATCCTTCTGGTGTGCCGTGTCGGTGTAGTCGGCACCAGCCTCCTCCAGAGCCAGGCGGATGTGCTCTCCGCGGCCTGGAATACCTGGCCAATAAATCAGGTTGTAAGGTGTGTCTTTGGAAGACTTTTGGCGCTTGGCGGCATGAGTCGAGGCTGACATGGCGAGTCTAGTTCCTGGCTGAGGATTTGATATACTTATTGGATGGTACAGCAGACCGTCACTGGCGAAGTTGTGGTGCGGCCCGAAATAAGACCAACCCGACGTTTATGAAGTGTTCTGTCTAAAGTGCAAGTGTGCAAGAGGGGTTGAAAAGATGTAAATCCTTCCGCTGCAGCCGGCCGTGAAGCAAACCGTGCGGGGAGCTGCAGTGTCAACATATGTTATTACGTCACGACGGGATTAGTATAATTTCCGAGGTCAATCGTCAAGTAGATATCCGTATCATGATGTCTCGAAAACGAGGAGATTGATGTCGGCACCAGGTCAGTTGCTAACCAGTCTACTCCTCCAGATCTCCCAGACAATTATTACAGTCATCGATAATTGTTACGCCGATGAAGTTGTTTTTACACGACGATCATCAAACTCAGGTGAGATCCTTTGTGGGAACTGAGCGGTTGGACCTTTGGATGCGCCTCTCATAATGTTGTTCGGTTTTCAAGATTCATGGAATATACACTACATGATGATCGCAATGCCTTTACATGGCGATGTATTCTGAATTATGGGAAAGCGGGTGGTGGCTAAGTGGTTAGTGGATGATTGATTAATCAATTACCTGGTAAGTATCTACTTACTTACACAAGCCTTGTGAAACGGAACGCCATTGCAATGAAATCCAACTCTGTTTCATATTTCTGAAGCTAATTCATTCCGTCGAGGAAGGGAGCGCACCTCATCAACAAATTTGACTATCGTAAGCTTGGTAGTCCTCCCACCGGCATGTATCCTCCTCCGAGTAGAGTTCCTAGTGATTCTATAGTGTGAGATGAGAACGAAAGTATCAAGAACTCCAAAACACAATTATCGCGCACAAAATATCAAGCCAAAGAACACACATATGAAGTATGTAGGCTCATAAAGGCATGGGAAGTCAACAAACCTAACACATAGGGTACATAAATGAACAGCCAAATAACCTCAGCAACGGAACTGGATTGCACCATTCTTATAGCAGGTGGAGCAGCGGCACCATGATATTCCTTAGCGGCCACACTTCTGTTCAGCCACGCCCCGCACTGAGTGGCTCAATCATGAAACTGTACGCTCGCAGTGTTACCAACATCATTTTGGTGGTGAAACTTGTCGCAAGTCTAGACAGGCTTGGGTGTAAAGAGGGAATTACTAAAGACAATAAGGCTGCAGGAAAGTTTATCAACAAAATCCGAATCAACAAAAAGTCATTAAATTGTTTATTTTTCCTACATCATTCATACAAATAGCATAGTACATGCATGATATGTTCATGACCCCCCCCCCCCCCTAATCCCTACCACTGCAGACCCACCCCGCGAGAAAAAATGTTCATGACGGTAGGAGGTTGTTCCGGGTCGACTGTATCTGCCGCTCTGCGTACTGCTTGCGGTAGTCATCGATTCGACTAATACATTCCAATGACCTGAAATAGATCAAAATTTAGTATTCACACGTGAACCTCGGCCACTCTTGATCACTCACACTCACAAACAACCCAGGGAAGAAGCATCACTGTTGCCGTCTTGTCCCCTCAATCACTGATTCACTTGGCCCTCCGGTTGAGGTAAGTAAGTATTTATTGAACGCCTCGACGACAACTCAAGCATCCATCCCTCAGTAGAACTTCATACTTACTTTATTTGTGGCGGTAAGCACAACACAGCCACACACACACATACCCTTTTTTGTCTTACCTACCACACCATGCCTCTGCCGCCAGGAGTGTACCGTGCCGACCAGGTGGGGTCGTTCCTCCGGCCCAAAGCCGTCCTCTCGGCCCGCAACGACGCCGCAGATGGCAAGCTGAGCCCAGCCGCGCTGCGGGAGGTGGAAGACGAGCACGTCGCGCAGGTCGTCCAGAACGAGGTCGAGAACGGGATCCGGTCCGTGACGGACGGCGAGTTCCGGCGGGCGTATTTCCACGTGGACTTCTGCGTGCACCTCGACGGCGTCGAGCAGCAGGGCTACGTCTCCTCGACCAACATCACCAAGGTCGGCATGAAGTCGCCCCCGCGTCTCGTCGTCACGGGCAAGCTGGGCCACCCCAAGCCCATCCAGGTCGACGACTTCAAGTTCCTGGACGCCCAGATAGAAAAGCTCGGCCTCAAGGGCAAGGCCACCGCCAAGGTCTGCATCCCGTCGCCGACCATGGTCCACTTCCGAGGTGGGCGCGAGGCCATCGACAAGACGGCCTATCCCACCCTCGAGCCCTTCTTTGACGACCTCGTGCGCGTGTACCAGGAGGAGATTGCGGATCTGTACGCTGCTGGGTGCCGCTTTGTCCAGCTGGATGATACCAACCTGGCCTATCTCTGTGATGAGGGCATGGTGAGTTTTTCTTATGCACTAATCTCTCATTCTTCTCTATCATCCATCACATCCTGCCGAAGAGATGAATTACCACAGAGAGAGAGAGAGGCATCAACTGTCTAGAGAAGTGGCACTGAAGGAAGAAAACACCTCACTATCACTATGGAGACTCATCTTACGGGCAGCTTATCTTTCACAAGCAGCCATGGAAGTTCGAGTTTCTATTTACACGAGTGTTTCCCACTATAATCTCTTCTTCCTTCCTGCTATCTTTCAATATCCTGTCAGTCTCCTTCAAACCAGCTAACGCGTTCCAAACAGCGCAAGGAGGCTGCCACCCGCCACGGCGAGGACCCAGGCCAACTGGCCGAGCAATACGCCAAGCTCATCAACGCCGCCATCTCCAAGCGGCCCAAGGACCTGACCATCGGCATCCACCTGTGCCGCGGCAACTACCGCTCCCAGTGGTTCGCCCAGGGCGGCTACGAGCCCGTCGCCGAGACCCTCTTCAAGAAGCTCGACGTCGACGTCTACTTCCTCGAGTACGACGACGCCCGCTCCGGCGACTTCAGCCCGCTGCGCCACCTGCCCGAGCACAAGGTCGTGGTCCTGGGCGTCATGAGCAGCAAGACGCCCGCGCTGGACGACAAGGCCGAGATCATCCGCCGCGTCAAGGAGGCCGCTACGTACTGTCCCAAGGGCCTTGATCAGCTGTGCCTGTCCCACCAGTGCGGCTTCAGCAGCACCATGGAGGGCAATGATCTCTCCGAGGAGCAGCAGTGGGCCAAGGTCAGACTCCAGGTTGAAATCGCCAAGGAGATTTGGGGTGAGGACACGTCTGTGTAGATAAGGCTGTCAGTACCTCCAACGTCATGTCAAGTACCCATGAGATGCAGGTTGCCCAAGCATAGCTATCTGGACGTGGCTCAATCATTATGACTTTGAACCTGTCTTATCATCTCCATGGTCTGTTCTGATGTAGTACCCTGGCATAAGGCGCCAGCTTTTGCATACAACAAACCAAAACGATACAGCAACCATGATAATCAGGCTTACTACAAGTGCAACCAGGGTCAGTCAGGGTCAAGTGTATCCAATTTTTTTTATCCTTAGTATCTGCCTACGTGGGCCTGTGCCTTTTTGTGCAAACAACACCGACGCGACTCTGGCACAAGTCAACACATAGCCACTGTTATCCAGATCCAGTGGGCTCAAGGCGCCAGAATACAGAAACACAATAACGCCAGCCACCCGCCCTCTAAATGGCCACCCTCCGAGCGCCAGAACCAGATGTTGCCAGAAAATATCACAATCCTCGACAGAGTTCCACACCGCTGCTTCAACGCGCTGGTCTTCTTCATCTGTCTCACTCTGCTTGGCGTCTGATGGGCACAGGTGGGGCGGGTTTCTTGGCCCTGCTGGGCGGAGGCGGCGGTGCCTTCTTCACGCCGACAGGGGTGACATTTGCGTTGTTGAAGTTGTTCAGGTTCGTACGGCTGGAGCTACCATAGCTCGTAGCGGGGCTGGTGCTGCCGGGCGGCGTGCCGCTGCTTGTAGTGTCCTCATCGTCAGTAGCAGCAAAGACATCCATGGCCGAGGTACGCGCAGTCGGCCGGAGCTGGCCGCGCAGGGACGAGATGCTGGGCTGTGGCGGGGGCGCAATACTGAGCGGAGTGCTCGCTGTGGAGGTCCGCGACAGGGAGGCGCCGAGAGACCTCTCGCTCTGGTAGGTGCTGGCCCTGGAGATGCCAGGACGCGGTAGGGGCACGGGCTCCTGACCAGATGCGGCGCTGTTGACACTGATGCGCGATTGGGAGCGGATGGGGGCCCGCGCAGGGTGGGCAGGGACGGCGTCAGGTTCGTCGTACTCGCCATAGTCGGTGCGACTGTTTACCCTGCCAAAGGACTGGGCGGTGTTGGATCTGCTCCTGGCCGAGGGCCTGCGCATGCTCCCGTAGTCCCTCTCGCTGCCGCTTCGTGCGTATGGATCGGTGGGCGAGGGGGCGGCGGCAGTCCAAGTGGCGCGGGTCTGGCGGAGGGCTTCGGCGCAACGGTCATGGTAGTCGAGCTCGACGTCGAGGAAGCGGGTCAGGTCACGGATACTGTCGGCCTCAGCGTCCTTGATGTCCTGCATGCGGCGCAGGACATCCTCGTTGGTCTCCTCGTACTTCGCCTTTGCGGAGCGGAGTTCTTCCTCGAGGCGGAAGTCGTCGCGCCTGGCCTTTTGCATCTTGGTTGTGGAGGCGTCGAGGGCGAGGCGGCGAGACTCGAGCTTCTTGCGGGCAGCCTGTTCTCCCGGAAACGAGGTTAGCTAGAGGTCTGCTGCAGGTCAAGTCTGGGGCGGTGCAGGGAGGGAGCACTGTTCTGGAAAGGAGGGAAAAGGCGTACCTGGTACTCCTTCATCATGGCAACGGATCTCTCGAGGGAGTCAAGCCAGTATCTGGTGGCATCGTTGGCGTACTGCTCCTGGAAGTGGGCAACCTGGTCATTGGCACGGCCCATCTCTATGAGACAGTTTCCGAACTGGGAGTCTGGGTCGAAATCTTCGCCGTGTGTGATCATGGTACGGCTGAGAACAGCAGTTGGCACACCCTTTTCGCCGAGAAGACTATCGCGGTGGGCGAGCCACTTTACGTAGGCGTTCATGGTGGTCTGGAGCTTGACCATGCCTGAAGAATCACAAGAGAGCAAGCCTGTCAGTCAAATTCGTCGATCCCTGATCAATTAAGTGATGGGAATGATAGACAGACCATCAAATCGCAAGGCCATCTCCATCTCGAGCATCTTGAACTCGTCTGTGGTTCCTGTCCGGGCCTCATTGCCCATCTTCTCGCCAGCCCACTGGAAGGCGCGGTCAAACTTCTTGGTGAAATTCATGTTGGGCGTGTGTGTGTGTGTGGATATCCTGATACCGCCTCGTGGGGAAAGGGAGAAGAGTACTGTATATCTGGTCGGATCGAGTCGTGCCGAATCGAGAGCTTCCAGTTTAGAAGAGCTCTTTGGAATGTGTGTGTGTTGTAATGTGTGGTATGTATATATGTACAGGCCCGTCGAGGGAGGAGTACGTATGTGTTTAGTACAGTTACTGCACCAAGAGAGGAGGAGGGAGCAGAAAAGAAGAAAACGTCTCAAGCCGGTGAGTGAGTGAGTGTATGTAAAAGTATGTAGTTGTTGTATATACCAACGAAGAGAATTGGAGCCAAGAAGAGAAAGGAAGGCCAAGAGAGGGGACAGACAAGGGCGACAGAACCAATCAATGAATCAGTTGGTCTATCTGGTCAAATCAATAACCCCCAACAGGAAGAGAAGAGTGGCAACAAGACGGACAGACAAGACAGGCAAAGACTGGAACGAGGAGGTCGAAACGAAGGGTCGGGTCAAAAGGTTGGACAGACCGGCAGCCGCGACCTTGTATGTTATGTGTGACCTTGTCCTCGTTGGGATAGTAGTGGAAGTGGTGGTTGTTCGGGTGGGAAGGTGCGGTGGAAACGTTCATTCCAGGTAAGCCTCCCCCGGAAGGCGCTCATGCCAAGCAGGGCTATTACTGCAGTGTGGCATGTCATGGCATGTACCGTGTACCCTGGATCATACCACTGTACGGTAGCGACTGTACGTATCACGGTACAACTGCACTGTACCATAGTAAGTCTTGCCCTCTCGCCCTCTACCAAGGAGATTGGCCCACCCCACCCCCCGTCTTCCCCTTGTCGACAGGTTGCGTGGGCCCTGCATCGTCACTTTGATTTTTGATCTGGGGGAGAGAGCGGCGGGGGGTGCAGGCTCAGCCACTCGGGTCCCCTGAATATCATACCAAGAGGTTTGGCCACCTGCAACTTGAACTGTTGGATAGTCCAGATAATAAATTTGTTAGAGTGATGATCATACCGGCTTGATCACTTGCTTCAATCAAGTCTAGGCTACTATGGTATCATGATAGTACATGCAGTAGTGGCAGTGGCAGCAGCATAGCAAAACAATCATGTGTACAGTGCCAGTGCTGTGCAAGAGATATGCATATCTTTTGTCCTCAGTGGCCCTACGGACAGAGAGAACCCGAGGGGGTGGGGAATGCATGTACGATGATAGTACCGAGATCGGGGTCATATGCATTCATCTCGGCTGTCATGCACATACTTACATATGATACCATCCGACACATCAACTGATCAACTCTTAACAGTATTTTCTTGCCATCACAGATTTCTCCAATAATTGCATGCACATAGTATATATAAGATCCCTCCTCTCGTTGACTGATCTACCATCTGATGTCCTACCATTTGACGTCACACGGCATGTCTTCGTCTCACCCTGTCACTCCCTAGAGATATTCATCCCTTCTTTTTGCTTTTTCTTCTCCCGGTGGATCAATCGTGGCCAAATTCATGCGGTCACACACATGCGCATCGAGATAGCCCCTGGTATGGCCCGTATCCATCTCGTACTGTAAATGCGTAGGTGCCATGCAGAAAACTACATCATACCATAGTACCTTTTCCCCTTTCCCACTACGGCCTGGTACGTATCTCGCTACGGAAGCAGTGCGTACTCAAGTACGTGTACATACCATACCAAATCCAAGCCTCGTTCACTTCTTAATTACTCGGCCACCCCAGTGCCGCCCACCCGCCTCCAAAAAAAGAATAACGCACACACGCGTGTACTGTGGTACAACAATAGCATCGCCACGCCAGTGGAATGCCATGAACAGGCCAGCGCTTTCCGCTTCACTTTCCGGAGAGTAGCAAGGGGGGGGGCAGAGGAGGACCACGAGGCCCACACGAGCTCGTGAGGTGCTCCCTGTCACGAAACAGTGGCCCCATCTATCATAGTACCCACCCCCCTTAGGGTGGCCTAGACCTTCTACTGCCACGACCATAGTGTTTTGGTTTGGCCCTACAATGTACATAGTTCAGCGTCCAGCGCCCAGAGCCAAAGAGTCAGAGGACCCCAAGTTCTGGACCCCTCAGCGCACCGTCCGTCAGTGCGTGTACAGCACTACTGCCAACTAAAAAGTGTGGGTGGGTGGGCCTTGTACCTAACCGCCGGCCCCAGGGTCCCGTTAACAATTCAGGAGCCGCTCCAAAAAAACAAGAGATCCACGTTTCACCCTGAAAATAGAAGTGCCAATCAATCAGCTACACTACAATACCAGCCAGACTGACTAGCTAGCATGGTATGTATGACTTTATGTCGTACGGGCAAAGCACAGGATACGATAGCACATCGCAATCACTCACATTCATTTTCTGTGGACAAGATACTATTACATACTATGTGTTAGGTTTAGAATGTGGGGGCCAAGGTCCAGCAGCGAGGACACGGTGTGGTCAGCTTCGTGCTACATAATATGTACTGTACTATGTACGGTACTTGGGCTGACGTCTATCTGATGTGATTTGGCTGATGAGTATCCATCGCCTCATCTTTGTTCCACCTCACTCTCGTCATCCTGACCAAACATGGCACCAGTCGAGCATCTCACCTCGCAGAACTTCGAGCCTCCCTTCTCAGAACATGAGAGAACAAGAGAGAGGAGGAGGGAGAGTGCCTCTGTACTGTAGGAGGACTTGCAGTGAATCTCTTCACCATCCAGGTAGATAGATCGTGGGCCAGTGGGGTCGGCGTCATCAATGTTTCTCCCTTGCTGGCCTGTTCAGTAAAAGGACTGCTATGTCCTTCTGCTTCGGGAAAGTTTTATGACGAGGATACCGTCCACCCCAGATACCTTGGTTGCAAAGAAGGCTGCGTGACTTGTTCAGTGTTGGTCATGGCCAGGGCACAAGAACTCGATCAGGCCAGGATATCAAGAGCCTGAAACCAGATGCCTCTTTCTATTTGCCCAAGTCAGCGGCGCAACCCACCTGCATCCATGAAATTTTCACAGGAGAGACGTCTGGCCTGTCGTTCCGTCGGATAGGCCTTCAGCCTAGGCTCATGTCATAGTAGACCTTGGGTTCGAGCCTTTGGTCAGTTGCGGACACCGCTCATCGGGTCGATTAACATGCCAAACATCAGTCACCACAAGGGGCCTCACAGAGGGGGCCCAAACGGATCGTCCCCGGCCACCCTGCGCCGCTTAGACTCCCGATCAGCACTACCTTTGAGCGCCTCAATGCTCCCGCCGAACACGGCCCCGTCATCTTCCGCCGCGCCTTTAGCACTGGCCGTCTCCTTTTCACGAAACTCCAGTCTCTTTTTGTGCAGCCCGATCAGGTCAAACCGGTCCGGGTCCCGACATCGCCTGAGCTTCTTATTGATGGGTTTCACCAAGTTGCTTGCTTCGGCCTGCATACAGTCAGTTGTCAGCGCCTGCCCGACTCCACATGGGTTGCCAGCTTGTCTATGTGCGGGATGGGCAGGCCTCACCGTTCCCCAATACTCTGTCATGCGCTCCGGTGGCTCCTGCAGCAGCATCTCCTTGCACGCCTGGACTGTTGCGAGCGTCTTCTCCTTGACCATCTGACCCAAGACAAGGGCGCTGTTATGCGGTCCTGCTCCTTTGGCATTGGCTCCCGAGCTCGGTGTGCTCGTTCCACTCTCGGTCGGTAGCCGCTGGGTGAAGGTGGCCTCCATCACTCGCTCGAAGAGGCCGTGGTCGGCGATGGACAGGGCAGCAAGCATGATCTGGCTGGGTGTGTAATGAAAATATGCATCCGTAACGATAGGGCTAAACTTGAGGATCTCGCGTGCTCGGCTGTGAGCCTTCTTGATTCTGGCGTCCTATGATATTGCGTACAATCAGTAATGAGTTCCGGCACGTGAACGCACAAACACACAAACACATAATGACAGAAGGAGAAATGCGGTGCAAAGAGACAAAAGAGGAGAGAAAGAGAGTGTGTATGCCTACATCGACATCGCCAAAGGTCCGCAACTGCATGATAGTGCCCTCGAGGGCAATAAAAGGGTGCCTGACATCAAAGGCGAAGCGAATGCCTTGACATAACAAGAATTCACCAGCCAGAATCTCCTCGCCGGTGGTGTTGGGAAACTTGTTGGCAATGGTGCTGACGCGTGGGTAGACATTTTCGGCCTTTGCACCAAAAAAGACACAGGTCTTGAGCATCTTGGCGGGAGGATAGGTCATGACGCTGTGAGTCACAAAGAAGCGGCGTAGGAAGATGGCGGCGGTGGCCCGTATCTCGGTAGGTAGCTGGCAAAACTCTGCTGCACGCAATGTCTCGACGGTGTAGAAGCGCAGGAGGTGCTGCTCCTCGGCAGGGGAAAGGAACTCGGGTAGTGATGCGGCTGAAGGTCTGTCTGATACAGAAGATGATGCGAGGAGGTCGATGGGAACATCAGCGGGCGCGGTAGAAGTGCCTGAGGTGGCGTTGGCAGTAGGGATTGGCGTATTGGACCCGGACGCGTTGGCAGAGGCGGTGGCTGAGATGGGGACGGAGGAGGAGGCCATCGAGGAGAGGCGTTCAGAGATGTTTTGTCTGGCGAGGCTGTTCGTCTTGGCGCGTAGGTCGGCGAGCTGGGCAGGCGAGTATGACCACAGTCGAAACTGGGTTGACTGGCGATACCGCTCGTCCTCGGTAGCAGTGGTCATAGCCATTGTGAGCTGAGGTTTTGTGAGAATCAAGGCGACGCCAAGGTCATTCCAGTGAAATTGAACAAACGCAGAGGTGCAGACAGGAAACTGGTCAAAGTTGAGATGTTCCCCCCCTTTTAGCGATTTCTCAGAGCATCCGGAATTATTGAGCGGCCCAGCCCCGACTCTATCCCCTTCCTTGCACGTTCGCGTTTGTCGCTTGGTTGCCGTACTGCCGCTTCATGAATTTCGGCCAATGTTTAGGTCGATTCTGGGTTGCGACATCCCAAAGAGGGACAAATGCGGTATGACAGCAGTAGAGCGCTTGCCGGCTCAGCAGCGGCAGTGTCGACCCGCAAAGTTGCCTGCCGGTACTTGTGCACTTTGTACGATCCTCTGGGCTTCCAAGTAGCAGGATTGAAAATTCATACTATGGTTCTTACTGTGTTTGGAATGTATATTTCTCGAAACCTGTATTATGGTGTTCCTCAGATAGCGTGGCGAAACATATTAGGATGGGGTTTGATTCTAGGCAAGTACATTATGAGTGAAACAAGTGCAGTGGCCACTGCCGTATAGAGCTGCCAGCCCACGTGCTGGCTGCAGGTACCTGTTTATGTACAGGGTATTGAATTAGCAGCTTCGCTGATCATGTATTCCATGCACAGCGAATCATGGAGTCTTTTACCATTGGAACTGGAGCCTCTATCTACACACAGAGACTCTTACCAGCCATTCTAGCCGCTGAGCAAGAGATCATCTTGGTAACATGCTATTGGGCCCAGTCCAAGACGCTGACAGCTCTTTGCGACGCGCTGGTGCAGCTCGCAAGGCGACGCGAAGCACAACAGCAAAGTAACGTTACCCAACCTTTGCGACTGCGCATCTGTTTCTCATCTCGATCCCTCTTGCAAAAACTCTTGCACACGTCCTCCAGCGATGGCTATGTATATCCTCCATCGACATGGACAAGCAAACTGGGGCTGCCGTCACCGGAGGTCTTCGCCGCCGGCAAGATCGACGTGCAGGTGAAAAGCCTCTTTTTCCTGCCATTCAGCGTGATGCACCCCAAGTTCTTAATCGTGGACCGTCGACGTGCATTCCTGCCCAGCTGCAACATCAGCTGGGAGCCGTGGCTGGAAGGTTGCTTGGAGCTTTCGAGGAGGGCGTCACAAGATGATCCAATCGATGGTCTGCTGAGGTTCTACAAAGGGGTCTGGGAGAGCGATTTGGACCTGGCACTTTTCAGGCCACAGGTATTGGAAGCACGGACAGAGGGACCTTGGGAGCAGTCCACCTCCCCCATCATCGTCAAATCCCCCGCGGATACATCAGTCGACCTCTCAGATATCTACGTGCCCCCTGCTGCTGTCGAGTGGCTTCCTTCCTGGCACACTCGCAACCCTTCGTTCTGCTTATTCCCCTGGCAGACGCCTAAAGCGCCAGAAACGCCTCTCAACACAGCTTTGTTACGACTTTTTGATGATGCAACCAGGAGCATCATTTTATATACACCAAACCTAACCTCTCCTCCAGTTCTCTCGGCAGTCCTCCGAGCATTGGCCCGCGGTGTGGACGTCAATATCGTTACAAGTCGGAGAATGATGGTCTGGGAGCAGGTGTTGACCGCTTGGACGACAGCAGAGCGATGCATTAAAAGTTTAACGAGGAAGTACACTGCCATGTATGATGGTGAACGTCGTCAAAGGCAAGGCGTACCAATTCAAGCAGGACCAGACGACATGAACGACCTTGAGGCTCAGACTACTCGTCGTGGATCACTCAAAATATCATACTACAGGCCCGCTAACAGGTCTGTAGAGGGCGAAGAGGAGGAGCCCATGCTTTCCCACTTGAAGTTGAGCATTTTCGACAGCGAGCATACCGTGTTGGGCTCAGGAAATATGGATCGAGCAAGTTGGTTCACAAGCCAAGAACTCGGTATAGTAATTCACGGAACTGCTTTTGCCACTGCAGTGAAGGACACTGTGGACCGAGCCCTCGAAGCTAGGTTGGACCCGGTCTTTCCTGCACCTCAATGAGCTCCTTTTTGAAAGAACGTTGGCCCGTGGTACTTTTATTCTTCAGCTGGCACCAGCAGGCTAAAACCCAACCTTGCGGATTCGTATCGACAGCGCGAGGTTCAAACTATGTACATAGAGAAGGAAAAGCAAAAGCATCTCTACCTGTTTCCCACGGTGCACTTCTTCTCGCACGAAGGAGCGTCTAGAAGGCCGGGTTGGCATTGGTCAGGAGTTGCTCAAAGTAAGCCTCGAACCATGTCCCAGCCTCAGGAGCAGGCTGAAGGGCATCCGAATACCCGCAATGGTAATCGTACCGCGGAGAGCTTGTATTGCTCGTCCCGTCGCACTCACCGCCGGGCTTCACCCAGACGAAAGCATCCTCAACCGAAAGACCAGTGCTCGTGGTTGGGCGCGTGCCGAACCCAGTGCCGATGGCATTGCACCAATCTCCCCACTGGGACTGTCCTGTCGGCTGCTTGCCAGAACGGCTTTGGTCCGTGATGAAGTAGGCATTGAAGCCGGCCGAAGACAAAAGAGGCTCAAGAGCCTGTACGTACAGGCTCTCGTCATAATTGGAGTCACCTGATCAGAAAACCATGTCAGTAAATGATGACACTCTTTATTTGTGGTTATTGTTTCCTTTTGCTGACCTTGAGTATAAGATGGAGCACTGGACAGATTCCAGGCGTTGTAGTTTGCCACATTTGTGGCCAACCCTCGGACGGCGGCAGGGCTGCTTGCGTTCTTGTACACTTGCGCGAAAAGAGTTGCAGCAGGCTGCAGGTTCGCCGACCAGCCGAGCCAGCCCGCATGGCCGGCATCGAGGTACATGGCGACATTGGGGAGGTTCAGCGTCTCGATGGCGTAGTTGACACACTCGTAGTAGGCAGACTGGGCATTCGCACACTTGGCCACGTTCAGGTTGGTGACCATGTTGGCAAGGGAGTCGGGCTCGACGACGAGGATGCTCCTGACGTCGCTGTACGTCGTGAGCTGGGTCTTGATGGAGTCGATGTAGGCCTTGTAGTTGGCCACGCCGTTGTCTGCGATGCTATACTCGCCATTGGAGGCGGCGGCAGCGCAGTCTCGGTCCGGAAGGTCGTACACGACGAAGAGACCAGCATATGGAGGCGAGGCTCCGGCTGCATTGGCGGCACGAATATCGCCAAGTGTCTCGACCATGACAGTCGGCACCTTCGCAGCAGTATCACTTGTATGGAGCGAGCCAGTTAGTCAACCTTGCGGGTATTCGAGAGACAATACATGAGATTCAAGTCCACTCACAGCCATTGGAATGTAGGCACCTTGGCCACCTCGGCAGCTTTCGTGGCCATGGCGCCAGTCAGCGTGGCCAGGGCATTCGCCGAGATCTCAGACGCATAATATGCATTCGCCCACTGTTGGACACCATTGAAGGGATTGCCGCTGTACGTGGCGGTAGTGCTGGCTGCGGATCCTGCGGTGGTGGCGCTGGCTGCAATGGTGGTAGTAGCTGGTGCTGCCAGAACAGCGCTGCTCAGAGCCGCTGCCAGGAGAACTCGTTTCACAGCCATTGTTGTTATTTCCCTTTTACCTGCTCAAATGGTACGAGATTGTGATTTTGTGAGAGTAACAAACACTAAGAATCACTAATGGTACAGAGGGCCGTCAGTGTCATTTTATAAGGAATTTACTGCACTCGACCCGTCGTAATTAAAGATCCTCTTGAATTCAGCCGAGCATCGGCCACAACTGGAGGGATTTCCCTTTTGAGTTCGAGATGATCGCTTCTTTTTTTTGTGGCCTCCTCCCAAATGTTTGCACTCCTGCAGCCTGACTTGCGCGCATATTGTCAGTGGCTCCAAGATATTGGATCGAGATATGCCTAAATGCAATACATTCCACCATAGTACGACTGGAGAAGGCTATACCATATTCAACCCCAGTCGTGACGCAGGAACTAGGCAAGATGTTCCGAGTTTCACCGGACGGTTAATTAGTAAACGGATGCTACATGCATATTACCGCGCATGGTCAGGGTGGTGTCCTGGGGGGCAAACCTTGGAGCGGATGACTGGGAGATCAAGCAATCAGCGCAAGGTCTTGGATTGTCTAGCTTCTGCAGGAGCTACAGGTGACAAGAAGATCGGTCCGTAGACTCTGACAACCTGGTTAATTGAAGGATCATCGAAACATGTTTAATATGGAAAAGTATGGTAGCCTGCATTGGCTTCAAACCGCATGGCTTGGCATTTTCTACTTTACCTTAGACCAGGGTCGCCATATTACCATACATGGTCATCAATTAATCTCGGAGCCCACGTTCCTGAACCGCCCAGCTTTTCCAGCAGGATTGTGGGTCGAATATCAGCATACCTCGAAGCTAAGTTACCTCTTGAGGGATTGTCGAATGGCTGGCTTCATACCTCTTTGCTAGTGATTGTTAAAGGCGTAAATTATGATTCATCAGAAACCTATGTCGCCATTTCGAGTTATTCTATAGCTGCCACTCAATGATAATTTGCAAGCCTTCCCCGGGTACTAAGTATTTTCGAGGGACTGAAGGAGTTTGAGACGTGTGGCTTCAAGTCCAATCATGGCTCTGCTTCGATCTGTATTGCCAATAACTGTTGAATGCCGTGTCACACCTGGTAGCCATACGATCTGGTGGTATAGCGAGACGTTTTCTTGTTTGTCACAAGATTGTGCCGACGGGGTTGCCAATCTTTTTTCTCTTCTCACCTGTACATATAATCGTACCACAAGGCCCAGTCCAAGAGTTCAACTTGATATCGAGAAAAAATGGTAAGCCCAGTCTAGAACCAGGATACTCTTGAATGTTGGCCCAAATAGACTTCTTTAAGCATTATTACGACTGACCATGTCTGTCAACAAATTGTAATCGAATACTTGAGTGCGAGTGAAAGAAACTTAGATTATTTCTCGGCTCTCTCCTCTTTGTTCATGAGAAGGGGACGATCATTATGTGCAGGAAGGAAAAAAGAAAAGAAGGGGGGGGGAGTAAATGAAGAAAGACAAGAAGTAAAGAAAAGGTGTCAAAGATGAAATGAGGAGCAGTATATGTTTAGTCTACAAAACAGTTCCAGAGTTGCGTACTTTCTTTCAATACGCAAGGAAAGGCAGGACAAGCAGGGCCAAATTCCACTTGTTTTCAATGAGCTTGCGCCTATATCTGGTTCGAGGAAAAGTGAACATACGATCCTAAATTATGGAAATATTAGAAGCTGAATAAAATAATACGATGAATATTGGGTTAAAAAAAACTAAAGAAAGCCGGACTGCTTAACTAAGTAAGCTTCAGAAGATCACCTGGACACCTAGTCCGAAGGAGGATGGCATTCATGATAGTACCAGAGGTGTGAGTTCCTCCGCATCCGATCCTTCCCGAAGCCTTTCTGCATGGAGATAAGGAGTATAAATTCCGAATATACGCCTATATTCAGCACCGGGACGTCCATAATCCATGACATCCTTTTCTTCATTGATTCTCAAAGTCACCATCGCCAGACCGCGCTACACCAACAACAGCGAAGATGAAGGTACTTGTGCTTGGCCCGCCCCGCACTGGGACTCAATGTAATTGGACTCTCAACCCTAAACACATCGTCACACGAGCTTAAGATAATCGCAGCCCTGGCAGATGCTCTTGCTTTGATAGGCGTCTCGCCTATCTATCACATGAGAGACGTCGGAAAGAGCGGCCATCAAGACCTGTGGATACAAGCCCTCCAAGCAAAATACGAAAGTATTGGACACACATGGGGTCGGCAGGATTTCGACGAGCTTCTTACCGGCTATGAGGTTCACAAACTCCACACCCAAGTCCCGTGAGAGTGCAGGAGGCGTCTTGCTGACATATAGAATTGCTGGGTCTAGGGAGTCTCTGATTTTCCCGCCGCGATCTTCCCAGAGGAGCTCATCAAATCGTACCCGGAAGCAGCTATCATTCTTTCTACCCGCTCTGAGGATGCCTGGTACAAGTCCATGATGTCAACCTTGTGGCATGCGCACGCCAACCGACCAGCTGTGAGCACTTCTCGTATGGCGCCGCTGTCTGAGAGATACCACACACACTGTTGGGACAATGATTTCCCTGCCAACGGGCGCAAATACTACCAGGAACACAACGATAGAGTACGCAGCCTGAGCAAAGGTCGGAAATTCCTAGAGTATGACGTGAAGGACGGATGGGGCCCGCTTTGCGAGTTTTTGGGTGTGCCAATTCCTAACGAACCCTTCCCCCGCAAAGATGATTGGCTCGAATACAAGCAGCAAGTTGCGGAAGAGGAGAAGACCAACAGCAAATGAGCAGCATAGAAGAAGAGAGTTCCAAGCTGAAATAAACCTCAGACCATCAGAGCAAATGTTAGGTGACTTTGTCGAGACTTCAGCGGTGGCAACTTTACGAGAGTGTTGTACGAGGAAGCTGTCGGCTTAATATGTATAGAATGATCCTCCATACGAGGAGTTCTGTTTGTCAGTAATAGTCTTATTGTAGAAGGCACTCTAGGGGCTGTACAAATGGTAGAAGGGAAGATGGTTCTTCAATTAATCTATCTCAAGGCACGCTTGCCAATTGCCTTCTATATAGAAAGGCAATTGGCACTAGTCCCAACTGGGCTAGCGTACCTAGCGACTCACTGCCTTTCTATTGAATGGCCCAGGCCAGTGAGTCAGGGTGGCCAGCCAGGCCTTATTCACTCGAGGCCCCTATGGCCTCTGCCACACTTATAGTGCATACCTTTTATTATCATATGCCTTTCTTTGATCCGACACTTATTTCAGACCACCAATCTCATGTATACACGTTGAGTTTTTATACAGACAGAAAAATGCAAAACCCAGAAAGACCCATCCATTTGCTGTCAATGCAGCTTAGCCTGAGCTCAGCCACGTCGCTGCGTTGCCTGTTTTCAGAAATCGGCCTTGAAGCTGCCTGAGATGGTTGGCTCCTGCATGTTCAGAGTCAGTCACCTACAGAATTTGTGGACAGATTTGCGTTGGCCTTCAAGGGCTGCATTAGTTCATGGCTGCGGTGGTGGCTGAGCCGTTTCCTACCACAGCATGCGACGCTGACCGCCTGCTTCCAAGGCTTAAACGTTGTGTCGCGACTCCCTGTTGCATGCGTTTATGCAAGATTATGTATCAAATGAGGAGTAAGCCAGTAAGATAACGGTAAGAACAATAGTCACCCCTCACAAGTACTCACCAGAAATCGAATTCTGACTTGGCAGAGTTTGATGTGCCTCCTAGGTATACCTTTCAGTTCTCACACAGTTCCTTCGGGAGATAGCACACAAATCGTGCCTATATCTGCTCGACAATCAAAATACGAAGGCCGACAAAGATACGCAAGATAATCTACTACACGGGCTGGCGATGCCCGGAGAGCTGCCGTCAAGCACGTCCTTTGAATCCCTGGCAGTGCCACTAGAAATGGGCTGGAAGAAGATATGGATAGCTTGACCGATGAGGCTCCGGCAACCAGCCTTTCCAGCGCAATGAGTGCGACAGCATGTTACCTTGCTGTTCCAAATTCGTAGGCTGACTGAAGTGTGCTTCTTAGTTCCCTCCGTCGAGACTCCTCCGAGTCTGCCGTACGATGTTTGCTTCGGGGTGGTAGGTCAACCGTCCGCTGGCCGTATGTTCAAACCTTTCACTAAGCAATTATTAAAGCTCTTGATGGAAGCAAGCTCCACATATGATAAATTAGGCCCCCCTCAGGACGTCGCTCCCGTGCAAGTCACTTGTCTCGACAGTCTCGACAACGCAATTATGCTCCGATACGAAGGTAGTGGGACAAATGCCGGGTTTCTACTTTCACAAGGCCTATCACGACTTGTCAGAGAGAAATCTGTGACCTTCACTGCATCCTTAGGTGCTCCGAAGGGGCGACAGTCTACGTCATCTAAAGATGTCAATAGTTACATCCGAGTCCGGCCTTTAAGAGTCGTTGTCTACGGCTTCCTCTCTGATAAGGATACAGTCACAAATATATTGGACAAAGACAACCTGTTCCTCCAACGCCCAGAGGAGTCCGAGTATGATAGAACGGTGAGATATGTGAATCCCATGTACTTCACTCGCCCCGGAGAGGAGATACCGAGGATGCCAAATCCGTTGGCTGTTGCCTCGCTGAGAGACAAGTCTGCAGCTTTTGATGAAGAGCAGCTCGGAGAAGTCATGAAGATTTGAGTGCTTAGGATATTCGACGAGGCAAGCGGGGCAAACGTAAGCCTTGCTTCGGAGAAGGTGAAGCAAAGTTCGAGGATTATCTCGACCCTTAAAGAGTTCGTTCAAGATTCCCTGATTTTGTTGTTCTGGCTAACAGAGACATATCTATAGGCACCAACTTATTGCACTTGCTACAATGATTGAAAGGGAGCAAGGTGCGCTAGACGGCAACTCAAAATACCCCTCACTTTGGCAGCCGTCTATTGAAGGGGGAAACCAGGTGTACATATATTTCCTGAAACCTCACTACATGTCGTCTCATGGCCAGCTAGGCGCCCCATGTCCTGCACTTACTTACTTTAATTTTATGCGTCTCTAGGTATCGCCATGTCGTCACCAAATCTCTTCAGAGCGTGCCTTTGCCGAGCTTAAGGGGAGGCATACTGGGTGATGTACTTCTGATAACTCCTTCCGTCGTCGATTGCATGAATTTCGCTGACGTTGTCTCTAGGAAATGGGCTTGGGAAAGACGCTCTCTACCCTAGCTCTCATTTGCCACCATCTCGACAGAATATCCAACGCCGCCACGCCTCAGACATCCCGCATGTCCAGAGCAACTTTGATAGTCACCCCAAAATCAAGTATGTTTATGAATACTAACCTTGTGGAATTTGCGACTCTGGCTTGTAACTGCTTGGCTAATTTTGACCGGCCTTGCTTTGCAGCCATCTATGGCTGGCAACAACAGATAACGAGGTAATTATGAGCTTGCCTCTGGCTCTTCCTATCAAAACCACTTGATCTAATCAATATGTGCAGACATATTCGACCGGGAGAATTGAAATCATTGGTATACCATGGCCACAAACGGCAAGATTCGGCCGCGGAACTGCACAACAACGACATAGTCTTCACTACGTATGACACGCTTCGTTCAGATTGGGCAATCTATGGTCCTCTGTATGCTTGTTCTTGGACGAGAATTGTCCTAGATGAAGGTCAGTAATCATCTCCTTCATCACTGCATTATCTTTGGGCATAGAAGAACTTACGCGGCTCGTCTCACTCATACAGCCCACAAAATCCGCAATCGTTCATCCCAGATCTTCCAAGCAACATGTGAAATTCCTGCACACTACCGGTGGTGTCTGACTGGTACACCGATCCAAAATTCGCTCGATGACTTCGGCTCTCTGCTAGCCTTCATTAGAGTCCCGCCGTTCGTGACGCGCGATCAGTTCAAGTTCTGGATATCCTCGCCCATTCTCTCGAACCGCGAGCACTCCTTGCATACACTGCGGAAGCTCGTGTGCGCAACCTGTTTACGGCGTACCAAAGCACACCCTTACCTGGCATCGACGCCGAAACTGCCTCGAAAAACGGAGTACGTCGAGATTGTCGAATTGCTCCCTCAAGAGAGGGAATTCTACGAGTTTTTCAAACGAAGATCGTATCTACTTGCTAGCAATGATGCAGTCCCGGATCCAAAGGCTACATCCAAGGCAACGAACAAGCGACGAAAACTTGACGCCAGTGGATCTATCTCCGGAAAACAGCGTCGCAAGAGCACTGGGAACATCATGATTCTCATATCTGTGTTACGCATGATCTGTGATCACGGCCAGGCGCTGCTGCCTCGAGTGGCCTTGGAAGCATGGCAGAATCACAACGAAAACAGAGTCAGTTGGACTCTACTCTGCACAGCGTCAGAACAGGAGCGCAGCTGTTGTATTTGTAGCTACAAAAGCTATGGCGAGGATGAAGAGGTGCAACAAGCCGACTTGACCGAGTTCTCGTGCAAAAAACACGTTGCATGCGAGACGTGCTTGAAACCGGCTGATGGAGCAGCGCTGGCGTGCCCAGTGTGTTCGACAGGCCGATTAACCTCGCCTCTACCAGGTCTGGGGCGTGGCATCGGCTCGCCTCAGGCACCCTCTTCCAAGGTTTCAGCATTGCTGCGTAATATCGCGGCTATCCATGAGAATAAGGATCCTAAAGATGAAACCCAGTCACCAGCCAAAAGGTACTCTGAAATTTCTCAGGAAGACGGATTGAAAAGGTCTCTATCCATGCTTACCAACCCTTTGCTGACGAATTACGACAGTGTCATCTTCTCCTACTGGACTGGCATGCTCGACATGATATCTTGTGCCTTAGACCCTCGACTCTCGTCCCTCAACCTTTCTGCCGTACGGATCGACGGTCGTTCCACATTACAGCAGCGTGACGATGCTCTCAATCGATTTAATTGCGACAGACGTTGCGTAGTTATGTTGGTTACTATTGGAGCTGGGGGTGAAGGGTATGTAATTCGTCGGCACACGAGTGCTGCTCTCGGCTATCGAGCCATAAGAGAAGAGAGACTACGAGAAACATTACTAACCTATGGCCCGACCCAAATAGCATGGATTTGACCGTCGCACCCGACGTCCATATCGTTGAGCCGCAGTGGAATCCTATGGCTGAGGCCCAGGCAGTGGATCGCGTACATCGTATTGGGCAGACTAAGGACGTGACAGTCACAAGGTATTGTGTGAAGGACAGCATTGAGGAGGTGAGTACTCCTACTCCATGTGCAGGAATCTTGGTAGCAATAACCTCAAGATTGATATTCTCTAACAACACATTTACTGAACAATGATTATCTGGTTTTCAGTATGTTCAATGGATACAAAACGACAAATTGAGGCTGATCAGCCAGTCATTCACGTCCTCGGAACAAAGCGAGAAGACAAAGGAGGAAGACAATCTTGTGGAGCAGCGATGGGAGGTGAGTACTAGAAGCCCAACGAATATTGTATTTTTGAAGTTTGTACACTCATACCGTATTTGCAGAAACTCCTCGAATTTTTCAAGTAACTTGAGTAAAGAATACGCCCTATCTATAAGTACCAAGTAGACGTAAATGAATTCAAGAGAGATCGAGGTACACAAATCAACTGGGTGCGTATAGCTCGCTCTGGCTCTTGAATAATGAGGGTGTGAACAACGACGCAGAATCAGATGAACTAGCTCTCGCAACTCCGACTTTCAAGCTTCTCTTGAAAATTAGCAATTCATTTTCTAGTCAAAGTCTGCTGGTACATTTTGGCCATGATTGATCTTGTATATAGGAGACTTAAATCATGGATGACCAAACCTTGTTACAGAATTTCTTCCCCATTCCTGACTTAACATAATTACTTGTGAACTATCGATATAATCTTTATATACTTAAGTATATACACACTCAAATAAGTCAATCAAGTACACGTAGTTCATAAACAGCCCGACCACCTGCAGCCTCCACATTAAGGCGTGATCTTCTTTCACATCGGTAGGGCGTGCCTTCAACTCAGCAAAGGTGAGTTGTCAAACCTGCGCCACCCCCAGTCGCAACAATTAGTGTGGTGGAGCTTGCCTCCTCTGTACTTGCATAAACTTTCCTTCAAATCCAGATGTAGTGCCTGCCCGATAACATGCATAGAGCTATGTATACAAGCCCGCCTCCCAGCCTTATTAAGTCCTGGCCTAACTCCCCCTCCTTTCTAGAACGCAATAACAAATCGCTGTCACGAAAAATGGCGAACCCGAATGCCTCGCAGCAAGCCTTTGAGAAAGCCAAGACTACTTTCAAGAAGCATTTGAAAGATGAGAAGCTGTTTGAGGATTTGTTGAAAATTACTAGTATTGAAAGGGTTTATGAGGCGATCGAGCATTTGCAGGCAAAGCAAGACTCTGAACGACGCATACGACGTCTGCATAAGATCAGCAGCTTTCTCAACAAGCTTTCAGCATACGCCAGCGCTGTCGACACCTTCGTGCAGGTCAAACCAGAAATAATGGCTTTGGTCTGGGGGCCTATCCAAGTCTTGTTGGTATGGACTGATAACGTTACCAAGTTTGCTGATGCTGTCGTCGCTGCTATGGAGCAGATCAGCGATGCCTTGCCCCATTTCGTTGACATAACCAAGATCTTTGGCAATAATGATATGCTGAGAGACAAGTTGGCGCTATTTTACCAAGACATCCTTGAGTTCTACACTGTCGTCTTCGACTTTTTCAATATGTCGAGTAAAGGAAACCCCCTCTCCTCTAGCCGGTTGCCAGATCCAGATCTGCTTGCTTTGCTGACCACCTGCACATTCAGGACCCAGAATCTTCTTTGAATCTGTGTGGCCAAAGCAGAAGGCCAAGATCGATGTTCTCGTCAGCCATATCGAACGCCACACCGCTCTCATGAGGAATGAGGTCTCTTTCCGGCATATACAAGAGGAGCATGAAGCTCGAGTCAAAGCTCTCGCACATTTCGATGGGCAAACAAGTTCCCAGGAGCTACAAAAGTTCCAAGCTCTACAAAGTCGAGTCGCCCCCCAGGCTTACAACGATCGCCTAGACTACTTGCTGAATCGCTTGTCGGAGGGTTCAATGAAGTGGCTTATGCGTGACAAAACTTTGTTGGAGTGGCTGGACATGACCAGCTCGGCAGCGCGTTACCTATGGTTTCATGGTATACCGGGAGCAGGCAAGTTTTGTTGATACTGGTCATTCCTAGGCATTTAGATGCGCTTCTTGGGGTGTGGGAAGCTCATCATGGATTCCAGGCAAGACATATCTTTCGGCATCGACGGTCAAGGAGGCCAGGAAACATCATCAAACACTCTTCGCGTTTCCGAGCCACACCTCTGGAAGCAGCACTACGGCCAAATCCATTCTGCAGTCTCTGTTATTCCAATTAGCATTCAATGCTAAAGACATACAGTCTGCTCTTGTTGGGTCTGACGAATGGGACCTGGTCAGCAACGCGAACAAGGTCTCGGAAATTTTGAAGACCATGCTGAAAGTTGGTGGACCTACGTACATCATCATAGATGGACTAGACGAGATGGAGGCATTCGAGCGTGGGATACTCTTGCAAAAGCTCCTTGAATTGGATGACTGTACCGAAACAAGAGTCCTCGTCAGCAGCAGGCCCGAGGACGATATTGAGAAGATGCTCAAGACCAATGCCGCGAGCATCACCGTGAACGAGGAGAACTCAGCTAGCATCCAGGCATATGTGAACCAAAGAATTCGGGACTGGATGGGCAACACAGATTTTGTCCAGGAAGCCCAGGAGCAGATACGGCACCTGTTGGCCCCCCTTGCGGCAAATGCAAACGGTAAATTGTCTTACACGCTCCTTAATACATCAATCTGCCCTGGAGGACTAACGGGAATGTTTTCGTTGACATTTACGGCATAGGCATGTTTCTCTATGCTCGCATTGTCCTGGATACCGCTGAGGGACTGACCAGTCTCGAGGAAATTGAACGAGAACTTAGAGCACCCCCTAAGGACTTGGATGAAGCGTAAGTCTGAGAACCTAGACCTTGAAATGTTCAGGTAGTCTGGAAGTAAGGCTCATGCTTTGATGTATAGGTATTCTCGAATATTCGCACGAATCAACGATTTGTCGCCACCCTTGCAACGAAAAGCAAAGATGATCTATAGCTGGATCGGTTGTGCCCCCATTCCTATGACGCAGCACGAGATGGAGCAAGCCTTGGAAATTGCCTCGGGCAGCAACGATGCAGCTCCTATTGTTATGGCCAGCGTGAATTTTGTTCGCATATGTGGTGTAGCTGTCGAAGTTGTGGACGAACGACCGTGCTTTGTGCACTTCACCGTTAGCGAGTAAGTACAGTAATGAGTAATCAAGATCGAGTCCTGCGACTACACCAGTCTCGAACAGCAAATTGCCTCCAGTGACTAACAAACCTGAAGATATATTGTCGGGCGGAAGCTCACCGACTTCATGAGCAAGGCTGAAGCTAACTACATCCTTGCTAAATCTACATTGATATATCTCTGCTCTGGGATATTCGACCAAGAATTGTCTGACAAGCAGCTTGATGAGAACATCCTCGCTGGGAGATACCGACTTCACTGGTTCGCCTTCACTCAATGGATTGCCCTCACTAAATCCTGTATTGAAGAGTCCAAGGACTTGTCGGCCTATCCAGACCTGCGCGAACTCCTTTGTCGCCTAGTAGTCGATCTGAGCAACTCTGACTTTGAAGGTGAGGTCGACCTCGAAGACACCATCCTCGGGGACATTGAGTCAGGCTGGCCAGACATTGTCCATATGGTCTGCGGAGTCTCGCAGTTCCGCCAGGACGATAGCCAGGCTGATTGGGACTACACTAACCGTAAGCTTGTTTCTACTATTTCTATTTTTTTTTTTAATTTTTTTTAACACAGGATACCATTCTTGAACTGAACCGGGAAAGTAACAAATGCCAACCCCGCAGGCAACGAGTGGGTGAATAAGGACCCTTCCACCATGTCGACCATGTGGGCTCGCATCTACCAGCGTTTCCGGGCGCTGGTATGCGACAAAATAGAGCACCAAAAGTCTATTTGCCACTGTGTAATGCTCAAGAGGCATTACGGGACCAGACTCTTCAAGTGCTCATTCCCTAGCTGTAGCCTCAGCCGGCAGGGATTTGACACTCGCAAGGCCTGCGACACGCATGTCAAACGTGAGAATCACGGGCGGCCTTGGAAATGCACCGTGCCAGACTGCGAGTTCGCCGTCATCGGCTTCTCCAGCAGATGGGATGCAGATTCTCATTGGCAGACACATCACCGCATTTCCAAGCCAACCTCTACACACCACGTACCCCAGGATGAGTTCTCGCCTGACGAGCTCCAGGTCCTCTTGTTTGAGTTTACAAAGGCTGGCAACGTCGACGGGATACAGCGTCTTGGACCTCAAATTGCCTCGCACGATGAGGTTGTGAAGCCCGCGGTACTTCTGGCAGCAAGAATGGGATCGCTGCCGATGGTCGAAGTCTTGACCGAGTAGTCCGAATGGTGGCTCAGTCCAAATTTTCGCGATGCGAGATTCTACCCTGCTGTCATGAAGAGCGACAACCCAAACCTCTTGCTCTGGTTCCTGAAAAAACTGTTGGACTCGGAACGTAATGGTTCTATCCGCGCTCAATACAACTGGCTGGCTGGCGAGGCCGTCGCTACCAGCTCACCTGACATGTACGCCGCGTGGGAGGATTTTTTTCTCGACCCCGAGCGCGGGCTCAAAGCCGCTTATCCTTACCACTCCGGATCGATGCTGGATTATTGGGGAAACAAGATCTCCTTTCGGGAGATGAAAAAGATCCCTCGTCGCTCCGTCCTCTTTTCTAGTTGGGCCTTGAATGCGGCCAAGAAGAACACACTGTTCGAGGTTCGGCTCATCCGAACGTGGCGCCGGCTTGTCAACATCGTCCTCGGCGGTAAACCTCTAGATAGGGTATTCCTAGGCTATACGCTAGTGGGTCTAGCGCTGTCCCCCAAGCCTTCCATTACGCTGGCCGCGGAACTACTGCGTCTTGGGGCCCCCATTGACTTTCCGAACAAAATGGTCATCGGCACTCCCAGTGCCAGCTCGAACAATTCTCAACAGTTCAAGCAAGAAGGGCAGGCAAGATCCCGACGCAAGATCGAGCTGACAGGGATGACGGCACTACATTACGCAGTGCGAGGAACGTCGGAGCAGGCGGCAAAGTTTGTGCGATTCCTGCTTGAACAAGGGGCTGATCCGGAGTATGAGTATAATCGCAAGAAACCAGCAAATGAGCCAGGGGCAAGATTATTGCAGAAGTGGGTGGGCGAGACGTGGGACGAGCTCGTGAAGAGGACGGAGGGGGCGAGATTGGAAAAGAAGCGACAATATGAGGGAACATATGAAGACACCTACCGTTGCCTAGACGAAGAGGAGGAGGAACAAAACAAAACAAAGAGGCTGAGGCTTGCCTATATTTTGAACTAAGAGACAGAGGCTTAATTATATCATGACTTACGAGAAGCTGTGATGACAAGATTAATTCGTGTCACATGAGAAGGGTTGGTAAGGGGGATGGCCTGGTAGAAGGCACGGCATGTGATCAGGCAAAGTCCAGTAAAGCACTTAATAACACTGATTTGGTCTCAAAATGAATCCCGAGACTCTGGGTGAGTGTAGCCCGAAGCAATCAAGTCACCATTCAAACAATCATCTTTAGACACTTCGACACAACGAATGATGAGCAGGGAAAATGCAAAGAGAGAGGGAAAGAGCTCTACCAAAACTACACGATGGATTCGCTAGTCTCAGGTAATCACAAAGGCATTCTTCCGTACTCTTACTCACAAGACTGCCACGTCTTACAGAAGAAGAGAAAATCGACACAGTCTTGGATGAGAAATTTTACAGAACATCCTTGTTTAGACCTTCTCGAGACTAAGTCTCGGACCACTTCGGCATGTTTTCTCTCGAAAGTGGTGCGCGTCTCAGTAGCACAGTTTGAGTCACCTCGAGACACACGCCGGATGCGGTCTTCGGGACGGAAGGGTTCGTCCAAGCGGCAAGGTTCATTTTACCCTCTTAGAGAAGGTAGAAAGACAGGGGCTGAGAAGAAGTGAGAAGAAAGAAAACGAAGAAAAAAAAAAGGAAAGAAAAAAATGAACAAAACCAGCACATGCATATTGAGAGGGTTGGCATGGGTCTTTTCATGCGTAAGCCCATGCTTGGTTTATATGCAGCCAAGACAATATTCCTCCCCTGGAGCCGCTGCGGATGCTCCACCCACACCACACTGCCCCCAATATCAGCAGCGTCTCTGGCGGCTCCGTCAGCCCGCCCTGTCTGCTGTGAATCGTTGCCTCAAAGCCTTGTTTGTTGTGTTGGTGCTGGTCCTCAACAACTTTCCCTTCATCCCGTTTTGAAGAGGACAGAGTACTTGAGAACAGCCCAGGTGATCAAAGCCAGGAGTACTAGAAATAGTCTATCCAAGAATATTCAAGTAGCTGATCTCAGGCAAATTCGTCCCTTGATAGGAAGAGAGACGTTCGGCAGAGGTGTACCCATAGTTTACAGCGCATGCATCCCGTGGTACGTACTGTGGTCCATCCTCATGTCCCGGCCCCACGGAGCAGGCCGTACCGAATCGTGGAGACGACCTGAAGATTTCAGCCTCTAGCGCCTTCAATCAACTTCAATCAACGGTTCACCGGGGTCCTCCACTGCTCTTCTCGGCTAGCCTTTCACCGCTCTCCGGGTATCCACGTTTCAGTCATCCGACCGTCGTCACCTCTACTCTTCTTTCTTAGTCCCGCGGGCCTTTTTCTGGCTGTGTTTCCTTGTTTCGTTTTCTGCCTTCTCTCCTCCCCCTTTTCCCCTCTTATCCCTTCTTCAGACGAGGCCTGTCTATCGTTAAGGACGGGTCTTTTCCATTTTTGAGTTTCAAAGGCCTTGCCAAGGTAGATAGGGAGAACAAACAGCAACCCGACCATGGCCGGCTCCAATGAAAGGACACAGGAATGGATCATGGACCTCGAGGACCTCGATATGCTCGAGGACCCCGGAAGCCCAGCCACAGTACACCCAGCCGAGATCGAACTGCCGCGCTGGTCCACCGAGATCACTCCGGCCGGCCCAACATCAGCCGCAGCCCGACCCGCATCAGCAGCGACACAACGGCCATCGTCGACGGGGTCACAACCGTTGCCAGGCGCTGCGGCGCACTTGAATTTTGTGAGGACGCGTGGCGGTGGTTTCAGGCCCTCACCCGAGACCAGGCTGCGCAACAATCTGTTGGCCGCCGTCGGCTTCCTCGAGCTGGCCAACGCGGGCGATTTCGCCGCCAATGTGTGGAACGAGACGCCCGTGCCTAAGTACGCCCTTGCCATGATGGCGCTGGGGGGCATTGCGGCGCTTTGTATGATCTACTTCAGCGTGCGCGACGGGGTCTTGAGCTTGGCCAACCTGCGCGCCCTGCGCGAGGAGCGGCGGTACCTGCAGAGCCAGCGTGAGCTGCATTTGCGCGACGCCAACATGCTGCGCACCATCGACTGTTTTCTCGACATGAACACGCGCGAGATGGGCACCGAGCTCGTCGACCGCGTCGGCATGGACACCCTGCTGGGTTTTAGTTCTCTGGTCGTCGGCATCGGCACTTTCTTGGCCATGGACGGAGACCGCCACCCTGTGCTCTTTCGCGCGAGCAACCTGCTCACTGGGTACGTGGGCAACACGCCCTGTGTCCTGTTTGGTCTGGTCAACATCTCATGGTCGAGCTGGGTCTGGGCGCGATCAAAAAAGCAGCAGGCTGCCGCCCTGAGATATGTCAAGGGGTCCACGAGGATAGGCCAGATGCTGAGGAACCGGACCTCGAGCATCCAGATGCACGCCGCTTTGTAAGTAGTAGTAGTAGTAGTGGTCACCCTTCGTCTCTCTTCTCCATATCTGTCTTCTTTCGACATAACTCACACAAAAGCAGACATGGAATCTCGGGTATTGTCGCAGGTGCGGCCGCCATGGTGACCGCGACAATGTGGTGGGGTTACGTTGTTCTCCTGCCCTGCGTCATCACGTCAGGTCTGGTCAACCTCTTCTGGCGACGCCGTGTGGGTTACGAGCGGCCCCTGGTCGCCCATGAGATCACTTCCATCGATCAGGACACCGTCCTCGAAGCCCTGCGCTACGCAGACAGCTGCTGCCAGCGCATCTGGAAGGGCTATGTGCTGGGAAAAGACGCCTTCACCACGCTAGTCCCAGAAGCCGAGTCTCTCCTATGCGCTCTAGACTTTATTCAAAAGAACAACCTCTTCGAAGACCTCTGCCTGCGTCTCTTGAAGGATCCTGAGACCTCCCGCAGACTGCAGCAGACGTCTTCCGCTTCGCCGTCCTCTTCCACCGATAACTTTGCTGCAGCAGAGGCACCAGCCATCGATTGGCACCAGCTGGCCGCTGTCGAGGACGAGGCCTGGACGCAGCACGTTCTCAAGGTCGCCAGAGAGCTGATCAACGAGAAGGCGCTGCTGTCGTTTACCTACCAGGAGCGCCACCTGCTGGAAGTGCTCGGCTGTTACATGTGCCGAGGAGCAGAGTTTGGGAAGCGGAACCAGGACAAGAAGGCGGCCAAGAAATATTCTGCGCAGCCTCGCCAAAACGCACACACCTACGCTGGCAGGCACGGCAATGACTGGCTCTTTGGAGGATTCTCTCTCAGGGAGTCCGTCAAGGGGATGTTCCAACGATGACAAGTAAATGCTTGGGGTGTACAAACAGCATCTACTTTGGACAGAATCAACGGCTCCGTCTGCGGGACAAGACACATTTGAGCCAATGGGCAAGAAATATAGTGCTTAGCTAGCGCTCGAGGGTTGACCATGTGCGACAGTGTGAACGACTATTCTTTTGTCGTCAGCGAATTGTCGACACAAAACTGAGTACTTTTCTTTACTTACAGCCCGGCAGAAGTGCACACCGCCAGAGCAAGATGAAGACTTGCTCGTAAGTAAACTAGTTGTACTTGCGCCTGGGGAGGTCATGACAATGTTCGATCCAAGTAATGACGGGCCATTAGGAAAGATACTACAGAGGTATCATACAAATTAATATTAGAATGTTAAAGGTGGAATCACCACCTTCAGTACAGCGCAATGGAATAATTGTGATTGAAGATGCTGTTGAGGGAAAATCCTCTGAAGCTCTGTAGACCCTGTCGACTGTTCCTTCCTGCCCTCCTTCCTGCCCATAATCTCTTGAGTGAATGGGAAGGAACTATACTGGTTACTCGACTAGGTCTATACTGGATACTTTATTCAGGTACTTGAGCGAGTGAACCTTCGATACGGGCATATCCGCTGCCGTGCATGTAAATTATGTTCCCGAAGCGGTGCTGCTTTGTTGCGGCTGCTGTGGCTTATCAGTTCTGATAAGGTGGCCTTTCCCGAACAACCACAGTTTGTTAAGCGTGCAGCTGTCCTCTTTGCGCTGCTTCAACTTTCTCGCTCTCTTCAACAACAAGAGAACTTACAGCCTTGGGAAAAGGAATTAGGCCAGCCCTCTCTCTATTCCTTCACATTCCTTCTTTCTTCCCTCTTTCTCCCTACTTCCAACTGTCTACTATTTCTGCAAAGGGGCGCCGACCCAAGGCATTCCGACAACGAGCTCGTCCGCATCATCTCTCTGATCTCTTCCCTCAACACAACAAATAAAGAGGACAGAAAAAGACCAAGCAGCCAACGAACCTCCCTCCTCGGAGCATTACCTACCCTCAAGGAAACCAACCGCCACCGTCTCCTCCTCTGGCGCAAAGGCAACCGCGCCCACACACCAATTCAAGATGGCCACAGACCAAGAAACCTTCACCCTCCTCCCCTTGTCCATGAACCCGCAGTCCAAAGCCATCACCTCGGCCTCCACCTCCCGCAGCCTAGCCACCGAGCTCGACGCCCTCAACAACCTCCACCGCTCCCTCCTCAGCACCCTCGAGCACCCCCACGTCGTCCCGCCGCCCCCCGTCCCCGTGAACCCCAAGCGCAGCGCCCAGATCAAGAAGCTCCGCGAGACGGGCAACGACACCTTCAAGAACCAAAAGTACACCGAGGCCATCAGCTTCTACTCGCTGGGTCTCAAGATGGCCCTGACCCGCCCTGCCTGGGAGCCCAACGGCCTCGTGCGCGACGAGGCCGCCATGCTGTTTGCGAACCGGGCGCAGGCCCACATGGAGCTGCGCGACTGGGTGCGCGGCGGCGCCGACGCCGAGTGCAGCGTCGAGGCCAAGAAGGTTGGGAATCCCAAGGCGTGGTACAGGCGAGGACGGTGTCTGTTTGAGATGGGCAGGTATGAGGAGGCCAAGGAGTGGGTGGGGAAGGGTCTGGAGATGGAGGGGGAGGATCTGGAACTGATCAAGCTGCTCAAGGAGATTGAGGCCAAGCTCTGAAAGTAAGAGTCGGGAATAGTTAAAGGGGGGAGGCGTAGGGAGGAACTTGAAGTGGCTTGGCTTTGACGGGGAAGTTTTGCATTCATCCTTGCCCGGCTATCTTCACGAGAAGGGGCTCGAGGTACGGAGGGTTCTGGCTCGGGGTCGGATTACAGGTGTTAAGGCGTTGGGACATTTCATATTTCGACATGTAGGCCTCTGCTTCTCCGCTTCCTCCTGCTCTCGCGCCACGCACATACACAAGGGACCTTTTGCAATGGCAGTGGCATTGTTGATACTAAAAGGTCCCAAGAGAGGCAAAAGCGGAGGAAGTTTGTTTTATACGCATCAGGACTCATGATACTGAATGCCATTATTCCATCTGATTGAAATCCTCTCGGTATATTGTGTCCTGACGCCAGACTGCCCAAATGGACGAAAAAGTGGGAGCCAAAAGTACATGCTGATGTCCACCGCACTCGCCTTTCCTGGGGACTAGATATGGATTTGATTTCATTGTGACGCAGCTCACTTGTCTGTCCCCTTGCTGGATGGGTATAAACACTCTCGCTGATCGACTCCAGGCCTCTCTTCCTTGGCCGGTTCCCGCCTCTCCTGAAAAGTAAAGCAAACAAAACATAAAGAACAATTGCAATGCTAGTTTCCTCCTGACCTGCTGTCCCATGCCGACATGGATAATGGACCTTCAAGTATGGTCTCATCCGGCTTCGTGATGACCAATATACTTAGGAGTGACGAACCTTCTCTTGTCTTTCTCCTCCGCTCTCTCTCTCTCTCTGTCTCCAATTGTGTAAAGCCATAATCATGAAAATTTACACTGAAGGCACCCACGCCGCGGGTTGGGTGCTTCTTGTGATTGATGAAAGCTCCGGGGGCCCTTGGCCGCTTTCGACTTCTTCCCCTTTCATGTTGTTGGTCCGGAATGCAACTGGCTTGTTCCGTCGGCGTGGTTCTGTGGAGATGCCGTTATCGTTGTCGTTCAAAATGTCCAAGTACACGTATATTCATTCGAGAAAGAATTTGGTGTTCTATGCGGCGGCGGCGATCTTCTCCCCGTCCTTCTCGCTCAGACCCTTCTTCTGACCAGCTTTTGAGGGGGCACGCTGCCGCATGACAGCGTCCTGGCCGCTCATGCGCCTGCCCAGGGCCCGTTCTAACTTGGCGCCCAGGGCGAGCTTCTGGAAGACGGTCTGCTGGTCCGTGTTGAGCTCAACACGCTGCTCGCTCAGCCTCTTGTTCCCCTTGTCCAGGCGCTCGATGCTCTCCCCGATGTTCTGGATCTCGGCAACGGCGCTGTCGTTCGTGGCAGTGGTCTGGATGGTCGGGGCGGTAGAGTAGACGCTGTAGCGGACCGAAGCCCGTGTCGACGTGCGAGTCTGTTCGGAGTCCTTGTCAGACGACATGTTTGCTAAGTGGTGATGGTATCCTCGCGTATTTCCGTCCATTTTTGCGTAGACAGACAGCACTGCGCCTTGTCAAAGAAAGGAGAAATATTTCTTGACAAAAACAATGATATTCGTGGAAACAGCAGGGCTGAGGAGAGTATACAATGTATAGGTGAAATTTGTAAAGGTGCGTCTAGGGGTGTATAAAGGTGTGGGTGGGTAGGTATGCCAGGCTAGGGAGGCAAAGCGAACCAAGGTTCAACCACAAGCACCAAAGGGGGGAGGGGGGGTTTGTTGATATCAGGAACCTTGGATGTGACGACGTGACGTGACGTGACTACAACAGATAGAGAGAGAGGCTAGGCGGAAGTTGAGAAGAAACAAGGTACGATCTGCGCGACCCTGGATTAGAGAAGAGAGGTGACGTACCGAGGGCGCCATAATTGGGCGGGCTGATTCGAGAGAAGTGGGCATTGTCCGAAGGATGTCGTGTTCAACCGTCGACAAAAAAATGACTGTAATAATAATGATAACAAAGGGCCGTAAGAAGGAGGATGACGGGGAGTTCTCAGCTGCGATGAAGGCGGTGGATGATGGGATCCTGAAACGAGAGCACCTTGTTCTTCCTTTCGACTTTTCAGGAAGTCGAGCGAGGGAAGAGAGAAAAGAGGAAGGGTGGTAAGAAAGTAGGATAGAGAAAGGGAGAACAAGAGAGAGTAAGTAAAGATTGAGATAAAACGGGTCCCGAGCCGGTGGAGAGAGCTGAGAAGTCAGGGCAGACGAAGTTGTTCGACCAGGGGGGGGGAGAAGAGGGAGGAGAAAAGAAGTAGGAGGATCCAATCAGCCCGCAACCCAGGATATTCTGGAGAACGAGAAGAAAATGACGAAGAACGAGAAAAGACAAAGAGATAATTTCGAGCCTCGGTACAGGTGAAGCGAGTCGGCCAACAGTTGGCCTGTTTCGAAGGTGTTTAGAATGATCTGGGAGGGGGTAAAAGCACAGGCAGCACGGACCGGACAAGATCAAGACGGTCAAGTCAGCAGAGAATAAGTGGAGAAGCTGTATGTATCGGATTGGTCCAGGTCCATGTGTCAAGAGAAAAGAAAGAGGAAAAGGGAAAAGAAAGGAGTCATGAAGGGACAGGATAGAAAGAAAGAGGCGTCAATTCATTCAATTCCACACTAGGTAGTGTGATAGGGAAGGGATGAGGGATGAAGGATGATAGGCAGCGGAAAAGGGAGGAGGCGTGGGGGGCTCTCGCTAAGAGAGGTCAATCACTTGGAGGGAGGCGAGGTAGCCCCTCCTTGCCTTCCAAGCAGGGTGGGTGCTATGCGTTATGTTGCAGCCGGGGTCCCGCCTGCTTGGGGCGGCACCTGCGGCCCTAAACCCACAGCGTGCATAATGCTAAGTACGTTTAAACACGCCAGTACAAAGTACGTAGTAAGCGCATTTGTACACTGGTCAGTACCACCTGTCAGGCTTGCAGTGCAGTGTACACCATGGCACAGCGCTTCTTTGTTTGTGCAGTAGAAAAAAAAGAGAAAGAAAGAAAAGCAAGAAAGAGAGCGCGATGAGAGAGCGAGAGAGCCGAGCAGATGCTGTCCTGCAAAAGAGATCAAGACCCATAACGTCTGCGCGCCCGCAATGCTGCGGTCACGAATCAAATGGTCCATCTACATGGGTCAATGGGAAGAGGGGGCTTGGGAAACTCCTTGCCAGGATTAGGATGGGCACTGGGCAGCCTGTGCCCGACTTGGTTGGTATCTCCATGGTGGCCGGGTGGCAAGCTAGCTCACAACAACAGGGGCTTCCCCCCACCTCCTGGGTATGCGCACGCTGTGCATGTGCTGTGCCCTCCTAAAGACGAGCCTAAAAGACCACTGAGGCGTCCACGCACAGAAGGGCCCACAACGCAAGCACAGGCCCCCCCCCCCTCTTCCCTCAAGGCCGCCCTCCGCCCCAGTCCCATTGGTGTGCGATCGATCCTCGCAGCATCTTATGCAGGATAACATCCGCCGCTACGGCGTTTCAAACCCACATGGCAAGTGTCCATCAGGACGGAACACCGACAGCGCCTTGACGCGTGGATAGCAGGGATTCCTGGGCACGATCGACTACAGGGTGAGTATGCAAGATATGAAGTCATCCATTAATGAGCATCAAGCATATAGAATTACTGCTATAGCATATACGTACGCAGCTTACACTGCCATGGCTCTTTTTTAAAATCCTGGTATTATCATTGACAACAAAAGTCAGACCGTCTACAAGAACTCCAAAAAGACCTGTGTCCAGTGTCCGTCAAAGGCACCCAGGTCATTTCGAGAGTCGATTGCAATTCTTACTACTCAGCAACTCAGATACGAAGAGGGTGGTCAGACCTCCGCCACCCTAGCAGGGGAGGAGAAGCAGTAAGAAAAGAAGGAGGAGGAGGAGTAGGAAGAACAGGAACGGATCTTGTGAGACCATGATACAACAGCACGGAAGCACAGCAGCAAAACCAACACAACATTACGGCTCGGAACAAGGGTCAGGACCGGGGAGGTAGAAGAAGGACAAGGACAAGGACAACTACAACTCATCTCGCTATATCTTGGGCAGTGTCCATGGCCATAGTAGTTCTAATTTACAAGTCAACACCTCTTGTCGTACTTCTCGGCTGTGCGACCTGTCGAGTGGCCCGACCTTGTCATCCTCCTTTCATTTGTTGATTATTATGTTTATCATATTTTTTTCATGGCCTTTGATTCTCCCCCCCCCCCCCCGGTTTTCGTCTTCCTTCGGCTCTCACGTGCATTATCTCATTTTAGATCCGTCTGTTCAGCATAGCTGCTGTGCTGTTAGGCTGTGTGGGTGTGGTCTGCTAAGATGCTTCAAGTCCGACAACGAAACCCTTTCTTTATTTTGCCGATTGGTGGTTTGTTTTCCAAGGGCTGTCGATCTATCACTTCAGTCTCGGCGCTATCTCCCGCCCAAGACCCCAAGGTGGGTGAGCAGTGGGCTCTTCTTGGGTGGACACTTTTGCGTTCTTGCCTAAAAGCCTCCTTTCATGAAGCAGAAGAGGAGGAAACACACACACATCCCCGCCCCTCCTCCCAGAGAGAACACAAGAGACCCCGAGATTCCACACGAGACAGGTTGGGAGGAATAGGAACAGAAAAAGGAAAAGACCTCGGGCTACGTCTCACATCATCCGCCCCTCTTCCCTTTTGGAAGGGAAAAAAAAAGAGACAAGGGAAATGGGGGGACGAGATCGGGTCTCCATGCTACTGCGACTGGTGGAGCACCAGGAGGATCCCGCCTCGTTCGCCGGTCAGAACCATCCCTGCCTCGCGTGTGCAGCACGTGGCTAAAATGCCTAAACAGACCGGATCACTTTTTGAGTTTTGGGGGCCGGGCAGGCGGGTCAAGTGCGCGCGCGCCGTACCAACAAAGAAAAGGATAGGACCCCCGATGCTGTCTCAATCATTCACTCATCGTCCCGTCCACTCGATCCACTGAGCTTCCCCTTGCCTTCCTCCCTCCTGCGTCCTCTCCTTCACGCGGTACCTACCTGACCAGGTGTTTAGGGCGGCAGCAAGAGATCCCGAGGTGAGATGAGCCCACGTGCTGCTGCAAGAATAGAACAAATGAGAGAAGGAACAAGAGAGTAAGAAAGAGGGCCTTGGCGGGGTATGGAAGGATTTGGATCAGCAAGCATCCTTCTCAACCAGGGCAGTCAAATTCCCGCCCAACAGGACAAGCCAAGATCCGCATCTCTCATGACAGTCGTCCAGTCATACAGCAAAGGGCTGGATCTTCGGCCCTCGTTCTCTTGCCTGGACATTCCGAGAGTCCCGGGTCTCCATCTGAAGCGCCTCTCAAGCATCCCAGCCCCTCTATCATCTTCTTAGCGAAAGTCAATTCCACACGATCATTGTATAGTAAAGTATCATAAACTAACGGAAAACCTGCTGCGCAACATGATCCGCAACTTGTTGTATTATGATGTGCGCATCACGAGGAAGGAAAAGATTCTCCGCGCATCACCAACAAAAATACCCTACCAACATTACTGGAGCCAGACCAACCAGCTAAGTGATGGGCTATACAGCTGCGTCCTTTTTTCCCTTTTCTTTCTTTTTTTATTCTAGCCACCCGCTATGTCTTCCGGCCCCTCTTGTCTCGTTGGGGCCAGAACCGAGCAGATCGCTGGAACGTGGCCTCTTCTGTTCCTGATTAGTTCGCCGGGAAGCTATACTAGACTCGCCAGCCATCCAACCACACAGCGATTTGCTTCCCGCGGTCGAGACGGTCTACAGAGGCACTAATTAAGTCTAGAGAGAGCGGGAGGTCTCGAGAGGGCCATGTCGAGAACCGGCGGTCAACAAAAGCACATGGCAGGCAAGAGACCTTTTGAAGAGTAGTTCTCCCTTTGGCCCGATAACAAAGATCCTCGGGCCAGGGTGACAGCTCATCTCTCCAGTTTCAAGAAATGGAGGTGGACCATAATTTCGTAAATGAGGTCCATAGAAACACGTGCAAGGCTTGCCCGGCGAGATGAAGGTCGGGACGGGCGGGACAGGACAAAGGTATCAATTACATGGTGCTATAATTAGTACAACACGCTTGCGTACATGCTTGAAGAGGCAAATAATACAGCGCTGTTATGTAGAAGGCACGATTGTCGTCTCACAGAACGCACAAACCTGCTATTGCACCCTATGCACGATATCCACTGCTGGGAAATATTATGGAAGATTCATGTATGATTCTTGGCCTAAAGACACACATTGGAAGTGGAATATCACCGTCACGTCACTTGTATCTTCTCTAATTACAATATCAAACGAGTGGGTCCTTCATCCTGTTCTTCCTCGACCTCTAAGCCTGACGTGATGTCCAGCAGTGGGGAAGAGGTAGGTATTCTGATACTCACTGAGCAATGAGCGACAGCGAGGCGCACCTTATGCAGCCTCAGAGCGTGATCAATATGAGGTTCCCAAACGGTTCGACGTTGGCTGAAGGTATCCAATGAGAACAGATTAGAGGGGAATAACAACGAAGAAAAAGACGACATGCAGGATTCTGCATTACTGGGCTCTATTACACTTAAATACAACACTTTCATACTGCCGTTCAGAGGAAGGACTTGCCCGGCCATCTTCCAGGCTCGTAGATGTTTATTGGCACATAGTCGAGGAGAAAGCAATCACCCGCTAATTATTTTCCATACATGTCAACCTCGTAAATCTCACAACCAGGAAGCAGGAAAGTCGATCGTTTATGACCGATTTCCCAGATCTGGACAGTGTACTGTAGTCTTGCTAGCAAAGAATGAACCTCGTCCCTAAATACATGTAATCTTCGTTCTGTTAGCCATATTGTGTCTTATATTGGTGCAAACGAAAGCTCTTCTTACAATCACGGTCAGATTATGAGAGGTAATGTATTTTGGTTGCTACAAGAAAAGCAGGTGAGGCGAATAGCTACACCTAGGTATATTGCCACATTAATTAATCAGTTCACGATTGCGAAACTACTAGAATAACCACTCTTACATGAATTCAGAAGCTATGATGCGATGCAGCGCGAGAGATCTCTTCATCAGAGAAGACGTCGGTGGATGGTGAATAGGCGCAGTCTCTCAGACTCAAATCACTATTGTGTGGATACTGTCTCTTATACACACTAGCTACACATCGACGACGTAGAGGTCTATGTGTCAAGCATAGAGCCTGCAAGCATGAGTCCATGGTAAGGAGCCCAGTATACTAGAGGATAAATCAGGCAGAGACTACAAACGCTCATCAGAACTGCTTCTTAGAGTATAGAGGGGAAGAGACTAAGAAAGAGATTCATACGGTGCTCATGATAATTATGAGGACGTGTAGTTGTCATTGTGAAAGGTTCCATGCTCATGGCCGAATAGGTGCCGGTTTCACTCTTTCTGAAGACCAGGAGCGAGTTCACCTCTGATTTCTAGCTTTCCTCCACCAAGTAATTACACGGGATCAGTCGCCGTGGCCTATATGCTCTATCGAAATCCTGTAAGGCTGTAGCCAAAACGGGCAAATGATGGCACCCTAGAGAGATGGGGGGCGGGGGGGGGGGGGGGAGCCTTGAAAAAGCAATCCATTTGTCTTTCGCCAACACCAATACTCATTGCTACTTTCTATATGCCCTTCTTCATGCGAGCAGCGTTTGCATAACGCTCTTAAACCTGTAATACTACCATCTAAGCCCATAAATAGCACGCCTGTGATGGGCCTCTTGGGCATCCAAACGAATCATGGGGCTTGTTGGGCTACGACGATCCCAACACACGTTGGGCTTCAAGGATGCAAGTTTCGGATCAGCACAAGTATTCTCGCTTTTTATGCTTGTGTGTAGAGGCTTCACTATTTGTTGAACACTGAATGGAAAAAGGAAAGAAGGAAAAGATCTGCTCACGTGATGGAGTGCACATCCGGCAACAACAGTGATTACACACAGTGTCATGATCCCACTGCCCTGTGGCGGCGTTGAGCTCGATCCTGGGGCGGTTGAAAATGCACCAGCCAAGGAGGTTGGGCCCCTGGTGGCACTGGCAGCAGTTCCAGACGCCACCCCTCTCCAGGAAATAGCAGAGCTGGTTGGTGCAGTGGGCGTCCGAGTCGACGGGGATCGAGTAGGTTGTTCTCGCACAGGGGAGGACCGAGCCTGTGGCACGGTCGAGCTGTGCAGAGACACAGTAGAGAAATGTCACAGACATGTGCTGGCATGGGTGCCTCTTGGGATGGCCGACGCACATCTCGAGCGAACCGAGGAGGAGGGGGAAAAGGGGAGAGATAGAGCACCCTGTCAATCTGTTAAAGGTAAGTATATCGTGATATTCGATGACCAGAAGACTGGCCAGTATCTTTTTGTCGCGCTTACACGTCAATGCAACAGAAGAAGGATGGACCAGCAACTTCCATTTCTTTCTTCGTCTTTTTCTTTCTTCTTGTCTTTCGTCCTGAAGATATTTCAGTTGTACATGGGAAACGTTCTCAAACAGGGCTCACATGGTCTCTTTTGTCGTCATGGGTTTCCTTTCAGGATTCAGATCTCTTAATATATTTATATGATTCACGATAGCTATTCATCTCAAGACAGATAGGTCATTATCATCTACCGGGCCTCTGCCTAATTACTGCCCGTGTCCAAGGGGGGTTTCGAGATCTGGGTCCAGTGTACACTGACAAGGCGTCGATCCTGATCCGGATCTAATCAGAGACATGTCGATTGGGCCTCGACGAAGGAAGAAGCAATATCATTTGCCGCCTTGAGAGTCTTGGATAACGGCAACCAGCAGATTGCCCCCCCTTTGGCTCGGGAAAAGATGACTTGCATGTATGCATGCATGTTTACGCAAGACCATTAATTTCTTCATTCCTTGATAGAGAGAAGGGGAGGAGAAGGGTGGGTGCTGTCGTCGTCTCCTTCACTTACGACAATGTGACGTGTCCTCATATTTGGAAGGGGAGAAAAAGAAAGAAGAAAAAGACGGCTGGCTGCTGCCGGAGCGCAGGGGGACACCCGAGAAAAGCACAAACAAAAAAGATCAGTCATGCCTCGGATCTATAGTACGCCTTTGGTTGGGGAGCATCTCGGTAGTTGGAACTCACTCGATACCCAATGAATGGGGGGGGCCAACGTTGCCTTGCAGGTGGGCCGTCGCGAGATGGTGCAGGGGCGCACCAAAGATCCAAACAGAACGCTGCGACGTGTTGATTATTCCGTCTCTTTCTCTCTCCTCTCTCGCAGGCAGGGATCCGACACAGAAGGCAGTTGAGTAATACCAAGATCCACTCAAAATGGTCATAAAATCCAAGGCTCGTCTCTGTTTCTCTCTCTATTCCTATCACACCAGGTATGTCACATGTTTGAAGCGCGTATGGTGCAAAGAAGAAAGAAATGCTTGGGACGAGAAGCCCCTTTTTTCCCTCTCTTCTCTCTTCTCTCTTTCTTATGTGACACCTCGACCCCCTGGGACGGGTCCCTCCTTGTGACACACCGGGCGCGATCACGCAGACAGCCCTGGCCCATCCATCTTTCTCCTTTCAGCTTCAGCTTCCTCGCCTTGTATACATGTGTGAGGCGAGGTGGCACAGCATATATGCAAAGAAGAGCACATATGCATTATCCTGCTGTGCCTCACCGGCAGTCGGCCTAGCCACCTCGTCATTGTCTTTTTTTTCTCTCCTGCATTGTTTTTTTTTTTTTTTGTACTCTCATTGCTCTCTTCTTACCGACCAGCTCTTCTTCTCCGTCTGACAGGGACAGCTGCAGGCTGTGTGTCTCACATTAATGTTTGACCAGATCTGAACTGAATCTCTCTTGCATCCCGATCGCAGTCTCGGAAGACGCCGCTGCTGGGAGTGATGTAGCTCGTGCATCGGGTCATATTCCGCTGACTTGGGAAGGAAAAAGAAAGAAAAGAAGAAAAGAACACACAAGTAAAGATGCAGCCATTGTCTCTCCACCTCCGAGGGGTGGAAGGAGGGGAAGTGGGCGCCGCCTACAACCTGTAAGAATTCCGAATGTTGTCGGTATTGTCTTCCTTGTCTGCTGGGGGGGGGGGGCACATTGAGTCAACGTTGCCTTTTCCCGACACCTTGCGGATGCACTTGAAAGGGACGCACCGGTCTGGTTTGAGGATTTGAGTTGCACACTTCAGCTCGCTGCTTTGTCATTTGGCGTGCCCCTTTTTGTTACGCCCATGTAATGGCCAAGGAGGGTTTGTGTGGAAAGAGAAGAGAGAAAGACGGCACAGACGAGACGGGACATTGGGACGGTTGGGCAGACACGCAGGAGCCAGGCTGTGAACCCCTTGACCCCTTTGCTTCTCCTTTTCTTTCCTTTCTCTGTGGCTGCCTACACCCTGCCCTCTCCTACATCAGGGCTGGAACATCGTGTACACCTGCCTTGTTGAGAAAGGTCATGGGATTATTCAAAGGACGGATGGATGTCGACCTTGGACCCTGTAAGAAAAAGAAAAAAAAGATGGTAGCATGGCAAAATCGTGGTCAGATTTTCAGTCGTGTGGCACACAAAACTCACACCACACACATTGCAGCACCCCCAAGCCTCCTTGCGCCGTCAGCCTTCGCATCTGTATGGAGCCTAGCTGCTTCTGGGAAGAGGGGGTGGGTTTCTGAGGCGCACCCGTATGCGAGATCTCAGCCAGCCTGCATATCGATACGGTCTTCCTGTAGATCCGGGGACCCATCTTTTTTCTTTCTTTTTCTTTTTTTTCTTTTCTTCTTTCCTGCATCCTCCCTCCATGATAGTGAAATTGTGGCACTCACCAGAGGGGGGCGGATCAAGAGGCTTCGTAGCAGCCGCCACGTCGTCCCGGTGTCTTGGGTCCAAGGTTTCTTTTGCTTGTTATGTCCCAAGGGGTTGAATGGAGCCGCACACCTTTTTCCTTGTTTCTACTGTGTTCTTGGAATTTGCCCTTTTGGTGGAAACCTGGTCCCCTGGAATTAATTTTCTTCCCCTCCCTCCAAACCATGGCCAGACTCCAATGGACCACTCTATACGATTACGATCTATGGATGTGTCTAGATCATGGTCTGAATGTGACGAGTAAGTAAATATGCAAATTGCAAAGACCGCCATTCATACCCAATAGCCGCTGAAAATTCATACCCCTCCTCGACTATATTCGCCCCCACCTAAGAAGCAACAGCCACAGGATCTGGTGTTTCTGACAATGAGCAAATGTATATTTTTCTTTCTTCTGGCGATCGCACGATGATCTTACTTTTGGGCATCAACGCTAAAAGCGTGTAAATACCAGGCAATTGTATCAAATCTATCACATCTCAAAAGAAGAAAAAATTACAGATGCTGCTTCTCACCCTTTCGACATCGGCTGTACTTCACATACGTTTTTTCTTTGCCTCATCCCATTAGATTGAAACAGCCTGCCCGGAAAGCTTTGTCTATCAGTGCCCTATGTTACCCTCTAAGTCTCTCTCTCTCTCTCTCTCTCTCTCTCTCTCTCTATGTCTCTCTCTCCTGCTGCGTGTCTCTTGTGTGTGTATGTGTGTGTGTGTGTAGAACCCAATAACTTATTTTTCCTTTTTTGGAGTTCGAAGATCAGAAGGGAGGGGGAGAGCAAACCCTGTTGGTTGTCTAGCTCGAGATCCTGCTGATTACGAAAGCAACAATGACAATGATACTATGAAATGATGACGATGATGATGAGAAAGATAACGACGATCTTCCCACCCTCGCCTCCCCTCCCCCTCAACCCAACTTAAAAACTCACATCGGCCCGGCTGGTGTGCACGTTTCACAGCAGATGTGCTCACACCGCACCTGAGTCCCCTCGATGATCATGATGCAACTGCACCGCCCCTGCTCGTTCCAGCCCTTGCCGCACCAGCAGCAGTTCCAGCACCGGTTGAGTGCCTCAAACGGGCACCGTGGGAGGGGGCACTTGGGCAGCAACGGAGACAGGGCCGCCGTCGAGGGGTCGCCTTCGAAACTGGGTGGGAGGGGGTAGGCAATCGCCTGCGTCGTGAGGTTGCGGCATGGCTTTCGCTTGTTGGCCGCCGATGAGGACCTGCTGCTGCCGTGATGGTGGTGGTGCTGTGATTTGCCCTTCTCCCTGCTGCTGGTAGCTGATCCTCGGTGACTGCTCTTCTTCCCACTGTCCCTTTTCGACTTGGAGGAAGAGCTGGCCCCTCCTCCCCCTCCACTTCCTCCTGCTGAGTGACTGTGACGTGAGCCACTTTCTGGCGCGTCGGCGCAGTAGACTATGTCTGTCCGCACGTGCTCACATGGCAACGTGTAGGTGATTTGGTGGCACATGACGCTTCTTCTTCTTCTTCTTATCTTGTTTCTTCCCTTCTGTCCCTCTTCTTTTCCTCCCCCTTTTATGTTTAAGAAGGACGAATCCGGCGCTCCTCTTTCACTTCGTATAATAGTCAGTCGTCAGTGACTCGAAGTTGGTGACTCGAGACTGGCGGCTCTGTGTTTTTTTCTGCTTACACAAGGCAGGGTGACGGATGTGATGAGAGCTCTGTCGAAAAGGCAGGAAGCTGAAAGTCTGGTTCTTCTTTGTTGAGGGCCGAACAGACTTCTTATATAGGAAGGAGGGCTGGAAAGCTGAGTGGTACTTTTGTTTCCTCTTCCCAATCTGTCTGAGCAGGGCGAGAGCAGCTGACGATGACTCCAAGGGATCTAGGAACCCGACGATCGAGCCTTGTCGACCAGGAGGGACCTTTAAGTATTGTCGAGGCTCGTGGGGGAACACTCATGTTGTAGTGGTGGCTCGGTCAGGACGGGGGACCAGCCTCCTGGTCATCGGACAGGGAAGGAGAAAAAGAAAAAAGAAAAGACAAAAAAAAAGTCAGCCCTGCTCACCATGTCCGTCACATTCCATTATTGACACCACCCCGCAGTACATCGTCTTCCCCCTTGCCCTGGAAAGCCCATCATCATCATCACGTATGATCGGGCGTAAGGAAGTGGGAAGGTAGGGGGCAAAAAAAAAAAAAAAAAAAGAGGCTGTCGGCGATCATGACAAAAAGGACCAGGGACAATGCACATTGTTGCAAGTAAGTATCTTCCTTCTCTTCCTCTCTCGGTGGTCGTCTAGTATTTCCTGGCTATTGGCCAGAGTAATTTGGAATTCCTCCTCTGAAAACACTTTTTTTTTTTTTGTCGTCCAAGTATTTTTTTTATTTACTTGTTTCCCCCTCTTCCGACGGTCAAGCCCGGCGACCCGACAGACTGGGTCCCCTAAGTTCATGCTTGCTTCTTTTTGTATAGTGAGAAATATGAGGCTGCGAGGCGGTATGCGGGTCATCAACTAAGATTCGAGGATGACAGACGCCTCGAAGCCATGGGGGAGAAAAAAAGAGGTAAAGAGTGGGGAGAGGAGAGGGGAGAGGGGAAGGGTGGAAGCCATAGTGTCGTGTTCGTATGGTTCACAAAGTCTCACACGCACAGACTTGCTTTCTTGTTTGACTTCCCATCCTTACCAACCCCCTTTCCCCTCTGTCTCTTAACCTCCTCCTCTCTTCATCATGTCTTTCTTTCTCACATGGCAAGACCCTGAAGTCTAATAGCCAAGAAAAGAATAAAACGAAAACAGGTCTCATGCCTGACCGAATAGTCTGTTCGAAACTCCACCTTGGGCCAAGCCACTTGGCTGATTTTCCCCTTTCTTTCTAGAGTTCCACAGGCGGGTTGGCTTTCAGCTGGTGTTGCCCGGCAAGTTCCATCTGATCTCATCGTTTTGTTGCTTTTTCCCGCTGGTCCACCTTTTAAGATCGAGCCCAAAAAAGGACAAAAAAAAAAGACGATCCAGACCAGATCGATCTTGCATGAGTAATGCCGGAGAATTTAACAAGATCTTGGAAGTTTCTCGAAGATCTGGTTCAAATAAGAAGGAAGAGAAAAGAAGAAGAAAAAAAGAAGGAAGAGAAAAGAAGAAGAAAAAAAACGAAAAGAAGACAGAGAGAGAGAGAGAGACAAAGAGAAAAAGCAACAAGCAAACAATATTAACGAAATTGGAACAGAGCTGATGATGATATAATGATGATGACTTGCAACTTCATCAATATAATATTACTACAGGCTTCTTCAGTATTTAGATCAGTTCGGTGCTTGCATGTCTAATTATCATTTGAGGGGGGGTATCAAAAAGTACTTCACCTCTTCTAATTTCTTGTCATTCTTTTCATTCCTCTCCATCATTCCATCTTCTTCTTCTTCTTCTTCTTCTTCTTCTTCTTCTCCGTCTTCGTCGTCGTCTTCGTCGTCGTCTTTCTGCTGGCCGGGCCGTCCTCAGCTCGACTACTTAGTAATAGTCCCTCTCGCTTGCGACGCCTCGTCAACAAAGCGCACACAGGTAAATGGTCTCTCCCCTCTCCCCCTTTCCGCCAGGTCGGTCGGCTCGGTCGCTCTTGTCTCGGGTCGATCGGTCGAAGTTGTTTTCCTTCTTTTATTTATTTATTTCTTCTTCTTCTTCTTCTTTTTCTTGTACTTCTTCGTCATGTCCTTCTTCTTCTGTTCCTGGCGTTGGCTCCTCGAGCACTAGCTGCTGCAGCAGCTTGCGCCTCAGCGCCGGTCCTCAGGTCGGGCTGGCAGTCCTGACAGCACTGGTGGTAGCATAAAGAGTCTGGGCTCCGCCTCATCAAGTGGTAGCAGCACGGATACCTATTCCCTCCAAAGCCACACCGGCAGCAGATCCAGAGCCCGCCTAGCTCCTGCAGGCGACACCGGCCGAGGCTGCAGTCTGGGCTGGCCAGGCAACCGCCGCTGGCACACGGGTTGGTGAAGTCGATGCCTGGGTTGCCGTTGGCCTGGTCGTGGTACGAGATGTTGGGGCAGGGCTGCTGGGTCTGGGTGGCCTGGTCGAAGGTCGCGTCTTGACAGTAGATGTAGTGTATAACGAACTCGATGTCACGGGTGCAGGGGTATATATGGTGATAATGAAGGTAGTAGTAGGTGCACATGGTCGTCGAGGTAAGGTAGGATTAAGTCGAAATTCGGCGAGGTCTAATCGTCTTTTTTTTTTTTTTTTTTTCCCGAAAAAGAGGGAGGAGGGAGAGGTAGAGAGAGGCAGAGAGAGTGTGTGTTGGTGCCAGAAGTGGGTCACTCGGAGAGTGACAATGACTGGTTGTCCAAGTGATGCTCCACGTATCCGTTCAATCCCCCAGAAAAGCCACTGACTGGGCTGTAGGTGTATAGAAGAAGGCGGTCGTTTTGTTGCTTCAGTAGTAAACCCCCATTGTTTGGATAAAGAAGGACTGAATCGTGGCTGGCGGTAATCGAATAGAGAGACTTTGGTGGCGTACAAAATTGCCGGCCCAGAGGTCTTGTACAGGAGTGAGGGTAAAAGAAGTATAAAAAAAAATATAACTATCCTCGAGGGCTTGCGAATATGGTTTTTTGGGGTGTTTTCGGCCCCCAGGAGGCTGAAAGAAGGGGGGGTGGGGGGGGCGGACTCTCAATTCAACGGTCGGTTGTCCTGGGTTGGGGGAAAATAGAAAAGGTGTGTGGACAATATATTCTGAATAATGTGGGTATCCGAGACAGGGGACGTATGCAGGAACAGAAATATCCTGCAGCTGTCAAAAATGACTAACCGAGGTCTTAAAAGGTGGTAGACGAATGTACAAGGCGAGTTGATATATGTTGGTGGATCTCGTGATTTTTGGGTGGTCTCCAGATGCGGACGATGGGGTGATTGGTGACAAGAATCATGAGAGTCGACCCTAGTTTGTTCTTGCAGATTCCTTGGGGCTCTTTGGGCAACGGGCGACTGGAGGCCGAGATTATTAGCAAAAGAAAGGAGAAGACTTGTAGGATCTTGAAGAAATTGTAATGAACTCTGTTTTCCCTCTATGGATTGTTTGTCTGTTGTCGTATCCGGGGTGCAAGTATGTGTCTGTGTGGTGTTCGACTTGTTGTGGTAGCCGTGTCTCGTTGTTGCTGAATGATTGTTAGTGATGATGATGGTTTACTACCGCTCCCTTCTGATCCACCTTCGACTGAGAAACGGCACGATGCCCTCTTATATATGAATAGCAATAAATTAAAAAAAGAAGCGGAAAAAGGGTCTCTCGCTTCTGGCCAAGAGAGCGCCTCGTGTCATCATGTTTTAATATACCTTTTTCTGATACGCCTACAAGGAAAACCCCCACGTCTTCCCATCCCGCTGCCCACCCTTTTCTTTTTTTCTTATTTTTTATTATTATCCTTTCACACCTGCATCTGTGCCCAAGTGCGATTTTGACGAGAGAGGAAAGGTATGAAGAGAGACAGAGAGGGGTGAGAGAAAAAAAAAAAAAAGAAAAGGAAAAAGCCTTTCCGCCACCTCCAGGGCTGCTGGCCAGATTGCCTTGTTTTTTTCTTCTCTTCTTTCCTCTCTCGGCAGCGTGTCAATGAACATCTATCTGCAACGCCCTACAAGAACTGGCCAAGGATTGACCGACCGCCACGTCCAACAATAAGCCCACCTTAATTTGGCGGCACGTGGCTTCCTCGTGGCCTGGATCGGTCCGCACGTGGGAAGGGCGGTACACAAACGTGGCTCTCGGGTGCTCTTGGTGCGCACATAGTATAATCATGCTAGACAAAAGCTGGAGAAGGAGGGTAGGGGAGGAGACAGACGTGAATGGGACATACGGGATGCAGTTTAGGTAATTAGGCAGGCAGCATTAGGAATTAATCGGAAGACCAGAGGAGGGGAAGGTGGGCAGATAGGTGTGTGAGGAGACGCAACAAGAAAAGAGGCTGCGTCTAGGAACGAGTGAGTGCGAGGTCGGGAGAGAGACACAGAGAGAAAGAAAAGAAACATTGAGAGAACATGCCTGCCTGAAAGCTGCGCAATCGATCGAGATCCAGGTCGAGGTGGATCCCGTGCGTCCACCCTAAGAAAGCAATGTAATCGAGGGCTAACTGGTTGGGCAAGACCATCTTTTGGAACAAACAGTGACATGGCAAATATCGGAAAAGAGACGGAGAGAGAGAGAGAGAGAGAGCGAGAGAGCGAGAGAGAGGAAACATGAAACCGGGGAATCATGATTGCAAAAGCTGGGGACGAGGAGGAGGGCTGAACACGCGATGTGGCTTTCAGCCATGGGGCAATCCGGAACGCCTCTCCTGCTTTCTACCCTATTCGCTGCCTGAGGGAGGGAAGAAAAGGACAAGAAAAGAATATCTATGGCCCAGACGGAATATGCATGCAGCCCTAGATCCGTACCACAACTCAGCGTGCATGAAAGGACTGGGTGGCGTGGAGGTGCGGAGGTATATGCAAGATCTCAGATCCCTTTTTCTCTTCCGCACACCCCCCCCCCCTCCTCCTTTTTCGCCCCTAAATATCGCCCCGCGAGTGGTACGATGTTCTGATCGGGCCAACCCCCGAAGTAACTCAAAAGAGAGGGAAATAAAAGGAAATTGAAATGAAATTTTAAAAAAACAGGTAAAACACAAAATAAAAAAAGGCTAAGAAGAACAAAACCCTTGCAGACAATGTGTCCTCCATCAGAAGTAAGGGACAAATGCTGTCTGTTTTGGCCCTTAATTCGTACAGCACTACTGAATATGGAGCCATGTTGTCTTAGATGACACACCGAATATTCCCTCTCCATGGACGGAACGGTGGTTTTCTTCCTTCTTTTTCTTCTTCAAGATTTTGTTCTTCTTTTCCTTTCAATTCCGTCTTTTGCTGCATCGCCACTCCTGAGAGGTTTTGGTCTACGAACCATTTCCGCCCTGTAGTAAATTGTCCGTTATTCAATTGGTGTCACCCAAAAATAAACAGTCACAATTATGCATGTGATATTGTATATAGACACGGCACCTGCGATGAGGCTGTGGGGGAACACATGTCTCTTGGACGCCAACCTCTCGAGACAGGTAACACCGTCACAAGGTGCGACCAGCCAGACGAAGCCACCAGGTACTGCAGCCGTGTCGACAGACATATTTTCCGCAGGCGAAGAAGAGTTGGCCGGAGCGAGAGCCTGTGGCGGCTGAAGTCTGGCCGGCGAGAGCCCAGGCTAAGAAAAACTCCGGCAACTAGAGAGGAAAGTGAAAAGAGGCAAGCCTGGCTCTTCAAGTCGGTCTGATCTGTCTTGCCTGCCCAGGTGGTGGCTGATGCTCCTCCGCTCTCAAAGAAAAGCAGAGCGAAGAAGAGGAGGGGTAAAAATACGAAGAATACGAGGAGGGGGCCCGTTTGCTGACCGGCAGACCAGACAAGACATACACTGCTTCTCCTGTGTTCAGCCGACGATCGTTTGCTGATCGACCCCAGAGAAGCAAGAACCTTATGCATCTTTGACAGGCGAGTAACAGGGGTGAGCCCAGCCCAGTTCAGCCCCCAATCCTTCTCAGATGAGTCTTTAGAAACAAGTGAGTGACAAGGCGTAGGAGCCGTGTGTATACACCCAACCGTGAAGAAGCACAAACAGGTCCACCTGGGTTGTGGAGTGGTTGGGTCGGGTTGCTTAGATGCTACCATGGTATCGCGGTATCGGAAGCTGGGTTATTCATTGACCGAGCGTATGAACAAGCCCGTGTTCTAAAAAAGAATACAGACAAAAGGAAAAATAGGGGTTCAGGTCTAGAACATGCATATCGTCTAGGGTCTGGGGGCCTTGAGGAGGGTATCATCCGAGCCAGATGAAGCCACACAAACGTCATCAGGGCTATTGTCCCGCATGGAATCCTGTGGAAGAAAGTCTTTTCCCCTCCTCTTCTCAGCCGCTTCTCGAGGCCCAATACACGACGCATGGGCCCATGGCAAGCGGCCAAGCGGGCTCAAGCTGCGCTGCCCTGGAGCACACACATCCCACAGAAAATTGCAAGTCTGCAGGCAGATTGAGCACCACATTACTTAGGCGAAAGGGGGTTGTCTGAGATCATCATGCGAGTCTGATTCGCTGGAATACGCCTCCCGGTGTGAATTTAACGACATATAACTGGCTCCAGTGGCTTGAAGGGGAGTGAGGGCAATACCAGTCGACAGCAGTTCACCTAGGTAAAAGAAAGTTTGCCGGAGGAGGAGGACCAGGCTCTGCACACCCGGAGCAAAGACACCGACGAGCCAGATGCGGGTATGATAGACATGGTTCTCAGTAGGAGAGGCCACCATGTGGAGTGTTCTCTCTCGTAATGCTTGCCTTTCCTGCTGTGACGGCTTCATAGGAGAATCCTTCTGCTCGTTGGGAACCAGGCTGGTACCTGCGCATCAGGCAATAGAGGCGACGGGCTGAACATGGCGTGATAATACGCCTAACCGTCGTGCGGTTTCTGTCTCGGTAAAGACACTGCCATAGACGATGGCGCACATCTGCAGAGCAGTCGGCCTCGTCAGGCGCAAGACAGAGAGGACTGGTCGCAGCTCCGTAGCCAGCCACCCTTTCGCCTCGTTCGTCTTAAACGTACGATTGCAATCTCTCTTAACCTGCTGACGAGCGCCCTTCCTCCAGATCAAGGCTACTCTTGTTACTCTGAAAAGAAAGTGGCATGCACATCTAGCATGTGTAATGAGAAGTCGTCCTCCTCAATGTAGGGCCCTTAACACGCGACGGCGTGATACAAAAGTTCTAGAGCATGGTACCATTGCTGTGCCTCACGGGGTTGTCAACGACAAGGCTTTGCGTGAGGACCGGATAAAGGTGGCAGAGAGACAATTTTGGAGCCCCTGTCGTGATGATGGTGATGATGATGAACAGCTCCTTCATTTCACGGTGACAGTTGTAGAATAGGGTCTCACAAGTCCCAAGTGCGGTGCGGCGGATCGATTTGACAAGAAGCCATCACTCGTGCCTGTGTATCGACAGATGCCTCGCTCGGGATCCAAAGCAGAAGAATTAAATTGAAAATCTCAATTCCAAAATATTTCGAGTCCAAGGTTCAGCTTGGTGACGACGTACAAATCCAGAGACGAGACCTAACGCCCAATTAAAACGCCAAGAACATTCATTGACAGTCAATGTGTCACAAGTCAGATAGACTATGCAGCCTCGTGCCTCCAAGCGCCAGAACACGGGTGACGAACATCACTAGATCGAACACGATCGATTCGGCTTCTCGTTCGGTCCCCGGCCACAGCAGCAGCAGCAACGAAAGCAACGACAGCAACATCAAGCTGGCCTCCAAGCACCCCCCCCCCATTCTCATCTTTCTCTCTCTTTCTTCCCACCTCTCTCTTTCTTTTCAAATTTTGGGCATGGCTGGGACACAGACCACGCCTCCAACTTCCAACAGGTCGCAGTTGATGTTGCCGTTGGCCTCCTTCAGCTTTGGTACGTCGATGCCATGCATCTTTGCAATATCCCAACATGACTCCCCCTGCTGGATCTGATGTGCGTGGCTCCCCGGGCCGCAGCGAGAGAGGGTCGCCTTGGAGCTCGTCATCCACCCCAGAAACCAGAACAGGCCGACCAGGAATAGCGCCAGGATCATGAAGAAGTTGAGCAGCGGCATCAGCTCGGCCCGCCAGTGCTTCGCGGCATACGAGGTGCCGCTTCCATCTCCTCCTCCTCCTCCCCATCTCGCATGTGCCTGGCCCGCGCCTGTGTGTGTGTTGTGGCCCTCCAGGAAGGGCACGGTGGCCTCGCTTTCGTCGTAGCTGGGGGGTTGCTCGCCCCCATGTTCGGCATCGGCAGACTCGACATCGATATTGGTGAGGTCTGATGGGGGCTTGGGTGGGTTGGCAACCTTGGTCAGGCGGCCATATCGGCAGCCAGGCGGGCCCTCCCAGAGACTTCCGTCTGTGTCTCGAAAGGTGTAGACCTCTGTGTCTGCATCGTATCCAACGCGGACCATGCCCTCTGGGAGGCGCTCTTCGTCGGTATCGTAGTCGAAGCGGCGGGGCATTGCGACTCTTGTGAGTGGAGAGAAAGGACGTAAGCGCCTTTATGCGGTGTTGAGATGCCTCAATGGTCGACTGGCTGGCTGGACTGGACTGGACCGGTCATGTGAGCAGTGGCAGGTAACAGAGCGAGGAACACTCGTCCTTGCTAGAGATGCAGGCGTGTGTAAGGAGATGGGAAGGAAGAGTGGACGATCAGGACGGGTGGTAAGTGACGGAGGAATAAGGATAGATAGACGTGTGAGTTGACGGGTAGATGGGTGGACGGATGGATGGACAGATGAGCAGGAAGGAAAATGTTGGGTGTCTTTGGTTGCTTGAGGATGAGGACGAGGATGACGGCAGGTGGTGGTTTCGAGCTGGAAGGCCCCTGCGCCACACTCGCCATCGCATGGCAGGAGCAGGATTCCAGGGCACCCTCGCCCCTGCAAATCAAAGTGCAATCCTCTCGTGATTCGGCGTCATTCTAGTTTGCTTGTGACTGTGACACCGTTTTATTTGTTCTTCCGGTCCATTACGACAAGCAGATGACCAATTTCCGTCACACCATACCTCAAGTCAAAGCCTAGATTTCCATTTTCTTGATAAGTTTCCACCTGCAGTTGTTATCACTGGATGTCGCCTCTTTCCTCTGCAGTAGACTTTGTACCGAAGTGGGGGTGACTACAGTACTATAGTGGCCGTGCTTCAGGCCATGCAGGCCATGCACCTCAGACCCCAACAACACCCCATGCACTTGCTGGTTTCCAACCTTATTTGGAAGTTCATAATTAGGTATAATATAGCTATGAAGTCTTCTTGGATAAGCAGGATATATAATCAAAATAGTTGCTTACTTGGCCATGCTCTGCTATCTACTTATATTCATGGAATCATCAAAGATACCTCGGCATAAAATAATAATAAAAAAAAGCAAAAGGAGAGAAAGTAAAACACGAACACACACACACATACACGCACACCCCTCTAGAACAGTGTAGTAAATATCCACAGTACATACTACAGTATGCAGCACGCAGTAGGTTACGTGCAACGGCGGATAAAGCGAGCAGTTACTTGGTCCCGCTGAGGAGGTGCTAGTATGGTCAGGCCTTCTAGGGGACCTGGAAACTCCCGCCGCTAACACCGACCGACACATTTCTGCGGGGCCCTTGCTAGAGTGGGCTACTTTGGTACGAATTTGGTACGTACCTCAGTAGCATTACCTCCTTCCCTTGACCTTCGTCTATGCACCGTACTGCACAGTGAGCACAAAACCTCCACAGAAATTCAATCTCTTTTAGGAGGGGGAGAGAAACTGTGTTCGTCCACACACCTTCTTCACACATCAATTCCCTGGGCGACCAAATACTAGGGTGTCCGCCAGATCGCACTGCAGCAGAGCTGTACCGAATCCCCTAGATTTGCATGCATCAAGGCTCACAGGCAATCACGAAGGCCACACGCACCATTCCCACTTTTTGTTACCTTTTTTCCCCCTTCCCTTCACCATTTTCCCTATCAGAAGAGAGGAGGGAGACCAGAAGAAAAGAAAAAGGAAAGAGAAAGAGAGAGGAAAAGAGGCGATCCTAGGAGTTTGTCCCCGCCTGTTCCGTCAAGGATCACATCCTTCGATCCTGTCTCCCTCTCTCTCTCTCTTCTTTCCTACACACCAGACCAACTGCACCCACTTATTGCCAAAGGTGCAGCAGGCTTGAGGAACTCCTCGTCCGTGCAGGACACTCGTCAGCACGCTTACTTCGAGGGACCCTCGGGAATACACGTTGGAAAATACAGCAGGCTGGTGATTCGAGGGATATTGGGTACATCCCTGAATCTTTCCCGTCTTTACGACCCATCATCTTCACTACTCAAGGTCTCACAAGCGCTATCTGCTCTCTCTCAACCCCGCCTGCTGCGCCTCTCGGACGACCCTCATCAGCCAGCCAAGCTACAAGCGAAAGATTGAGAATGCTAACCGATAAAGAGATCGACGATGCTGCAAAGCAGCTGGCAGACTATCGCCGCAATGATAAACTCGAAGCAATCCTCAATAATTATGCGTTGCTGCTCGAGGAGCATCAGCGTCTCAAGAGCGACTACGAGGAGGAGCGGGATGCCCGGGAGCGCTACAAGCAGCTAGCTCGTGGCCAGGAGCGCAACCCTTTTGTCCTGGTTCTTATTGACGCCGATGGCTATGTTTTTGACGATCGTCTCGTCGGTGCTGGGGCCGAGGGAGGCTCGAGGGCTGCCCAGCTGCTCAACGACGGCATCAAGACCAGCCTGCGCCGGAAGGGCCTCGAGCACTGCGACATCGTCGTCCGTGCCTACGCCAACGTCGCTGGCCTGTCCAAGGCCCTGAGCAAGTCAGGCCTTCTTGGTGCCGAGAAGCGCTCGCTGGCGCCCTTCATCGCCCATTTCAACAGGTCCTATCCTCTAACCGACTTTGTCGACGCCGGCGAGCTCAAGGAGAATGCTGATTTCAAGCTCCGCGGCCTGCTGCGCCTTTATGCCGAGAACGCTCAGTGTAAGCATATTTACTTTGCTGCTTGCCACGACGCCGGCTATGTGTCCGAACTCACCCAGTATCGGGACCACAGCGACCGTGTCACCCTCATAAAGACACCAGGCCTGCTATTTCACGACGAGTTTACCAAGCTTGGTCTAGGCATCGAGGAGCTCCCGGGCGTCTTCCGACCCGCCGGCTCTGCCATGGATGCCATCTATCCTAAGCCGCTCCAGACCATCTCCTCCTTCAACAAATCTACTCCGTCCCTCCCGTCTCCATCCTCAGCAGCAACGAGTGCTGAGATCTGTTCGTTTTACAAGTTGGGCAAGTGCAGATATGGCAGTAACTGCAAGAAGCTGCATGCCAACCCGCAATCGATGACAACGACAACGAGCACCCTACCGGTTCGTAACAACAACAACAATCACAACCACAATAATAACAATAACAACAACAACAATAATAATTCCTCGAGATTGTCGCGAGATTGGAGGTCAGATAACGGGTCTCTCCTCGACTATGATGGTGGTGTTGGGGGCCCCATGGGAGGGTCAATGCACGCTCGCGACAGCCCCCATAGGACCTATATGCAGCAGGCCGACCTCCTGCGTCAACTGCCCAGAAAAGAAGACATCCCGCCCGGTCACGTCGCCGTAAATAAAAATGGTCAGCGCCTGGATTACTACCTGTCTCCGCCTACCCCCGACGCCGAGAACCGCCTCAGGGCTCGCTCTGCCACTACAAGGCTGTGCAACGCTATGCACCTGAAGGGCTCATGCAGCACACCCGGCTGCGAATACGACCACAGCCAGGTCGAAGAAGACCTCAAACCCGCCCTCGAATGGCTTGCCCGCTCTCTACCCTGCGCTAAGCGCGGCGACTGTCGAAATGCAGCCTGCCTATCCGGCCACGTGTGTCTAAAGCCGGACTGCAAGCACTATGGCTCAGGCAAGGCTTATTGCAAGATAGGCTTCCTTACGCACTTGACCGATTTAGCTGTCGACCGTTACGTGCCCGCCACTACGGGTCAACAGCCCAGTAACGGCGATCCTGTTAATCACACCTCACCATCATCCACAGTTACTTCTCCCGTCACCGAAGACGACGAGGACGAAGGCGGAAGTAACACACCTCTAGGTGGCACCTCAATTTAGAAGGACTCTTGACAGGTCAGGTATGCGGTGATGCTCACTGTCAATTTATTTTTGAAGAAAAAATAACCTCTGTGTCCTATTACCATGAGGGCAACTTCTTTTGTTTTTTTATTTTATTATTTTCTCTCGGTAATGCGGTCTCGTGTTGGCGCGCACAGGCACCCTTACAACTATGCAGCCTTGTCAACGTCGCGTGGTCGTATTTAATCGTCCCTCTTTTTTCCCTCTCCTTCATTTTCGAAGACGTGGCCTTAGGTTACAGCTGCTTGCATCTGAACAGAGGAGAGAGCTTACTTGCATTGCAGGGTGGTTGTTGAGTTCTCTTGACTTCTAGAAGTCAGTCAGAACGAAGGAGGCATTGATGTGGGGGCGCTCTGCCACATCTGATGACGCCGGAGCTTCGAGAGTGCTACCATAAAGCACGAGCCTGAACACCGCCACCACACACGCTTAACAAGACGCACGAATGGTGGCCGTTGACGTGAAAGTGGTCGGCGAGAAAAATTGATGAAGAACCTACGAAACGAGACAAGAGGATCAGTGACGTCTGAAGATGGCTTGCGCGAATCAAAGCCGTGCCACCAAACGATTACGACATGCAAGAGGGTGGAGAGTTTGAAAACAGCAGGGCTCTGTCTTCGATTAGTCACAAGGAGAGCAGATTGAATCGGAGACGAGTCCCTGCTTGAGCCGTCCCCCCTCGCTTGAGACTCTAAGGAAACTTTGCGAGGGGGCAATCTTGGAAGACAAAGGGAATTTCGTGGACCGAGATAGATTCGGCTTCAGGAGGCTGGTGCGTGCTGAGATGCTCTGCTACACACGCCAAAACAATCATGGTGCATACCTAGGTATAAGGTACGAGGAGGACTAGTCGCTGATCCACTTAGCATGGCCACGATCCATTCATGAAGCCTTGCAAAAGGGGTCATCTACTTGTGTGGGAGCAGAGCAGCACGTATAAGATGGGTTCATTACCCCAGTCTACCCAAGTACGCGCGGAATACAGCGCCAGATCTGATACGTTATGGGTCATGTGGATGGTTGCATTCTTGTTTTTTCTGTTCTCTATCTCTCTTTCTTTTCTTCTCTTTTCTCTCTCGATATTCCGTCATGTTGCATTCATACTTGTGGCTTGGGTTTCTCCCAGGCTGTTAAGGCGGTCGCCATATTCAGTGTACTCAGTTGTGGTGCATTCTATTCTTTCACTGTACCTAGGTAGACATTGTTAGTAATTTGAAGTTGCAGTTTCCGCAACGGCGATGATATCAAGCAAGATGGCATCCGGTGATACTTACTATGTGGACGACTCATCTTTGTGCAGTGATCTTGTCCTATCAGTGTATGAACCTCAAAAGAAGCACTCTTTAGCTGAAATTTCTAGCCATTTGTTTCTGTCCCAGACGAGGGAGACTTCAACTGAAAAGTTGATTATCTTTATTATATCTAATCGTACCTGGCTTCCTTTCAAGTTTGGAGATTTTACATTCTACTAGTCTCAACACGGAAGGAGCACCATATTAAAAGTCGCATCCAATCACTGATAAGTTGACAAAAGAATGACCTTGGTATACGAGGTCTGACCAAAAGGATACAAAGGTGCAGCTATGTTATTCTGCCCATTTTCCAGAATTAATTAAACTTCAACAGTCTTAAAGAAGAAAAAACCCCGATACTGATCTTCATGGACAATCATCAAGTGCATATAGTGTAGTTGCAAAGAAGTCGGAACGATAAAATTTCGGGGAGTCTTCCCTCCGCAGCTTATGGCTGTCGGGTCGTCACGTGCGAGGCCGCCCCTCCTTCCTATGCTGCTGTGCTCGACTTGGAAGGAACTAATTAACAAGTAAACAAGTGATATGAGAAAGGAAGTCGCCCTTGTCCAGAAGGCGATTCCCATTTTCCTGTCTCGAGATCCATTCAAATTCATCTCGTAACAACAACCATGGACGAGAAGCAGTCCTTTCTGGGCCTGGCTACAACGCCTAGACAGCATGGAACAGATGTTCGCCGTCATCCAAAACGTCCCAGCTTGAGGTCGCCCAAGCTCCTTCTGGCAAGCAGCATTCTGGTCTTTCTTGCTCTGGTACACTTTTCCTGGCGCGCATTTATCACGCGTCATGGCCACTGTGGACATGATCGCAGAGGTGGCCAGTTTCGCTACGAAGGAGAGCACATCGCATGGGAGGCCTGCGGGGAGGTCGCGGGACGGCATGTGGAGTGTTCGACCATCTCGGTGCCCATGGACCAGTTCAATGCGACCAACTCGGGCGACAAGGTCTTCACCATCCCTCTGATTCGCATGCGCGGGAAGAATGCCACCCAGAACCTTCTTATCAACCCAGGCGGCCCAGGAGGCTCTGGTCTCGAGTTCCTCTTCAGGCGTGGCGAGCAGCTCAACACCATTGTTGGCGAGGGCTTCCATCTGCTATCCTTCGACCCGAGAGGTGTTAACCATTCGACGCCGCAAGCTTCTTGTTATCCTAATCAGGAGACTCGGCGTGCCCTGTCTCAGGTCAAGCACTCCAGGGTCATCGAGGACAGCCCGGAGGCTTATGCCTTTGCCCAGAATTTTGTACAGGCTTGTGCAGATACCATGGGCGAACATGGGCTATACATCAATACGCCCCAGACTGCTGCAGACATGAACAGTATTCTGGATGCTGTGGGCCAAGCAAGTCTGATCTACTGGGGTTTCAGCTACGGAACACTCCTCGGCCAAACGTACGCTGGCCTCTTCCCTGAACGGTCCGAACGCGTCATTATCGACGGCGTGGTCAATCAATTTTCCTGGTATGACGAGATTGTGACTGAAGAGTTCTATACCGATACGTTTCGTGTCTTCGAGGGGTTTTTCGAGGAGTGTCTGAATGCAGAAGAAAACTGCACATTGTCCACATTGTCGAAATCCAAAGAGGAGCTCATGGACAAAGTTCTCGGGTTCGCAGAAAACATCTACGACGAACCATTGAGCGTTTATGTCAACAGTACAAATTGGGGTACACTCGACTACTCCAAGATCTTGTATACCGGCATCTTTCCCGAACTGTACAAACCGGCGCAGTGGTCTGCGCTTGCAGATCGTCTTGCGAAGTTACTCGAAGGAAATGCAACCGACGCGTTTCTGGCCTACGGCGGAGCTGATGCTTGGGACCTCGGGGGCGAGGCCAACCAGTTCGTCACCTACAATGATGGCAAATCCGGCCTGAGAAACTGGCCCAAGGGGCGCCTGTCTGCGCTCGAGATCATAAAGCCCGTGGCCAATTCGAGCCTGTTCGCTCCGGCCGGGACCAGTGAACTTTATCAGAAGCAACAATGGACCATTCCCAAGACGCATAACTACGTGCCTAGACTCGGCGTCGAAACTGCACATCCCCTACTCATCCTGAGCACCACCTTCGACCCCATCTGCCCCCTGGTGTCTGCCCAGTCCGCCAAGAGGGCCTTTGCAGGCTCGGAGATTGTGGAGGTCAAGGGTTTTGGTCACTGCACTGTGGCCGTCACGTCGAGCTGTGTTGCAAAGCATGTGCGGGCCTTCCTGTACAACGGTACGGTGCCAGACAGCCACACTCAGTGCGAGGTCGATGGGCCCTATTTTGTGAAGCCGGAAGATCAGAATGGAAAGAGCATCACTGCCCTGAGGGATTTTGCGGATCCTGAGGAGATGCAGATACATATGGCTCAGCTGAAGATCGCAAGGGATCCGGCTTGGCCAACGTGGACGCGGTGGCAATAATGTCCTTGGAGAGAGGATTTGTTTTTGACCCAGTCCAACATTTATGAACCTTGACAATTTTCCCAAATCTCAATCTACAACGAGATAGTAATAGCTACTTATTCACAATCCATCAAATGGTCGCCCCATTGTCTTTGAGAAATTTGGCCAGCGCCATAGGAAGCATCTCGGCCGCGTCTCCAACAAAAGACCAGTCAGCCTCCTCTGGCCTTGCCACACCGGCCTCCTTCACCTCCAGGTTAAAAAAGGCGATCCGAGCGCCTCGCTGTCTCGCCTTCTGTATATAACCGGCAGCAGGACGCACCATGGCCGATGTTCCAATGACCAGCATCAAATCACATGAATCACTCTGGCTGAGCCATTCCTCTACCCTCGCGGCGTTCTCTTCTGGGACACCCTCGCCGAACCACACGACGTCCGGCCTGAGCAGATTCGTCTTGCAACGGGGGCAGTGCGGGAGGTCTTGGACGCTGATGTTGTCATTGAGTGGGAATCTGGCGTCGTCTGTGTTCTTCTGAGAGGGTGAAGAGGGAGGAGGTTGTTGCAGGGCTGGCACGATGGGGACATTATAGTCATCAGCCTTATAATCGCAGCTTTCGTCAACACATCGCACTCGAAACAGGGATCCGTGGTAGTTGACAATTTGCTCCGATGGATGGCCAGCTCGTTGGCAGAGACCTAGGTTGAATGGTCATTAATTAATGATGAGAACTCGTCAGCAAAAAGAAAGAAGAAAAAAAAAGAAAGAAGAAAAAAAAAAGAAAGAAGAAAAAAAAAAGAAAGAAAAAAATAGCATCACATAATAAAGCAGCACTCGAGCACTATTACTGTACCATCTACATTCTGATTCACCGCAAGGAATCCAGGCTTGAGACTCGCCAGCCTCGCCAGAGCAAAGTGTGCCGCGTTGGGCTGTGCCGCCAGGACCTGCTCCCGCCTGTGCTCGTAGAACTGCCACACAAGACACGGATCCGACCTGAAGGCGCCCGGCGTGGCGAGCTGCTGGTCCGAGTACGTCGTCCAGAACCCGCCGGGGCCGCGGTACGTCGGGATCCCGGACGAGGCGGACAGTCCGGCGCCCAGCAGGGCCAGGACCCTCTGCGACGCGCCGAGGTGCTGCGTGAAGCTGGCGAGCATCTCCTGGCTGGGCGGCGGGGCGGCCTGTGCGCGGAGCTGGACTTGGTCGTCTAGGCGCTTGAAGTGGCGCTGGAGGCTCTCGTTGGCCTTGGCCATGAGCTCGGCTTTGAAGTCGGGGTTGAGTTCTGGCATGGTTTTTCTTTTTCTGGCTTGGAATTTGGACTTTGTTTTTGGAGGGGGGTTGTAATACTTTGTCGTGAGTAATTTTGTTCGAACTGAGCTGAGCACCAACTTGGAGCAGCTGGCAGTTAACAAAGGGAGAGTGCTAGAGAAATCACTGCTGGTCTTCTTGAACATGTTACTTGGTTGGATACTATCTTATTTCAGTTGATGTTCAGCCCTGGTGTGGACTTGCTTACACAGGTAATCATGTGGCTGGGGCGGTTGGTGGAGGCGGCGAAGCTTATACTGTACTATGTAATACCAAGCATGAGCTTGGCTTATGTATAAAAACACCTTTCTAACTATCCTGTCAATCTTTGGCAGTGCATGAACCTGTGTGTATGCGATGAGTGACTGGCGGTTGAATCACAACAATTAGGCGTAGACTAGCGGTGAGAGCCAAGTCTGAAGTATTTTCAAGTCGATTAATTAATTATCATGGTAGAGGAATCAACCAAGCCCGCATATGGACACTGTCAATATAGGGTAATCGGATGAAAAACTGTCATGAAGCCAACCGTGAAGATCTCACGATGGAACAAAGTTCAGCAGGTTGTCATTGATTAGGTCCTCGCAGTTATCATGTCGCTGCAATAACACGTCTTCCTTCATGCCTCATGTGAACACGCTAGCTATAAGATAATTTGTCAAAATTGGAAGAAACAACATTGTAAGAGGATAGGAGCATAGAACTGTTTTCTTCTATCAAGGAATTACTGCCATTATGTCGTTTGTTCTGCATCGATCGTCTTCAGACACTGGCGACGACATGCATAGGGACCTTGCCCCAACAAGGCCTTGCTTAAGTACTGGCAGTAAAGCAGGTGCACAGATGATATGTTCTGTGTCAATAGTCATAAAAATACCACCTTGGTGAACGGCTCATTCGGCAGCTAATGCACGTCAACTGGGGCATTTTGTCAACAGTCACATGCCAGACCGTTTGCCATCCCACGCCGGCGTCATTTTAATTTGTTTACTAGTACAATCAGCCTCCGTGGTTATCGGATCAGTGGCGTGGAGGTGCCTTGAGCTAATTAACAAATGACTTGTGAAAAAGAGTCCCGTTCATACCTGGGCTGCTAGTGAGCCGAACAAGGAGCCGGCTTTCAAGTTGGCAAGGCTGAGTTCGCACCAATAGTAATAAAAGGTTTAGCCTGATCCAAACCCGGCGCCGGTGAGTGATTTGTATGCCCATTACCTAACAAACAAGGCGGGCTGCTATCGTTTCCTAGTACTGTTACTTATCGTTGCCCGTCTCGACTTTGGACTGTTCCGGATTCAGTATGCTGTGATTACCGTGTACTGCACGCCGCCGTCTACGGAGCTGGGATTAACTAGAGAACCCACACACACACTCTCTCTCTCTCTCTGTCTCTGTCTCTGTCTCTCTTTTTTTTATGCTATCACAAACCAGGCGGCCCTTTATTTGTTCACAAATGACACACAGGACCATACTGTCGGGTCTCGCTTGGGTGGTGGGCCGCACGTGGCATTATTGTGTGCTTCCACTTGAGCGATCACGTCGTAGTGAATGATCCTGGAGCCCTTGCATCGCTACCATTCATTGCTTTTACTTTATGCAGGTACAGCGTCATCACGAGTATCAACAACCCATCCGTCATAAAATATATGCATAGTATGCTGTATAGTATGTTGTATAGTATATTCGGCACTGTACATTTGTACATAGTAATGACAGGACTAACGGGGACGGCATGGACAGCCTGGAGCCTGGGCTGAGAGATAAGGAGAAAATAGGAAGAGGAAGAGAGGCCTTTTCCCTTTCCATGGTCCATAGTACATAGTAGTACGTACAGTACATTCAAACCTAGTGGCAGCAATAATTGTTACTGACAGCCGGTATCGCCTAGCGTGTATTGGCCCCCGAACAGCCCCCCCCCCCCCCCAAAGCCCCATGTCTGGCTTATGCTGTGGGACCCACTGTGCCACTCCGGCTGATAAGAAAGGGCATTTCAAGGCTCGCAGGGCTGACGCAGCGCTGATCCGAGGCCCTGCATGAGGGAACAAAGAAGCGCGCCAGAGAATTGTCTCACTCACACAACCCGATACTTTCCTTCCAGAAGCCGCACTCGGAGCCTCGTCCGCCCTCTACCGCCGGCCGCCTTTCTCCTTTTTTCTTCTCTCTTATTTTTTCTTTGTCTTTTCGGGGCCCCGCTGGAGAAAGAGAAGAACGCGGGCTGGACTTTCCTTCCACGATCAATTTCCAGAACGTTTTCTATTAACGGGCTTCTTATCTCGAGTGGGCCCAGCCCATTTCTTGTGAGTTCCACTTTGGCCGTCTTGGCAGAGGAAGAAGGGCGAGGCTTAATGCCCAGCAGACCTGTCAAGATAGATAACATGATGTTGGTAAGCGCAATCTATGGGCTTAGAAAAAGATATTGTCTGTGCCAAGGCTTCTCCTCTCGGACTTGCTCGAGTAGTAATTGAAGGCCGGATTTTGTATCTTGGCTGCTCATTCATTCATATCCATGTAGATCCCCCCCCCCCGTGTCCTCATCTTCCCTTCCTCGGTCTCTGAGTGTTCCTGTCAACTCTTTGATCTTTTTCTTTCTCTTTTTCCTTTTTTTTTTTTTCTGGTCCTTGCACCATCTAATAATTTTGGGACGGCTTTCCCACCACTCTACGTCCAACCTCGAACAAACAATAGCCAACGAGGCTCCCGTGACAGGATTCATACTTGACGGTCTTCCTTGAAGGGGGAGTGGCACAGGTTCGCAATGTCGGCCGGTCCTCTTGAAACGTACAATGGTACGAGTGGCGTCGCCAGCAATGGCGGCGACTCGCTGACTGAGGATCTCAATGTTTACTATTCGGTATGTGATGAAATGAATATACGCCACACCCTATTCATGATATACTTTCTTGTGTTTGTTTTGTTTGCGTACGAGGGTGTGAATGATCATTGCAACGTATAATAATGAATTCTTACTGACTCGCTATGTCCAATACTATAGTCTGGCGACTTCGCCTGGATCCTGACCTCGTCGGCCCTCGTTCTCCTCATGGTGCCAGGTGTGGGCTTCTTCTACAGTGGACTTGCTCGTCGCAAGTCGGCCCTCTCGCTCATCTGGCTGTCCATGATGAGTATTGCCGTCGTCGGGTTTCAGTGGTTCTTTTGGGGTTATTCCTTGACTTTCAGCCACACGGGCAGCGCCTATATCGGTGATCTGTCCAACTTTGGTCTGATGAAGGTGCTGGCTGAGCCCAGCGTGGGAAGCTCCAAGATCCCGGATCTGCTGTTCTGCCTGTACCAGGGCATGTTTGCTGCCATCACGTACGTGTTTTTTTCCTTCCAGTCTTCCAGAAAAGGAGGTTTAGATAAATCTCTACGCACAATCATGCTGACCTGTGTTTTCCATAATAATAGTCCTGCTCTGGCCATCGGCGCAGCTGCCGACCGCGGCCGCATGCTCCCAGCTGTCGTCTTCGTCTTCATCTGGTCGACCATCGTGTACGACCCCATCGCCTACTGGACCTGGAACGCCAACGGCTGGTCCTTCAAGCTCGGCGGCCTCGACTTTGCCGGTGGCACGCCCGTCCACATCTCTTCTGGCGCCGCCGCCCTCGCCATGTCGCTGATGCTGGGCAAGCGCGCCGGCTACGACAAGGTCCACGGCCTCCCGTACCGCCCGCACAACGTCACCCACGTCGTCCTCGGCACTGTCTTCCTCTGGGTGGGCTGGTTCGGCTTCAACGGCGGCAGTGCTCTCGCCGCTAACCTGCGCGCTGTCATGGCCTGCATTGTGACGCACATTGCCGCCTGTGTCGGTGGTTTCACCTGGTGCCTGATGGATTACCGTCTGGAGAGGAAGTGGAGTGCTGTCGGTTTCTGCAGCGGTGCCATTGCTGTGAGTATTCTTTTAATTATTTTGAACTTTGTTCCTCTCTTCACGAAATATGGAACAACGTACTTGGCCAACAAATGAGAGATCCATCTTGGCTAATTTCTCAAAACAGGGTCTGGTTGCTATCACCCCAGCTTCAGGTTTCGTTCCTGCGTGGTCTGCTGTTGTCTTTGGCGTTGTGGGCGGCATTGTGTGCAACCTGGCCACCCAGATCAAGTTCTGGGTCGGTGTTGACGACGCCCTGGATATTTTTGCCGAGCATGCCATCGGTGGTATTGTGGGCAACCTGCTCACTGGTCTCTTTGCTGCGTAAGTATATTAATTCACCCTCTACATATGGTGTCCAGGAGGCGCCTGCTTTAAATGAAAAATTTGCTAACGACTACCGCCTTGATAGCGATTACATTGCGCACCTCGACGGCTTCTCCGAGATTTCCGGCGGCTGGCTCAACCACAACTACATCCAGCTGGCCTACCAGCTCGCCGACTGCGTGGCCGGTTTCTCGTACGCCTTTGGCATGACCTGCCTCATCCTCTTCCTCATGAACCTCGTCCCTGGCCTCCGCCTGCGCGTCGACAACGACGAGGAGGAGATGGGCCTGGACGACGGCCAGCTGGGCGAGTTTGCGTACGACTACGTCGAGCTGAGCCGGCACGTCAACGAGCTGCTCGGCGCGAGCGAGGAGAACCGTTCCAGCCAGGGCAGCCTGAGGGCCACGTCTGTGGTTGGGCCCTCCAAGGCAGATGACGCGGAAAAGGCTGTTTAAATTTTTCTTCAACAAAATAATGTGAGGCTTGTGAAGGATGATCATGACTTGTGGCGCGTATGGGCCGGGAAGGAATGAAGCGTTGCAATTGAAGGAAACAGAGAATATCAGAAGATTAGAAGAGTGCTGATAGACTTATAATATTGCTGCAATTGCGAAATCAGCCATATATTGTACTTGATTCATCAATTCATGTTCCAAAGTTCAGTCCTCTGATCTTACTATGCAACCTGTTGAAAATCCTAGTCAACTGTTGCATCTTGAATTGTGTATAGTAAAAAGTTATAAAGATGAATACCAAAAACTACCTAGATTCCGTTAATAGCTCATAGTGTTATCCATTACTTACATGATAGTAGCAGATCTTGGAAAGCCTCCCCTGTCAACTGCACATAATATTATCCTCGGAACGGAATATTTTCCCCGCGCAACCCCTCAGCTCAAGGCCTGCACCCGGCCTGGGACATCCAGGATGTCGTGCTGAGGTATGCATAGCATTACAGGTCAAGGTTGTGTGTTAATTCTATGGTTGACTGCTACTCACATAGCCACAAGCCTCAATATATGCAGCACATATGCTTGTTTTCGGAGGAGGGGGCCGGAAGGGGGGGGGAGGGGTTGGAGGGGCAGTGCAAGTTTGGTCCACCCTATCAGCTCATGTTGTGGCCCTGGAGACCTTAGCACTCCAGACGAGCTTAAGTTGGATGCATAAACACAGAGATGAGCTCTCGTTCATCTCAACTCTCTGCCCGAGCTCGTCCAGGCGAGCAAAACAACAGACACACACAAACACACGCACCACTTTTGACAGATGCTTTGTAAACAGGGTCTTGGCAAACCACCCTTAATTCCCGAGCAGCCCTGGTCGGTATGCTCCCCCTTCAGTGGAGGGAAGGGGAATCATCCACCCGCGTTTTGGCCCCTGACCAGGTGAGGTGGATACATCTGTCTTCTTTAGGAACCGACGCCAAAGTGCATAGTATCCAAACAACGTTTCAAAACGTCCGTGTGGGCTCCTCTATTCTCAACTGCTCTGTCTGTGCACACAAACGAAGCCTGGGACAGAACCAAAATAGAATTGCCTGTAGATGTGCTCCATGTCTCCTTTTTTTGTTTTCTCTCCCCCCCCCCGTCAAACCGAGGTCGAATCCATCCTGTCATTCGAGCTTTTTCCACATAGTGATCCATCATCTCCCAACCCAAGCTGTAATATTCAACCCCCGTACGGACAGGCTTTGAACCACGTCATCACATGTCAAATAAATCTCTTGGGTCCTCCACATCACACTTGAGTGATCTACGTTCTAGACCTTTTGTTTCCTTGTTAGGATACATGGATGAATACCTACGGCCCAAACCATTGCTATGAAAACACTTGATTAGGTAATTAATCACTCCATAATGAAAACAAAAGAAGAAGGGAAAAAGGAAAAGAAAAAAAAAGGGCAAGTTGACCTCGGAAATAACGGCCAACTTCCTCCTTCGGGTGCAGGCGGGCAGCACTCTGCCCATTTACATAACAATTCCACTTCCCGATCCGCACACCCTGTTCTGAAACCCCATTCACATTAATGATCTCGTCCCAACTGGACTAGCTGTAATGGCAGAAGAGAGGGAGAGAGGGGGAGAGAGAGAGAGGCAGAAGGCACTGGCATCCCAAAAACCCTCCTTGACGTGCTCATTTGAGAATCCCTACCTCTGGCTCCTCACAAACTTCCAAAAGAGAATCCTCGAACCCTTGTCTGATCCTAGAACAGGAGGGCAGCACAGCCTGGTAGTCGACACCCCAGGATCAAAGAGCGAGAGCCAGTCTCCTCAAGCCAGGCACGCGCCGGGAGTAGTTGAATGGCCTGACGCAGCTTGCCAACCAACTATCCATTGGAGGCAAGAGCACGTCGTCAGCTACCTGCAATCCCACGATTTCAGGAGCATCTGTTGGGGCCGTTTCAATGCGGATGCGGCGGGAATGGATCGGCTGCAGGGGAGGGGTGTGGAGCCAGGTCCGAACCAGCGGCGTATCGCCGCAAAGAACATCAGGGATCATAGGCAGGGGACTGGCGATGCCACTCAACTCGCCTGCAGCTCTGGAGACACAAGAGAGAGAGCCGCCTCCTGACTTCCCCACATCAGCTCATTTACAACATCAAGCAGGATGACGGACAGCGTTTCGAAACATGTTCACCACCACTACCTTCCCTTCCACTATAGGAAACATCCCGACGACCGCGTTACTGGGGGGTCAGTGGAGTCATGTGCCGTGGAGACCTCAGGAGACCTTCCCCAGGGTGAATGATGATTGGTCTCCCCCCCCCCCCCAGCAAGGTTCAGCCGAGCCGTCGAGATGGTTGAATATAAGGGCCAAGAGCATCCCGTTCTGAGGGCCTCACAGGAAGGAGAGGTCTTCTGTAGCATCGTCAGTATCGCCTGCCTCGTTCATTCTTTCTTTCATCTTCGTGGTTTCACGCGCCCAGCGGGTCTTTCATTCTTTCACAGGTGCTTTGGTCACCGCATTCGTTCTCTTCCAGCCTCACCCACAGTCTTCGCCCTCATCCACCCTCGATTGGGAAAAAGAAACAGACAACAGACCTCTCTCTCTCACTTTCTTCCTCACTCGAAGCCATTCTCTGAAAACAAAACCGTTGAAACAAGACGCACCCGCTATCATGTTGTTCCACAATGTCGGGGCCGTTGCTGCCCTCTTGCTCTTCTCCCGCGGCGCTCTCGGAGCCGCCATCAGCACCAACGCCACGGCCACTGACGATTCTTGCGAGCCTGATGAGACCCTCTCCCTAACTGTCCAGCCTTCTGGCTCTGCGGGTCTCCAGAGCCTGACCGGCATCGTCTCTGCCTTCTCGACCTCTGGAGCCGCGTCCCCATCCGGCGTTCCTGCTGCCTCAACTGGCGACACTGTGAACGCTGCCGGTGCCGCCTCCGAGTCGGTCGTCACCGAGACCATCTACACCACAAACATTAACACCGTCACGAGCTGTGCGGCCTCCATCACGGACTGCCCAGCCCGCAGCTCGACACTGTCCACCGAGATCGTGGCCGTTTCCACCACGGTAAGGACAGTCTCTGTTGCTTCCCAAAGCTCTGGCCTCCCCGCTGTGTCTGGGGCCGCCGCTGTGTCTGGAGCTGCCGCTGTGTCTGGAGCCCCCCAAAGCTCCGGCCTCCCCGCTGTGTCTGGAGCTGCCGCCATCTCTGGTGCTCCTCGTGGCTCAGGCCTGCCTCCCGTGTCCGGTGCCGCCGCGGTCTCGGGCGCGCCCCAAGGCTCGGGGGTGCCCTTTGTGTCTGCAGCCGGCGCTGTCGCCTCTGGAGCTCCTCGCGGCTCTGGCATCTCACGGTCTGGAGCCGGTGCTGTCACTGCTGCCCCCAGTGGACCAGCCCCGAGCGGCATCCCGAGCGGGAGGCCCAGTGGTGTTGTGAGCGGTGTTGCCAGTGGCTCGAGCCCGGCTGCTGTCGTAGGCGCCCTGAACAGCACCTCGGCCGCGGTCGAGATTGTGACCGAGACCTTGTACACCACCAGCCTCCACACCGTGCTCTCGTGTGCTGCCACAGTGACCAACTGCCCGCTTCGCAACCAGTCCGTCTCGACCGAGTTTATCCCGACCTCCACGGCGGTCGTGACCCGCACCCTGACTCCTGGCGTCGCGGCCGTCAGTGGTAACGCCACCGCCGTCGCCATCTCTTCTGCGGCTGCTATCACCGGCTCCCCCAGCAGCTCCTCTGTTGCCGCCGTCGAGGTGGTCACTGAGACCATCTACAGCACCAGCCTGGCCACCGTGCTCTCCTGCGCGCCGACTGTCACCAATTGCCCCGCCCGCAACGCGTCGGTCGTGTCCACCAAGATCATCCCCGTGTCTACCACTGTGAGGACCATCACCTCGGGCGTTGCTGCTGTCACTGGCGCCGCCAGCGTCGCCGCCAGCACCAGCGAGTCCGGCCCGCAGACCACCCTGACCATCCAGGTCACCCAGGCCTACACCGTCGTCTCCTGTGCCGCCAGCATCACCAACTGCCCAGCTGCCACGGCCACATCTGCCATCTCTGCCCTCCAGTCCTCCCTGGGCTCCTCTGCCGTCCAGACGGTCATTGTCACCGACACCATCGCCGAGACCACCACCATCTGCCCCGTCACCGCTGCCCAGGGTGTCTCCTCCTCGGTGGCCGCCAGCCTGAGCTCTGCGGTCGTGACCACCATCGTCTCCGGCTCTGTGTCCTACTACCTCCCCACAGCAACCTCGTCGGCGGCAGCCGTCCAGGTCACCAGCGTCGTGACCAAGGTCCAGCCTACCCAGTCCGTGGTGACCATCACCGTCGGCGGCCAGGAGACAACCTCCGTGAGCTCCTACGACGTCACCAGCATCATCACCACCGCTGTCGCAGCTCAGTCCACATCGGCTGCCGAGGCCGTCACCACCGAGGTTATCGTCAGCAGCTCTGTCGTCCAGGTGCCCCACATTGTCACCATCACGGTCTCAGGTGTTGCCACGACCTCGTCGACGCTCGTCCCATCCACGACCGTCATCACCAAGACCGCAGTCGCCAATGCTGCCTCCGCAACCACCGAGTCCGTGGCCACCTACCTCTCTGTCGGCCAGACCCAGAGCGTCGTGACCGTCACCGTCTCTGGGGTCGAGTCGACCTCCACCTCGATCGGCCAGGTCACCAAGACGGTGACTATCCCCTCTGAGGAGACCTCTTCTTCCTCTCCTGTGGGAGCCAGCGCCCCTCCTTACTCCAACGGCACCGTCGTGTACAAGACCGTGACTTCGCAGCTGCCTGTGGAGACTGTCGTCACCGTCACCCTGGGCTCTCAAGGTGAGCCTCTTTCTGTTGCTTTTCTCTTTTCTTGTCTCTGTTCCAAGTGCTAACCTTTGACTGAATGTGATTAGTTCTGACAAGCACCGTCTCCACCTCGGCTGCCATCCAGACGGCGTCCACGACCGCCAAGCCTATCGTGTCGACAGTCTATGTCACCGTCGGATCAGGCTCTACGGCGCAGGTCCTCACGAACACCGTGACGGCGTCTGAGGTCCTCGCGCAGGAGACTGTGACCCTGACGTTGACGGGCTCGGGCGGCGTCGCATCCACCATGACCCTGACCGTCTCGTCCAAGACTACCCAGACTGCCGAGGCCGTCGCCACAGCCAAGCCTACCGGACAGGGGTACACGGGTAACCAGTGCAATGCGTCAACCGTGACCCTCATCTCCGTCTCGACCGTCTGCGGATCATCCTGCCCAGCTTCGGCCACGGGACTGTAAAAGGCCGATGCCACGAGCACCCCATTTCTTCGAAGGAGATGAGACGAAGCCGACACTGAGCTTCAAGGGGTGTTTTATATAGCCTGAGAAGCCCTGGTTGGCTTCTTGGGGCTCTGGATCGCCATGTACGCATCGAATTCTGTTTTTCCTCCCAAGGTCAGCAGCGGATGAGCCGACCTCATGAGGGTTTGGGGAACCGGGACTGTTTTGGTTTTACCTCTTTGTCTTTTTCTGGTTGGCTTTTTTTTTTCCAACCTTTCTTGCATGTACATACTTTTCACATGCACGGGTACTCGCTCAGATGCCCTGCTCAGTCTCGCTGCAATGAAAGTTATGAGCGTTCAGACAAGCTGTCTCTTTAACTTGGTGACATGAATTAGGGTCTCTGCCTTGATGTGTGCGTGACGGCCAGCCTAGGCTCGACGTGTGGGGAGGTGCTCTCTGAACATCTGGTCAACTTGATCACACACATTCAGCTTGAGGTCGTTCTCATTGAATATGTCCTCCTTTAAGCTGTAAGGCGCAACATATCTTGACGAAGCTCTGTTGGCGTTGAAGGTGAGCAGACACCGTCACCTCACTCGCTTCTCTGCCACCTGCTGAAAAGACCAGAAGTTCTCATCTTACAGATGATGATGATGATGATGATGATGATGTTCGAAGGTTCTCAGCATGTATTGATTATGTATGAGGCGTTGGGCTGACTGCGTAGAACTCGGTTAAAGTAGGGAGGGAGGGTGTGAGTGAGTCTAAGGGTAGCAGAGCCAGCTTTGATAAGAGGAGAAAGTGCGGTGCGGCTTCCCACACCACATGCCGTGATCGATGAACAGATAACATGCTGTGGTTCGTACCTTCCAGTAGTGACTTATCTTTATCGATAAGACTTACACAGATCGTCGTGGAAACGATAACAGGGGAGTAGTACGTCACCTTTCCCAAAATGGCAAGGAAATCAACAAGCACCAACCACCCACTGACCAGGATCAGTAACCAGTCAATCGGCAGGTGGCAGGGGAGGGGGGCCAAAGTTCCAGCCACCAATGCAGGCACGACAGACAGCCTTGCTGCATTCCTGCCCAAAGAGAGATAGCAAGGGGAAGAAAAGAAGAAGAAGAAAAACAACCAGAGAAAGAGAGTTGAACAAACATACACGTCGAGCGAGGGTGACGACATCATATGCATTCCTCTCGACGACAGCGATATCGTGAGATACTAGACGACATCTCAGAAACCCTTATAGGATACTCCTTCGAACCAAGACTCATGCCCGCCGCCGCCCACGCCCTCGTCGACCCGCGGGCCGTCCGCTCTTCAGCCTCGACGCCGTCGTTACGGGCTCGCGATGGCACGCTTCCCAGGTTGGACAATGGAGGAAATGTGCGTGTCGTGGTGCGCGTCAGGGCCTTCCTGCCTCGAGGTATGTGTCTGTGTGCGTGTGTTATTACTGTCCCTCTCTAGGCCTCTCCCTCCCTCCTCTCTCTCCTCGGCTCTCTGTGAATACGTCGGCCCCTTTCGCTAACTCGTGTCTTCTCATCTTCATCACAGAGATCGAACGAGGCGCAGAATGCCTCGTGGACATGGACCCCATCAGCCAGGTCACAACCCTCCTCCCTCCCAACGACAGCGACCCCGCCAACAACAGGTTGATCAAGGCGCGAAAGGTCATCGAGGAGAGGAACTTTGCCTTTGACAACTCCTTCTGGAGCCACAACCCCAGCGACCCCCACTACGCCCACCAGGAGGATGTCTATAACAGCCTTGGCGAGGAGTTCCTCGACCACAACTTCGAGGGTTACCACACCTGCATCTTCGCCTATGGACAGACGGGCTCAGGCAAGAGTTACACCATGATGGGCACCCCAGACCGCCCAGGCCTCATCCCACGCACGTGCCAGGACCTCTTCGAGCGCATCGAGGCCGCCCAGAATGAAACGCCCAACATCTCGTACGGTGTGCGAGTCTCCTACTTTGAAGTTTACAACGAACACGTCCGCGACCTGCTGGTCCCCGTTATTCCCAACCAGGCTCCCTATTACCTCAAGATACGCGAGTCCCCCACCGAGGGCCCCTACGTCAAGGACCTGACCGAGGTCCCCGTCCGCACCATCGACGAGATCCTGCGCTACATGAAGATGGGCGACAGCTCGCGCACCACCGCCTCGACCAAGATGAACGACACGTCGAGCCGGAGCCATGCCGTCTTCACCCTCATGCTGAAGCAGATCCACCACGACATGGAGACGGACGAGACCACCGAGCGGAGCAGCCGCATACGCCTTGTCGATCTGGCCGGCAGCGAGCGTGCCAAAGCCACCGAGGCCACGGGCCAGCGCCTGCGCGAGGGTAGCAACATCAACAAGTCCCTCACCACCCTGGGCCGCGTCATCGCCGCGCTGGCAGACCCCAAGGCCAATCACCGATCTGGCAAGGGCGGCGCGCGGGGTCCCAAGGACGCGGTCGTTCCTTACCGTGACTCCATTCTCACCTGGCTCCTCAAGGACTCCCTGGGCGGCAACTCCAAGACCGCCATGATCGCCTGCATCGCCCCCTCCGACTACGAAGAGACCCTCTCCACTCTGCGCTACGCAGACCAGGCCAAGAGGATCCGCACGCGCGCCGTCGTCAACCAGGACCACATCTCCAGCGCCGAGCGGGACGCCCAAATTGCCGCCATGGCCGAGGAGATCCGCGTGCTGCAGGTCTCGGTGAGCGAGAGCCAGTCAAGGGAGAAGAATGCCAAGGAGCAGGGTGAGAAACTCGAGGAATACCAGAACCGCGTCGGCAGCATGCAGCGCATGATGGAGGAGAGAGGACAGGTGTACGAGGCCAAGATCAGGTCGCTGCAGACCGAGAACGAGGCCCTGCGGCTACACCTGAAGTTGGCCCTCGAGAGCCTCAAGAACCCCATCTCTGTAGTCCCGAGCGCGAGCCGACCTGGCACGGCGGACGGCCTCCCAATGGAGGACGGCGAAGAGAAGAAGAAGCACGAGGCAGATCAGGACGCAGGAGTCGAAGAACAGGACGAGACCTATTACGAGGACAGCGACGAGGACGAGGCCTACAATTCGGATGACTATGAGGACCGCCACGACGAGATGCAGGATCACATGCACGCCCTACTCAAGGACCTTGGGATGTTCAGGAGGAAGATCGGGGACGACAAGGGCCGCTGGTTTCATGGCCAGGAAGAAGAGGAGGGAGGTGCAAGACGCCCGCTGGGGGCTCGGCATGGTCTCTAAATTCCCGACGTCTTGTGTTCGTTGCGACACGATATGCTTCACACGATAAGACGAGACTTTTTTTTCTTTTCTTTTCTTCCTTGTGTCAGCTTGCTTGATTGAATGATGGATGTAAGGTGTTTTGGGCGCATTCCACAAGAGAGAGAATACCAGGTACTGGGAATAGCCACCTGCAGCGGCACTGTTACTATTGGGTAAAAGGGAAAAGGTGCATACGACAGATATGATTGGGACGACAGTATTCGGTATTGGCAGGATGTCCAAATACGGAATCTCATTTTTGTTTTATGGTTTTCTCCCCGGACCCGTCGGTGTTAATTCAAGGGGAGAAACGCTAACGAACAGTATATCAAGCACGCGAAATCGCTAAGTACCAAAACGACAAAACAACAAGATGCGTGCGCCTGCAGAGACTATACCATTCGCTGGTCATCCATCCAAGTCAGTCGAAAATAACAGAACAGAAAGACAAACACGCTTTTTTCTTTGTTTCGCTGCCCACCCACCCATCCGAGAACAAAGAAAACAACAAAAATAGAGACATGCTTGCAGAGACAATACCATACACGCTACCCACCCTCCCATCCCAAAAACAAAAATGAACGCTGCCCACCCTCCCCTCCTTGTACGCTATTCCTCCCATCAATCTGGGGGATTCCATCCGACAAAGTACCCGTCCTCGTCTCCCGGCTCGACCCTCTTCGCCTGCCGCGATGGGTACGAATCGCTGTCCCGGAAGAGCAATAACCTCGGGCGCCCGCACTCCCCAGCGACAACATCAGCCTGTTCCCCATCCATCTGGTAGCGGCGAAGAAGCACCTCTGCCAGCCGGTAGCCCGCACACGGCTCGGGCTCTACACCATTCTCCTGGATCGCCTGCACGGTCTGCTCGAGCTGGGCCATGGTGTGCCCCTGCATCGCATGGTCGTACCGGCAAAGGGGCGGGCTGGCCTCGTCGACGGTGGGTGATAATGACGAGGGGGAGAGCTCCAGCACGAGCAGGCCCGCATCGCTACCATCAGGGGAAGCGCGGAGGGTGCTGAAGCGGTCTGGTCCGCGTGGGCAGGTCTCGTCGGACCAGCATGTGGGGGGATACGGGTTCTCGCTCCTGAGTAGCTATATCGAGATTGTATCTGTGGTCAGCAACATGTTGGGATGGGAGATAGTGGAAGAAGATATTGTAGTCTGGGGAGAAGGAGGTGGGGGGCGGCGTCTGTTCTTACTTTCGGGCGGAGATAGCTTAAGATTATGGTCTTGATCCTGTGGAAGGACCAGTTCTTGGTGCAAGTAGTGCACGAAGTACGCCTCGACGATAGGAGTTCCAGCTCTTTCTGGGACTCGGATCGAGGTGTACACCTCCTGATGGCTGCTGCTGCTGTTGAGCTGCAAAGGTGAGAGAAAAGAAAAGCCATGACAAAATTGAGTTTGTTTAGATGGCGATGAGATCCTCGGAAGGAGAGGAGGAGTATGATGAGAAGAGCAATCCGAATCTCGAAACAAGGGACACGACCTGCCTTTATATATGCATTGCTTCTTGTGAGTCTTCTATGTCTTTTGTATAGGTCGTCAACCATAGAACGCGCGGATGAATTTGTATACGGCCTAGATATCGACGAACAATCCTAGTGTCTGTGTACGATGCTACTAGGTCAGAGTCATAGGAGTATATGAGCCATAGACGTATGATTCTAGCTCATGACCACAGCCGTCTAGTAGCGCCTTGTGGGGAAAGGGTCTCGAACAGAGAGGTAAGAGTTAGCTCGAGTACCAAAAGAGTACGATACCGCCCTAGGGTGCTTCTCTCTCTCAGGTGATGACGAAGTGTATGGCCGTCCAACCCATCCTAGGCTTTGAACGCTTTGAAGCGGCTGACCAGATGATGTTGATAATGACGATGATCGGCAAATGCACGAGGACTGGCCTAGACCACTATTCGGTTCGAGGCCTTTTGTTCTCACTCTCGCCGTCATCATGCCCATTGGCCTCTTCCCGCGGCCGAACTCTTCCTGCACCCTCACCCAGACCCTCCTCGCCTTGAGCCTGGACCGCCCCTCCGTCTCCCTCCTCTCCGTCCTCCTTTTCCTCATCCCCATCAGCCCCGCCAATCCAGCTGCCGTTCTCGTCAAAGTACTCGCCCACATTATCGGCAGTGATCCAGCCTGTGCTGCCAGGCATGGGCGGGGGCAGATCACCAGTGGCGGTGCCCCTGAACACGCCAGGCAGTCCCTCAACGGCCTCAGCAGAGCCATCAATGGCCGACTCGAAGATGATACGGTCCGAGTAGTCCTCTTCGCCATCATCCTCATCATCCTCGTCGGCCGGGTCTGGGTGAAGGTTCTGACAAGCTGTTATAGCGTCGAACAGCTTCTCCTGCTCAGACTGAACAGCGGCGCCGGCTCCCCCAATGGGCGCGGAAAGGTCTGTGGACGAGGTGGGAGGTACCAAGGTGAGCTGCACGGTGTCGAAGGTCTCATCGTCAGCACCGCCATCAGACAGGTCGAGCTGCAGCAAGACGCAGGGGGCCTTGTCGGCGTCGGCGTCAGCATCAACAGGGCCAGCTGAGGAGGGATCGGCCTTGTGCTGCATGGCATGCAGTGCTATAGACGGGTACGGGATCTGTATGCCCATGGCTGTCTTGGTGTTGAAGATTGTGAGGTTCCTTGAGGGTTCTCATGTCAGCCCGCCGCGCGTATCAGGCAGAGGGAGGAGGACCTGCACATGTCTTACTTACTCAGAGGTGATGAATAGCTCAATACTGTCCTGTGAGACCATCTCGCCCGAGTCTCCATCAGAGGTGGGTGCGTCAGCTGGGAAGACAGGCAGCCTGGACTGCTGGTCCCTAGGCAGCCAGGCCCTGGCACCGGTCGCGTGGTAGTGTAGCACGGGCTTGCCATCGTGGAAGCTCGCTGGCGTGGTGGACTGGTATTCGCCCAGAGGAATGAACTCGTCCACAGACGGTGCTGCGTGTATCGTGGTCGGCAGCATCGTGACAGAAGTTCACTCGTGAGATCTTGATATGTCTTTGCCTGTGCCTGTGCCTGTGCCTGCGCCTGTGTCGGTAACTTGCTCACAAGGTCAATCAACGTGTATTTTTGTCCGAATGTTGTCAGACCTCTTGCAAGTGTTGTTGTTTTGCTGCTGTAAATGTCAAAAGTTTTAGCGGGTCCGGTGCATTCTAGCGCGCCTTCTCAGGCTGCAGTGGCTTCAGTAGCTGCTGCAGGTGTCTTGTACAGTACGTACAGTGTACTGCTCAGTAGTGAAATTAGCGTCCGCCATCGAACCCTGCTTGCAACCTGTACCCACTGCTACATTCCTTGTACTGCCATGTACTTGTATATTTAAAGATAAAATAAAAGCAGAGATACTTCCAGGCCTACTACTACACAGCATATGAGGATCCTTCAATTTATTAACTGCCCTGAACATAGTCTTCGTAACTGTTGTGCTTTTAGAACAATCACATATAGAATATATAAAACTCCCTTCCTCTTCCCAACCTTACGCAATCATCCAATGAGATGATTCAATATCCTAGAGCGTTTCTCCCAGCTTTGCTTATGTAATGCGCGTCGGAGCGTGTTCTTGAGTACGTACTCTAATTAGTACCTGAGAGAGGCTCTCACCTTCCCTGCTTTAACCTTGGCCCCTCAACATACTTCATAAGGCAACTATCTCATCGTTATCTCGTCTTTCTTTCATCTTCTTCTCATCTTCAACCACAGCGAGGCTATATTGACTCATCCTACTTTCTCCTCACAACAATTCCACTTAATGCCACTAGGTTTCCTCTCCTGCAGACACGTCTGATCCAGAGAGCGTCATAAATCATCAAAATGCATGACAACCGTACGTCGTCGGCATTACATGCCCTTCTCCTTTCTTCCCCTCCTCCTGCCGCCCTCTGCTTCCTTTTACCCCTTTTCAATTAACTCTCCTGGCTCATTCTCTTCCATTGCTTTTCAAATGCTGACTTTTCCCGCCAGGCGCACACCCTCTCCTGGCCCAGGTGCCTCTCACCGTCTCCCCCTTCATCAGTCTGCCCACATCCACAACCCTCCCCTACACCTACAGGCCCATGCCCTCCACCATCCCTCCTTCTGCCACAGGAATAACTTCCACCTCGTCTGCTTCTGCCTCGGGCCCAGACGGCACCGGCATCACCACTGAGGGCGGCGGTAGCGGGAGGCCCCGCTATGTTGTCAGCCAGTCGGGTCACGCCGCCCACCCGGACGACATCATCGCCTCGTGCCGCGCCCTTCAGGCCCACGTATCGAAGCTGCAGGCCGATGCCGAGCAGGAGCTGCGCGACCTCGACGAGCGCATCCGGTCCCGCGAGCTAGCCGAGAAGAGGCGCGTCGCCCCGGGCTGGCTAGACAGCGACGCAAGGCTCCTAGAGCCCGAGAGGGCCGGTGGGGATGGGAATGGGGCAGGCATGGACCTGATGACCGGTGATGGCGATGTTGCTGCTGCGGCCGGCGAGGGCGAGCAGCTGCAAGGCTTACATTTCGGCGGGGGTGGTGGGCAGCATGGCATCATGATGGGGCAGGTCAGCGAGATGGCCGCGCATGAAGACGAAGGCGCACAACTGGATCGAGCCTTTGGCGATCTGGCACTCAGGCCTAAATAAGGTAGTATTTTACCAGGGTAACCTAATCTGTTCAACTTGGCTACACACACATGCACCACAAGAACCCTACTATACGTTCAAAGAGCTCACTGCTGGATGATATCGCCCCATATAGTATCCGCGCCGCAGCATATTGAACAGAGCCACCCTCGCCGCGTGCTGCTGGAACGCCCGCAGGTGGGGAGGAAACCCATGGTTGTGCCGCCGCCCCTCCATAACTCGGAAACAGACCCTGTTGATGTGGTCTGTGATGGTAATGAAGTCATTGTCGTACTCCACGCTGTGCGCTTCAATAAAGGCTTGCAGACCGCCGACTTGTCCGATTTTTCTGTAGAGGTTATCGATCCTGGTCCTGATGAGGTCGAATTCGCAGTTCATCTCGTGGGTGTGTCATTTGAGCGTGTCGTTGTCTAAATAAATTGTTAGAAGAGATATGTTGCGGTGGCAAAGAGGAAAGAGGATAGAGGGCCGGCTCACCGAGAATTTTCCCAACAGGGACAATCCACGTCAAGACACCCAAAACGAACAGCACAACTCATGCTTGAATTGATGTTGTGGTCGTGGGGATTCATGCTGTCGCTTCGAAAATGGAATACAACAATTCGAAACCAAGATCGCTGGGGTTTTTTCACACTTGCTTTTCATCAAAAAATCTGTGGGCACTGAGGACGTGTTCCAACGCAGCAACAATTCCAGTCTACTTTGTATCCCCTTGAGGTTTTCCATCCGAGCGTACGCTGCTCAGCTAAACGCCATTTGGGTGCAGGTCGAAGATGACTTGAGAGCTAAGGAAGACTCTAGGCTATGCCGGTCTCATGATGATGCTCTGATAGTATGCAAATTCTCTATGGCCAGGCCAATCTGGGAGGCTTGTATGGCTCGTTCACGCAGAGTTGGAATAATCAAATCGTACCTAGCGGCCATACTGACGCAACATATTCTCTGATGAACTCATAATTCTTGAAGGGGCCATTGACTCTATGCCTAGGACATATAGTCTCCCTTTATGAGTCAATATTTGCTAAATATCTAAACATTACTACTGAGCCAGACGCAACTTCATCACTGAAGCCAAACAATTAGCTAGAGTCGAATATTCAACATCAAGACAGGCTAGAGAGAAGTAGTATACTACTTACCAACATGGCCCTCAGTCCTTATAGTGTGCCACTCTAGATCAGATAAGTCTCTTTCCATGACACTTTCACCTGCTTGAACAGTGATTCGATGTATGAGGTGCTACATGGCAACTAGAAGTTTTAGATTGAGAGAAAAGTGAGGTCTAAGTTGACGAAAAATAAAAGTGGGGACAAAGTGCCTGTCAGTGGCCATGCATGCCATGGTGTTACTGCACAGCAGCACCTAAGGTGACCTAGCTACAGTAGTGCCCCTAGGAGACTTAGCGCCTCAGCCTTACCTCATAAACCTCGTCTGTGATCGGATTTACTTGATTTGCAAAGTACGTACCACACAGTGCATACACAAACATATCACAAGCCTACAGGACGGCAACACCAACCATGTACCTGTAGGTGCTTTTCCTGCCTTTACTTTCTTTTTCCCTTCTTCTCCTCCTTCATCGCTCGCAGGACTGCAGCACAAAGCAGCCATCGACCAAGCCAAGGCAAGCACTAGCTCAAGGTCTAATGCGAGATCGAAATCGAAATCGACATCGAGACCGCTGCAACTCGGATCGAGACCTCTGCAACTACCGACGCAAAGAATTGCCCACAGATATACACACCTCTGAACGATAAACACAGCCGCCCAACATGCCACCCAAGCGCATGACCGCCAACCCAGTCCGGCCGGGACGTCACTTCGCCGGCAAGCCCACCAACGCCTCCGACTCCGACTCTGACAACGGCAGCGATGAGGGTAGCAACAACGAGGCAGAGGCCGGTCCCCCTCAGCCCAAGAAACGCACCATTGCGCCCCCGCCCAAGGTCTCTGGACCAGGCCGCGTCATCTCGACCGGTGCTGCGAGGCCCGTGGTCGACGACGCGGCGCGCAGGGCAGCGGCCGCCAAGAGAGTCGCTGAGGTGGAGCGAAAAGCGAGGGAGGACGGCTTCGTGACAGAGAGCGAGGGCGAAGAATATGGGTCAGGGGAGGAAGAAGAAGGAGGGAGTGGAAGTGACGACGACGAGGAGGAATCTTCTGAAGAGGAAGAGAGCAGTTCTGAAGAAGAGACACGGCGCCCCGTGATGGTCCGCCCCAAGTTCATATCCAAAGCCAAGCGAGAACAACAAGCCGCTGCACGCGGCGAGGATGAAACAGGGAAGGGAGACAACGAAGAAGAACAAGAAGAACAACGCCGGCGCGCCGACGCCGACGCCCTCGTCGAGGAGCAGATCCAAAAGGACCTTGCGGCGCGCGCGGCAGGCAAGAAGCACTGGGACGACTCCGAGTCAGAAGGCGACGAGGTTGACGACACGGACGACGTGGACCCGGCGGCCGAGTACGCGGCATGGCGGCTGCGTGAGATCAAGCGGATCGTGCGGGCGCGCGAGGCCATCGAGGCCAAAGAAAAGGAGATCGCCGAGAAGGAGCGCCGCCAGAACCTGACCGAGGAGGAGCGCCGCGCCGAGGACGACGAGGTCATCGCCAGGCAGAAGGAGGAGAAGGACGCCAGGGGCAAGATGGGGTACCTGCAAAAGTATTACCACAAGGGCGCCTTCTACCAGGACGAGAGCGAGAAGAAGGGCCTGGACAAGAGGGATCTCATGGGCGCCAGGTTCGCTGATGACGTGCGGAACCGGGAGCTGCTGCCGCAGGCGCTGCAGATGAGGGACATGACCAAGCTGGGCAAGAAGGGCGCGACCAAGTACAAGGACTTGAAAAGCGAGGATACGGGCCAGTGGGGGCGGTTTGACGATCCGAGGCGCCAGAGGAGCGAGTGGGATCGCTACGGAGATGGTGACGATAGGAGGGGTGGTGGTGGCGGCGGCGGCGGAGGTGATTATGGTGGAAAGGGTGCAAATGCCATGCCTCTGGGAGAGAGAAAGGAGCCGAGAAATCGATCGAGGGAGGACAGGGGCGGCAGCGGCAGCAGAGGCGACAACGGGAGGAGAGACAGGTCGGGATCGAGGTCACCGAGAAGACGAGACAGATCTCGATCTCGATCACCCAGGCGTCGTGACCGCCAAGACTACAGAGACAGTCGCAAGAGGAGCTACTCGCGCGACAGGGACAGGTACGAAGACGACAAGCGCCGTAGGGTGGACGCCAGGTAGAGAAGATGATGGATGAACGAACATCCTCGTGCATTGCTCATTAGAGAAGGCAGCAGAAAGATACCCAAAACCGTGGTGTTTACTTGTTTGCTGCCTCTGTCTTCCCCCACCTCTCTCTTCTTCCCCATATTCACAACGTGCTCAGCTGCCTGCCCACCTCCACCTCATTATATCCTGGTCATTTCCACCCTCGCTCGGTCGTAAATCTTATGGGCCATCATGCTCTCACCACTGTCCTCTATCTCAGACAGTGATGGCGGATACAGAGACAATCGGGCGTAGGTCCCTGCACCGCGACGTTTGGACAGATATCCTGGGTTAATGACAAGGACACTCTCGACAACCTGTGGAGCGATTCATTGTCAGCAGCCGCACTCATCCCCCCAAGAAACCAGCATGTATCAAGTTTGCAACATTACCTTTGCGAAAGGTGGCAGGGCACTCGGCACAATCAACACATCCGGTCGCCCCCCGACCATCTCGCCCAGCTTCAGATAGCTCACATCCAACATTGCTCCTTCCTGCACGCCCTCTGCCGTACCGGTCTTGGGATATCGGCCTCGGTCCATCGGTGGATACACAGGGAAATAATGCCGCTGCTCGATCAAATATCTCGACAGTCTGGCCAGCAGATCCGTTGTCGGTGCGGGCCGGCTGACGACCTCCTCGCCCTTGAGCTCCCACAGGACGTCCTGCGAGGATATGGCAAGGACCATCTCGTTGATGGAAAGGGTCATGGGGTTTCCCACGATCTTGACGGACTTGTGCAGGCCAAGTTCCTTCCTGGGGAAGGCATCCTGCGGCCATGAGACGTGCTTGTCGATGATGTCCCGGGTCGAGGGGACAAGCAGGATGGTTACGTTTGGGTTGGCAGCCACTAGGCGATTGAGCGCAGGCGAGATCATGTACTTGAACGCGGTGGCCATAGTGGCCGTGTCGGGATCGACGGTCGCCTCTTCAGGTAGATCGAAGTCACCAGAGGCGATCAGGGGGTGGTCGACATCAATGAACGGCCCAGTGAGAACAAGGGCATCTGCGTAGCTGTCGGCAGCGACAGTGCATAGCTGGTGGAGGGGCTCAAAGTCGAGGTTATCATCTGCCGTGTAGGGGCCCGCAGCGTATATGATGTTGAGCGGCATCGGCTCACTATCTGTGTCCATGGCATCTGGACCTCCGAGGAGCTTCTGCCGATGGGCAGACAGGGCTGAGGGGGAGGATGCGGCATTGGGCAGCAGGGGAATCTCGAGAACCTCTGTGACAGTAAAGTTGTGGCCTGAAGTGTTGCTGCCCCGGAGCGCGACGATCTGGCCCGGGAAGAACTGGTACTTCTTGATCTTGTCCATGTTGAGCGGTATGCGCAGGCCACCACCTGTCCGTCTCGAGGTCTCGAGGACCAAGGACGCGGCGTTGAGCCTGCCCTCGAGCGAGTCCGAGGCGATTCGTCCAACTGCTACAATCTCGGTCGTGCTCTGGGTCGCGGCGCTCCCGAAAGCATCGTCCTCCAGCTGATGATGGTCTCTGACCATTTTCAAGAAGTCGTCTATCCGGTCGTCCAGTATCTCGGACGCTTCTGACAGCTTCATGCCCAGAGGCTTGTAGGTAAGCTTCTTCTGATCTGATGCGGCGGTCAGCTTGATGCGTGGTTCCCCAAAGGGTGCGATCGGATGCTCGGCGGCTGGTAGTTGGCTGTTGAGCACTTCGATGACCTCCCCGGGGTTCTGTCGATCGTTGAATGAGGATGGTCTACAACACCACGTCAGAACCTGTTCGTCTTCTAATGATAAAACACCATAAGCAAGCTGGAGCAGGCATGGCAACACCTACGGCAGTGCACCCATCGAGTCAAGCTGCTCCTTCAAGTTGGGCGACTTGTGGTCTGGTGAGCTACCGGCGTGCTCCGACTTAACACGAGAAACAGGAGTCTCCTTTTTCTTGGTCGCGCTCTTCCTCGCCGTTGCTGGAGTACCTGGAATCAACCCATCGATCCTAAGGGTAAGGCGTCAGCACACCAGAGAAAAGCTGTCGTGAGTTACCCGTACATGACCAAGACTGACTCACATGCCAAAGACATCGCCGCCCCTGTTTGCCATTCGCGGTGTTGCACCCGTCCGCCTCTCCGACTTCGTGTGCACCTGCGTCCGGGTGGTCTTTTCCAGGGCATCCTGCAGGTCCTGTTTGAAGGCATTCATCCTCTCGAAGGAAGGCTGTGTCTCATTCATGTCCAGCTTGATGCAGTATGACTCCCACTTGAAGTACAAGTCCTCGGGCGACAGGTTATGCAGCCTCATGATGGACTGCATCTCAACGACGACATCCTGCCCGAGGCCCTTGTCTCCAGCACCAAAGCGCTCGTTGAGCTCTGCCACTGTCGAGTTCGCCATCCTCTCCTGCCTGTCCTTGTTGTCTATATCGAGAGAGGGAAATGATCCGAGATAGTGGTGGTGTTATCTGGTGGGAAGTGGTAAGCGGTGGACTGAGACACGGTTTTGTCAGTCAGAATATTGGTGGTGACCTTCCTTCCTTCTCCTGCTTGTTCCCGATTTCGAAATGAGACGCGTCTTGACGCGTTTTAGGGTTTAATGGAGGGGAGCCCGGTTAGCGGTGCTTATCGATACGCCAGGTCTCTGATCGTGGGTAGTACTGTAGGGCAAATCCCCCCCCCCCCCCCACTTCCCCCTAGCTTAGTTTCTTGGGTCCCCTGGAAATCTACAGTTGAGCGTTCCACTGGAGTACTACTGGGTACTGTGGTACATAGTCCTTGCAGCAGTATTGTACCAGAACCACAGTACCCCAGTACCTATTACCACGAGCACCACGGATCCACCCGGCGCCGACATCTCATTTTCATTATCCATCCTTCATCAACGAACTTCTTGTAAATGTGGCTTCATGATATAGCAGAAGGCGGAAGAAGACATTATCTATAACCCCCTTAGCCTCCCTTCGGTGCTCTCCTCTCTGTCTGACCAACGTTTTATCCTCATACGTACAATCCTTCTTCTCCTTTTCTCTTCTTGTTCTTCGCCTCTCTTCGAAATAATGGCAGCAGATGCCACCGCCACCAAGCCTGCGATGCTAAAGGTTCCCCTCGAGCACCCGACAGAGGCCAGCAGGCCCAAGCCCGCACCCGAGCTCACCGAGGAACAACAACACAAGTATGACTGGCTCCTCAACCAGGTGAAATCATGGCACACCCCTGACGCGGGCGTCAACATCCCCAAAAACGCACCGTCGGACCTCACCGAAGACGAGAAGTTCTGGCTCACGCGGGAGTGCCTTCTACGCTACCTGCGCGCGACCAAATGGAACCAGGCGCATTCGGAGAAGCGGCTGATTGACACGCTTCTGTGGCGGCGCGAGTTTGGGGTATACGACAAGCTGACGTCCGAGCACATCTCGCCCGAGAACGAGACGGGCAAGCAGGTCATCCTGGGCTTTGACAACGAGGGCCGGCCGTGCCAGTACCTCAACCCGGGGCGGCAGAACACGGCGGCCAGCCATAGGCAGGTGGAGCACCTGGTGTTCATGCTGGAGAGGACGATCGAGCTCATGCCGCCGGGCCAGGAGACGCTGGCGCTCCTGATCAACTTCAAGTCTGGGTCGGGACGCAGCGGCAACACGTCGCCGCCCATCAGCCAGGCCAAGGAGGTCCTACACATCCTGCAGACGCACTACCCGGAGAGGCTGGGCAAGGCGCTCATCATCAATATGCCCTTCCTGGTCGTGGGCTTCTTCAAGATCATTAAGCCGCTGCTGGACCCCGTCACCAAGGAGAAGCTCAAGTTCAACGAGGACATGAAGACCTACGTCCCCGCCGAGCAGCTGTGGACCGAGTTCAGCGACGGCGCCCTCGACTTTGAATACGACCATGCAGAGTACTGGCCTGCGCTGATCAAGATGTGTGACGAGAGGAGAGACGAGCAGAAGAAGAGGTGGGCCCAGGGCGGCAGCGTCATCGGGGAGTCAGAGGTGTACCTGAGGGGGGCTGAGGGGGCAAAAGGGGTGCAGGGCGCTATCGGGGAGGCGAGCGATCTAGTTCAGGAGAAACTGGCCATCTCGGACTCGGATGCTGAGGACAAGGCAAACACCACGGCGGAAGTCGTCGCAGCAGCTTAGAATATGCAAGGCCTTCTCTCCTGGAGGAAACGACGTACACAACGCCGGAGGGGCATGACCGACCTTTTCATGTGGATTCATTTCTTTCCTTTCTTTTTTTTAGACTTGTACATACATGGAAGATATATAATGTAATAAGAATAGAAAGAAAAGGAGATAAGAGAGTTACAACCCCCCCCCCCCTTTTTTTTTCTTTCCCTCCTTTCTTTTCCCTCTCCTGATTTCCCAAAAGGCACGAATAAGTACTTACTTAAGTAGCTATTCAAAATCATTCAGAAGAAAGAGGGAATGAGATACAGGGGGAATAGTGAGGTGCCCATACAAGTACCATGTACCATGTTCTACTGTAGACCACAGCAGCAGTGAACCCTCTTATCTCGATAAGCCACACCACCTGCACCTGCACCTGCGGGAGAGCATGTGCAGTGCTCCAAGTGTCTCGGCAAACAATCATCAAAGTGCATTTACTTTTTTTCTACACCACCACAAGAGAGCAATTGGCGACACCCTCCACACAAGAAACACACTGCACACCTCTACGCACAACATGTCGAGTATACCGCCGACGCCCAAGACAGCCGCCACAGTGCCCGTCGCAGCAGCCGTAGCCAGTGGCCTGCGGTATCCCACCAATGGCAAGACCATCTACTCGCGAACCCTGAACAGGACGAGAACGTCGGAGCTGAGCCAGTCGAGCTTCGCCTACCTATTTTCTGAGATGGTCAGCTATGCGCAAAAAAGGGTGACTGGTATTCAGGATCTGGAGAAGAGGTAAACGCCCAGCCCTCCTTCCCCTCCCCCTCCGGCCGGGGGGCCCACCATCCTCTTCTTCCCCTTGTATGAGAATGTACAGAAGGAGAGAGCTTGAGGCTGACAGACATCTTCTTGTCAAACTATATAGGTTGAACCTTCAGGGCCACCCGATAGGCCTCAAGCTCCTCGACCTCCTCCTCTACCGCGAGCCGCCCCGCAGCCAGCTGCGCCCCCGGGACATCATCACCCTGTTGCACCTGATCAAGATCCAGATGTGGACACACCTCTTCGGGCGCCAGGCCGACCGCCTCGAGAAGTCGTCCAACCCAGAGACGCCAGACGAGTACATGATCATCGACAACGAGCCCCTGGTCAACGCCTACATCAGCGTCCCGCGCGAGATGTCCCAGCTCAACTGCGCCGCGTACGTCGCGGGCATCATCGAGGGCATATGCGACGGTGCCGGTTTTCCTGCTAGAGTCACAGCCCATAGCGTTGGTGGCCAGCAAGCCGCGGCCGAGGGTACAGGGGCGGAGGCTGGGGCTGCAGTGCAGGAGATGTGGCCTGGCAAGACGGTGTTTCTGGTCAAGTTTGCCGGGGAGGTCTTGGAGAGGGAGGCGTATCTAGGGTTGAACAAGTGAACAAGTGACGGGAGCATTGTGGGGGCAGTCTTTTGCATCTGCCTGGCTTGGTTGATCTACACTATTACTTGTTTCATGCATGGCACGGCGTTAAGGGGTATAGTCTTCTTCCTGGACTTGGTGTTGGGACTGGAAAGCAGGAGAAGGCGCTTTTTGTCAGTGAGCTCGATAGAGCCGGCCATCCATAGCGACGGCACGATGTGAACCGTGGGCACATACAAGGGGAAGTGCGCATCAAAAGGGGAGAACGAAGGTCTCTCGTATTAGAATATAAAGAGACGCCATACGCCCTCTTATTACTTCAGTCAGGGTAGGAAGAGATATCGAGACCGGCATATAGATATAGGTTCCCTCCAAGACTGGCACAGGACAAGACAAAGCAGGGCGACGTAACAGAGACCACACACCACCATGATGAACGCCAGCTATGCCGACAAGAACAACAACCACAAAGAAGAAGAACAAAACAAAATCACCGAGGCAAACGACTAGGTGCCTTGCCCGCCTGCACCTGGCCCGCCCGGCCAATACCCTTCCAAACGCCCGCCTCAGGCCCCTTGCCCATCAGCTCCCCCAAGCCATGATCCCGCCACGCCGGCTCACGCCTCGCCTGCGTAGCCTTCTGGATGCCAAACGCGGCATGCTGGTCGGGTACCACGTCGTCCTCGTCCTCTGGGTTGACGGGTTGGTGCTGCGCGGGGACGTAGATGTCGTCCGCGGGCAGCTTGTCGCGGCAGAACTGCTCGAGCAGGTCGGCGTCGCGCGGACGGTGGAGGTGGATCTGGGTGTGGAGGCCGTCCTTGTTCTTTGTGTGTGTGTGAGCGATAAGGAAACCAGACGGGGCCATGCATATGAGATGATGAGGTTGAGAACGTCTGGGGGATGAGAGTCAGGGTTTATTTACCATGATGGCAGACCGTGACCAGTCAACCTCCTTGTCTGTTGATTTTATTTTATGCGGATGATATATGCAGGTTGAGATGATAGGAAGCTGCTGCTTGTCCTTTCTAGGCTGCACTTGTTTGTTGCGATGTTGTTGAACACTCTTGTAAGTTGTTGTTGTTGGCAGTGAGGGCTCGATTGTCTCTAACAAGATGATGGCCATAACCCGAACCCTTGGGCATGTCACTCCATGTACTCGCTACATATTTTAAGCATGTTGTCAACCCTCTCTCTATGGTTGCAAAGAGATATATAATTCTAGAATCAAAGAAAGTGAAAGAAAAGGAGAAGAACATCCCAAGTCGGAGTCTAAAAATGCAGAGGATTGTGTCAGGCACTATATGGACATTCCTTCTGCTGCGTAGCCTACAAATTCTGAGTATCATTGCACAGGTCTAGATAAGTGGAAAGGAAGAGACGGGTATCATCACGACACTCTCACGCGTTTTGCTTCGTCCCGATTACATTGTAGTCAGCCTGCGTGGGTCTCCTCACGTAGATCCTCGATCCCGTCCAGCCAGGTACTATCGAAACCGACTCTTCCCATTAGTTGGTAGGATCTATCAAGACCTTGCAAAAGGAACCGAACCATTCTCTCATCTCAAACGTCAGACGAAACACATTCTCCCCAGTGGTGTGAAGGTGCTACGATTCATCCCATGTCACAAACCAATCACTCGCCAAAGATTCGGCTTGCTGCTGCCGACTGTCAAGTCTCCTAGAACAAGTCATTTTGGAATCATGATAACATGCCATTTAGATAGTTCCTTTTATATAAAAAATTGATAATAAAAAAATACAGTCCCCTTGTATGACTATTGACCCTGGTCTGAGGAGAAAGAGGGATAGAGAGACAGCACCCATGGAACCATCTGCTGGGGCGTCCTGATCAAGCCAGCCATTGTAGGGCAACCCATGTGGTACGAGAAACGCCAGAGATTATGCAGCCTTGTTCCTGTATGAATTGGTGGTCGTCATGCCGGCCCCGGTGATCGGGAGCCAGTGTCTTCGTTGTGGATCAATCCGGGAAAGCAAATGCTGTCGTTGATCATCTCATGCAGCCTGCGACGTTGTCACTGCCACCGCGGGGGCATCACTATGCGTCCCATTCGCACCATCCCCGTCGATCGACTCTTCTTCTGGCACCGTCGAGATGGGCGTGGCAGCCTCGGCAGCGAGCGCCTTCTCAGCGGCAGCCTTCTCGACAGCCACCCTCGCGTTGTGAGAATCCAGCACGGCTTTCAGCTCCGGAGGCGGCTCAAAGCCGGGGTGGTCGCAGTGCCTCTTATAGAAATAGTTGTCGGGCTTGGGTGTCAGCTCTGGAGGCAGCTCGCCCAGCACGCACTCAAGCAGGCCATCGATGGACTTCTGTTTCGACGAGTCGCGGTGCCAAATGGTGATCAGGTGGGAGTTGAAGCGGACCGAGAGGCCTACGCCACAAATTTGGTCACCTGTATCCAGTCAGTCGGTCGGTCTACCAGTCACGAGCATTATAGAACGCCGTAGTATCAAGGACAAAGAAGATGAGAATCTTACCCTCGGCCAGGGCAGCCTGCAGCTGCTCTCCGATGGCCATGAGTTGCACCCTCGTCCAGAAGTCGGGCCCGTTGTTCTTGCCCACACGGAAAGTCCAGCTGCCGCCCAGGATGTTGCGCCTGTCCTCCCATATAGGCCTGAAACCCTTCTTGAACAGGTAGATGGACTCGCGCATCTTGATCTGGTCGACGGGTGTGTTGTTATTGTAGCGCCAGAAGTCCTGGACGGACTCAATCAAGATGTCGAGCTCCTCGAGCTGGGCCTGGTAGTTCTGCCCATCATCGGTCTTCTTCTGGTCCTTTTGCTGCCTGTACTCCGGAAAAGAGAGAAGAGCGTTTGAATTAGCTACCAGTTCTGCTTTTACGCCATAATGCGGACGTACACACACACACACACACACACACACACACACACACACTTATTCATAACACAAAGATGCAGCTGGATTGGGGTAGCAGACATACCGATCAAAGTAGACGTTCCACACGTGCTGGGTGGGCAGAGGCCGCATAGCCTTAAGGAAGCCAAGCTTGGAGTCGGCCCTTTGCTCGGCGGGGGAGTTCACGTTGGGCGAGTTCGGGTCCTGCGCCTGGGAAAGGCCTGAAAGACCTCGAGTGAACATGCTCAAACTGGGCCTGGTTGCCATGGTTGTGAGAGGGCCGAGGCGCGGCGAAGAGATGCAGAGAGGTGGGCGGTAGGAGTAGAAGTAGTCTGTCGTTCACTGACTGACTGGCTGACTGGCGTCCAAGAGGAACGGACAGACAGAATGCGAAGGGGGTCGCGAGAATGGGCTCTCAAGGGCTCTGATGAGATAGGACGGCCGCAGGTGTGGAACAGGCCAGAGGCTTTGTGTGCCGGTATGCTCGACCTGCCTGGCCGAGTGATGTGATGTGATGTATAACTTGGAACAATACGCGAGGAGGAGGAGCAGGGGTGCAGGCAAAACGAAGCGGCAGTCAGGTCAGCAGGAAATGGGTTGCTGAACCTGGACAGGAGAAGAGGGTCGGGCTCGCAGAACGGGTCACCTCAACGTAGAGAGGGAGAGAATAGGAGACGGAGTCGGTTCGAGGTTGATGGTCGTCGAAGCTGTTGTCCCTGCAGAGTGCATACGGCGGGCAACAAGAGGGAGGAACCGCAGGACAGGCTGACTGACAGGTCGGCTAACAAGGTCTGTATGTATGGTCGTCGACAGGGGACGGAGATCGTAAGAGGGGCAGACCTCCCAGGTGGGTTGGGTTGTGCGAGGTTGCACCGTGCTGGGCTGTTCTGATAGTGGTCAGTAAGTAAGTTTGAAGGACTTCTTTAACCAGTGAGAGACAGGAGATACCGTGCGTGTGCGTGTATGTGTGCCGTGTCCGATATCCAACGTGCAGCGGCAGCGGCAGCAGCAGCAGCCGTGATAGGCGGAGATGGTGTGGGCTTGGACGAGGGGCCAAACGAGGGGCCAACGAGGTTCGTTTGGGACACGAGCAAGTAAGAAGCCATCGGGTGGAGGGGGGGGGCGGGGTTGATTGGGCCTGAATCCTTGAAGGAGGGGCCCATAGTGGTGCTACATACTACTCTGGTACGTACTATAGCACTATGAGCTTAACTATGAAGTTAGGGGTAGCACACGGTAGGTACTTAGTAGCTGTCTCTCTCATAGAGCACCTATGATGAGTACTATGGTAGAGGCTCCTGGGCTAGCTATAGCACCATGGCCCCTGTAGCCAGTGAGACAAGATAGGACAGGGGTTTGATGGCTACTCGTTGCTTTAGGGGGAGGGCAGCACCGAGCAGTAAGTATTTTCTTCGTGGGCGGCGTATTTCCGTTTGTCTGAGATGACCGACTGACTGACTGACCAATAAGCAAGAAAACCAAAAGCAGAAGCATAAAGGAGAATATCTGCAATTGAGTTGGTTGTTCCCCAAGATGTGTTCGTGATTCAGTCATCACTGCTTCTGAAACCACAGCCCTCCGCAAGGCCTGTGGTGTGTACTGTACTGGAGGGAGTGGTCCCTAGTGCTGGGTTTACCCTCTTACCATAGTGGTCGCTAGGGTGAGTGCCCGGCCGCCGCACCGGCCCCAGGGCCTCTCTCTCCCCCGTCCCTTGACCGCCGCGGTTCAAAAATAGATAGACTACTCATTTACCATCTTGCAAGGTCCCTTGAAAGGAAGGAAATGAGCGGTAACAGAGACATATTCTCTCCGCCCCTCTACTAGTCAGTCTCTTCATCTGTCTGTCTATCTAGTACTCTGAGTCCATCCATTCTCTACAGGAAGAACAACTTCTTGTGTTTCTTTGAGAAACTTGGTCTGCGGATTCGTAAATGCAACTGTATGTACTGTGTGTACGTACCTACCAAAGCAGGGCTAGCCTAAGGAAACATGGTTGTTTTTGGTTGGTGACTGTACAGCACAATTTACTTACTGACATGGTAGAGCTGTCAAGTCAAGAGGGTAGCTAAAGGACCATAGTACACAGTCAGCTATGGTCTGTTCCAGAACAAGGTTGGCCTGTGGGCCAGTCTACAAAAGACGGATCCAAACATAGGAACCGACTAATTCCCTTTCCCTCTCCAGTATGTTCCATTGTTTCAATACACCACCCTTCTCGAACCGGGAGACCTGTTTGACCAGCCAGACCAGTCAGGCCAGGCCAGACCAAGGCCTCCAAACATGTGCTGACAGATTTCTGTGGTTTGATGATGATGGCCCTGAATAATTTATCCCCCAGAGTCACAAAAAAGAAAGAAAGGTAAAAAATAAGAATGAAAAAAAGGGTCCACACAAAGCATCGCCAGCCTCGAAGCATGGGACCGAGAGAGATGAGGGATCCTCCTCTGACCCTACCGCCAGGTCAAAGCAGCCCCATGTCAAATCAATGTCGATAATACCCCGAAGCCAGCCTCAAAATGCCCCGTGCGTGAGCTTTTTGCGCTTCTTGGCTCTGGCTCTCTTTTTCTCTCTATTGCAGCCAGGTAAGGCCAGCCCTTGCCTCGCTTCCATTGTCTCCCTCATCTTGTAGATATGACCTTTGAATCCGGCCCTCTCCTTTTCTTTATTTTATTTTTTACCTGTTCCCCTTCTCCTTCTCCACCTCCTCTCCTGCCTTCAAGTCTCTCGTCTCTTGTTTGCAGTTTCCGTTCCCAGCTCCCAGCTGTAGAAGACCTGCCCAGTTGAGTAGAGCTGCATATCCGCCGTCGCAACCACCAACCAGCCTCGTCTCTCTCTCTCGGTGTGCCCGGTTCCGGTCCGCCCATTTGACTACCAACTTCCGCCTAGTTCGGACGCCGAAATCCCACCGGTCCCTAGTCACGGTTTAGTAGTCGAGTATAGATTCATATATCTATCAGCCACCGCCCCTCCCACAAACTAGCACGAACGACAGCATTCTACCCTCCAAAGTATCGACTGTGAACAAACCTGCCCTGTTCAATTTCGAAAACATACAACAAAACGCTTTGGAACCTCAACAACTCTCTTGTTCACTGTCTCGGACACAAATACAGACCAGCACTTACACACACGCACCTCGAGTCAAACATACTCACGTGCACCGAACCTGTCATCTGCCCGACGCCGTCTCTCCCTAGCCCTGACACCCTTCGCCCTATGACACTTTTATACATCTTGCCAACCTAGCTTTTTTTCCTTCTTCTTGTTCTTCTTGCAGCGTCTCCATTCTCCAAGGTCAACGTCTCGCACTACACAAACACAAGAGTCGACGACTTCTGCACGCACAGACTGCGAGATCTTCATCTCTACAAACCTAGCGACCACACACTGTCCGCCCCTCCTCCTGCTCCGAGACCAAGACCAACAACACTCTTCGCCAAGATGCCTCGTCGCTCTCGCGCCAGTCGTTCCTCCTCTTCCTCCTCCTCTCGCTCCGCCCAGGTTGCCCAGCGCAGGATCATCCGGCTCGGCAAAGCCCAGATGGACGAGCTGCGGGCCTACCGCGCCGACCCAGACCAGTTCTACCGCCAAAAGGTCGACCGCGAGTGTGAAGAGATCAAGCGTAGCTTTTACCAAAAGCACAAGCGCAACAGGATCTTCCTCCGTGTGCGATCCCGCTCCCAGTCGCAGTCCTCCCAGGTCTCTGACCTGTAATCTTCTCTCTCTCTCTTTCCTTTCGTCTCTGGTACGTTTCCCTTGTTCAGGTTGGGCCCCCCCCCCTTTTTTTTTTTTGGAAACAAACCAGCAGCTAACATGTACTTTTTTCCCCCCCACCTAGATTTTTAATGTTCATTGTACAACACAAGACGAGGGCGGCATGATCCCCACGGCATCTATTGGCTGCGTCGGCAAGGCGTTCAGGGAAGCCGGGTCACACGGGTGATGTGATGTGATACTTGGTCTACCATCTTATAAGGAACGGAGTTTCTGGTTCATTTGGGGGGATTCTTTTTCTTTGCTTGTTTTTTCTGTCTCTTTTGGGTGTTATCTTGGGACCACCACGTCACTTTGCATGGCATTCATAGTGATCGGAGGGAGGCGTTGTGATTCTTACATGCACTTTATTGATTGGTATGGCGGCAAAGGCGTTAATGAGGTTACTCCAGTCGATACCTCTGTTCTTTCTCCATCTTAGGCATGCAGAACGGATAGATAGTCAGTTAACCAGCCAGTCTGAACCATTTCTGGTGGTATGATTGATATCTCAAGAATTCATAATATCAGCAAAAAAAACTCCAAGAGCATCAGTTTCCTCCCCACCTGCACAAGTCTTCTCCCGTACTTGAAATTTAGTTTACAAACTGTGTCACCAGTATGTGTACGTGGACACGTGCGTCTCGTCCCATGACTTCCATCTCTGCTAGCGGCGTCTCAATTGTCCACCAGCACTGATTCTCTCACAACAGTCACGACGCTTCTGCGTCACCAAGGAAAAGGGAAGAAGAAAAAAGAGAATCGAAGAAGTAAGGAGTAAGAAGTAAAGAATTGTTCAATTAATAAGCTCGCCTAATGCCCCACCCTAGAAACTCCGTAATAGGTCTCAGCAGACCAACGAGTTGGGTATCTCCCCTTGTTCGTTGTACTATTCACCAGACGCCTCCAAACCAAATGCTCCTATGCCCCATTCAGTGCATTTTGAGAAAAGATTTTCATCGCGCATCGCCGTTCACGCCGGCATCTCGTCCTCCTCTATCAGCCGGCCTAAGATGAGGCTCTGTATAACAAGCTCATCGCTCAAGACGCGGAGTTTCTTGAGCGGAGGCGCTGCAGACCCCCCACCGCCCTTTCTCTTCCTCTTCTTCCCGCCTGCTGAGAGCGGCACAGCTTCTGTGAATGGGTTGGTCGTACCAGCCATCTTCTCGTCGACATACACCCAATCAAATGGATGGCCCGCGTCCTCCATCGCTCTGAGCTGCTCCCTCGCCTCGGCCATGGTGTACACCCTAGAGAGCGAAGCACCCAGGACCCGCGCCAGGAATATATAGGGTGCCTTCCTACTCTCGTCGGCACGTCCCATGACCACGAGAATCCGTGACTGGTTGAGAAGTTGTGGCCGGTACCGAATGACCTCCCTGAGCTTCGCCGTCGCGGCGTTGTAGGTCGGCAGGTTACGCGACCTTATCGCGTCGCCGAGGAAGGAGGAATTTCCAGCACAGAGGAGGTAGTTGGACCAGTCGACGAGCTCCTGCTTGCTTGTGCATGTGGTGATCCAGCGCTCGTGGATACAAGGGAGGCCAAGGGCGAGTGCCTGCATGTATTTGACCTTGCGCGAGTGGCCATCAGCAATGAGCGCTGTGAAGCCTGTCTCGCGAGCAGTCGAGACGAGCTCAATCTCGTCGTCAGGATGCGATGCTGGCGATGTAGTTTCGCAGTCCGTGCCCTGCGCCGAGGACGCCTCGAACAACTTGTCAAAACCATCCGTCAGAACCTTGCCCCCGGCCTGTTTGATCTTGTTCGTGATCTGCTCGGAGCGTGCTATTCTTGAGTTGTATTGTGCATCCTTCTCTCCCGCCTGTCTGGACTGGAAAGATATGGCGAAAACCATCCCTACAAAGAGCTTTGTTCCGTGGCCTATCTCCCGTGGAGCTGGTGGCGGGTTTTTCATGGAGGTTCTGCCAGACCTCGACAGACGCGTACTCTGCTCGAAAGTCGGTGTAATGGGCGACCTGGCCAGCTCGTCGGTCGACACAGATTCATTTGATGCGAACGACTTCCTGGTCTTTCTGGTCGACACCCGGGGCTTGCTTGGCATGGGGTTGGGGACAGCCCTCGAGCTCTTCAGACGGTGGGCTTTAGCAACCGCAGGAGAGCTCTGAACATCGTCCGTCAAGGACGGCGTGGCCCCAAGGCGTGGTGAATCGTCTGTGAGCGGGGTTGCCTTTTCAGAGTCAGACAGTGCTGGCGTTGTAGTCAAGCTGCTGAGAGACGATGTGGAGCTCGACCGTGGGGCTGGAGAGGTCGGCGGGGCGGTCACTGGAGCCGGATGAGGCGCTCCACGACGCCTTGCTCTGGTATTTAAGGCTGGCGCAGGGGGCGATGTTCCGACGTCACCACCTTGATCATGTCCGTTACCTTCTGAAGGATGGCCAGTAGCAAGCACAGTATCTGGAGGCGACGTACGGTCCTCTGGTTGTGGTTGACTCGGCGGCGTCCCAACCCGCGAAGACCTCCTGGATACAGCTTCCGAACCTGAGCGGGCCGGCGAACTCCGCAAGGCCATGCCACCAGTCTCAGATTCGAATGCTTCTTCTTCCTCCTCCTCCTCCGAAGAGTGGGGCACCGTATCATCTAATGGTCGAACATGCAGGTTCAGAGGACTCGTCTCAGGAACTTCATCCGTACGAGCTGCGCTTCCGTCTTGCTTGGCGTTTGCCTCCTCTTCTTGTACATTGGGCTCAGACGGAGCAGGAGCAGGATCCGTGTTCGGAATCATGGCCTCATTGCTAGAAAACCCCCCAAATGGGTCCAACGCATCATGTTCTGGCGCATAACCTTCTTCTAGACCGTCTGGCGAGAGCTGTGTAATGCCGTCCTGCAAGGGTTCAACGGCATGCTGAGTAGCCTCTACCGATTTCTGGGAGTCTCTCGTAGAGGATCCCTCACACTGGTCCAGGTACCTCTGAGCATCCGAGGCCAGCGGTGACTCATCCTGTCTTGTTGAGGGAACCACGACATCCTCTGCATTAGCAGGACGCAGCCGCTCGAACTTGATGGCCCTTAAGCTCTGTGCAGCTGCCGCTTTTCGTAGGGCCACAAGTTGGCGGCGGCGATACTCCTCATCGTTATCATCATCACTTTGGTCCTCACCAAGGCCACCTTCCGACCTAGCATGTGCCTGCGTAGGCTCCTCCTGCTGAGTATTGTGTATGGGCTCGTATACCTCAATGGGAGCCCTCCGTGGCGCAAAGTGAAATGTCCTGGACACCCTGTTGATCCTTGTCTTGTCATGCACTATGCGTCCCTGGTCCTCGGCCTTCTGCTCTTCTCCTTTCTGCTGCTGCTCCTCCTCCTCTTCATGATCCCCCTCGCCCCTGTCCTTCTCTTGCTGAGGAGAGATATCGTATTCCTCATCGTACTCCACAGGAAAGACCGGAAGACTGGAAGGAGCAATTGGTAGTGGCGAGGGTCCAACAAAAATCCTCTTGAGGGGCGATGGATTCGGAGAGATCGTGTTGAAAGGGCGGAGGTTGTCGGGAGAAGGGCGCGATGAGGTTGGGCTGAAGGTTGGTCTGTAGGCGGAAGAGAACTGGGTCTGCTTGAACATCTGGGAGCTGGCCATCAGCGACGCTGTTGCTGCCGCCCCGACCCCGGACAGGGGATTTCTCGGCGGTGCTGGCGTCTGGGGGTTCCCATGGAGGTGCTCAGGCGAGTCTGGGACGGAGTCCTGAGTGCCGCGGCGACCGAGGGCGCTGAAATCGAAATTGACGGCGCCGGTGTCTTGATCACTCAGGGTAACATTCTCGTTGGTGGAGGCAGGGGTATGATTGGGTCGCTGCGACAAGACAGCCGCGTCGAGAGGGTCGGAGGCGACGGGGTCGTCGGCGTGGCCAAGGTATTGCTCATAGCTCCTCCCATCGTTCGACTGCGTCGGGGATTGTGAGTACTCCATCCTCTTGGTGAGTGCCTTGCCTGAGCATGTGTGCGAGATCAGGCCCGTGCCTTTCTGATCGGTGGATAGATTGCTATTGCCGTTGGTGTGACCATGGCCTTCGTCGTCGTCGTCGTCGTCGTCGTCGTCGTCGTCATCACCTCTGGGGAGGATAGCAGGACTGCCAGCTCGGGCGCGAGGCGGGACACAGCCGGGGGTGCTTAGCGGATGACCAGGCGTCTCATCTGGCTGAGCTTGGCGCGGACTGCTGCTGCGTCCTGCAGGTTTGACGGTGCGATGTTGACGGACAGCTCGTCGAGATGGTCGTTGTGGTGGCTGGGAGGGAGGAGAGGAGATGTGACTGTCCGACGCGTCTGCGCCGCCTGTGATCCGAGCTTCCATGTCGCAATCCGGGCCGGCTGCAGAAGCGCGCCCAAGACCCCTGCGCAGGTCCTGGACAGTCGCATCGGCAGCGGGTTTCAGGCTCGTTAGGTCTTGTTCCTGTTGGTTGACAGCGGCCAGTCTGCCGCCGCGGGGCCCTGCATCTGCTAGACCTGCTCCTAGATCTGCACATGCACCTGAACCTGCACAGACACCCGCATTTCCAGTCGATTTAGACTTTGCAATTGACTCTGAAGATCTCGCGGTCGATCTCGCGCGTGTTGGCACCCGACCACCGAGAAACGTCTGCTTGACCTTGGCAGGCCTCGACTGCTGCTGGTCGTACTGGCACCGAATCAGGGCATCATCGACGTCCAGCGGCTGACCTGGCGAGCTGCTCCTCTCTCCGACGCCATGGACGCGATGCATGTAGCTTATGAGGGCCTGGCTATCCTGCGACTCGACCTCGCCAGCCATGGCCCGCCTTGCTGCCTCTGTCAGGCTCGTGGGGGCTTCTGGGGCCATCTTGACCGGTTGACGAGCATAGCGGCAGAGTCATGAGATGGGCCAAGAAGAAGAATCGTCTAGTAATAGACACGAGATCTCGCAGATGGGACGAGAATTACTTCTGTACGAGAGGAGGAGGAGGATCTTGAGAAGCTGGAGGGTGCAGCAGAGATGGCTACGGTACGCGGGGTCTGAACAGCCGCTGCTGCTCTTACCTCGGTGGAAATGACCCGTGGCGCCTAAAATCGCGTCTGAACAATTTGATTGATTGACTGGACCAACTGGTCGGATTGATTGATCCATTGATCGGATTAACCTGATGCATCTCCAATGGTGCTGATTGATGACGCCTGGCGCTGTGGACGCGAAAGCACGTGCTCGCGCAAGCAGCAAGGAGTAACCATCGAGGGTGAGACAGGGACATTCCCATTAGCCAGTTGGGCTATTATGGTGCATAGCGTTGAACATACATTGTAGTACCATAATACTAAGTAGCGGCACTAAACATGCAGGACGCGTTCATCGCAATTGCCATGTTTACATGGTAATCGTATATTGACCTCCTCTTCTCTCTGTGCCTCTTGCTCCTTATTTCCCGCGTGCTTCATTTTATACACATTTCATCCAACTTTTATCCTACCACGACAACGACATGACCTCCTCCTTCTTCTCCTCCTAATTCTACTACGTTCATTTAATACATACAATAATAGTGCTATGGTCGCAGCCTGCTGGTTCCCCCTCCACGTCTGAAACTTACACGAGATATAGTATTTTTTTGGGGTCACAACACGAGTACCACCTGCATACGACGCCACGTCTTGGATCCGTCAGAAACAACTCATCAACACAAGCTGCTTGTACACACACCAACACAGACCAAGGCGCAGTCATCATCCTACAAGGGTAGGCCCATGCGTCCGTTGCTCTGGCAAGTCCATCAGGAAGTGGATCCTCCTCACATCCTCCTCCAGGAGATCGACTGCACGCAACTCAACCAACCACCCGCAAACAAGGATCTGCTGGGCTCAACGTCGAAGAGGGGAAATGAGCATCGCACCATCATCAAAGCACCCTCACTCACTCTGGCTGCTGGGCATGACAACGTCAACAACAAACATTGTACATACTTAGTACATACATAACAACCTCGACCGAGGCCAGCCTCGTTTAGGCTCTTCTGACTCTTTTTTCTTCTGCTCATCATCATATCTCTCTTGGGTCTCATCAAAAGACGATACTTTGATCACCATTTCTCGACTTCGCCAATCTTTTATTCTCCAACTTTGCGCCATTGCTGCGCGTCATCTGCCTCTCTTCCTCTCTCTCCCTCTTTCTGTGTGTCATTTAGTCTCTCCTTCTTTCCACGATCTGACCCAGTCCGGCTCTGGACCAGGCTTCAAAATCTCCCTCTCTCTCTCTCTTTCCATAGAACGTTCTCTCCTTTCTCAACCGTTCTGGGGTCCCTTACCGCATCCTGACCTCCACTTACAACCCACCTGGTCCACTCTTTTTTTCCTCTCTCCCCCTCTCCCCTCACTGGATTCTCTCTCTAATTGTCTTTACAACGGCCACCAAAGCCAGTGCACGGCCACGCCGGCCAAGGTACGGGGCACAAGGAAACCCAAGAGCACAGAGCAAAGCTCGGCTTCAACGCTCATTTAGGAGGAGGACCGCCAGCAGGGACAGGAGCCCACCGCCGTACCAAACCAATCCTCTCGCCTGCCAGCACACCAGGCTCAGCAACAGCAGCAGCTTTACCGCCTCTGCCAGCAGCTGGTCCAGGCCCCCCCCCCAGGACCACCCCATTACGTCGCAATCTCCAGCCGTTCTCCACGGGACGCTGCCGCAGCCAGGAGCCCGCAAGCCCTGGTCCACTGGTCCACTGGTCCACCATCCACCCCCATGAAAGGACGGGCACACCACGCGAGCAGAAGGATATTGTCCAATGGTACTTACATCTTGGTAGCCCCTGCTACAAGAGTTGTATTGAGACTCTCTTCTTGAGGGATCCAGGGTGCTGTTATCTCGGCCAAGCCCAGCAGCCTGTCGCCGCCCCTGAGTTGAAACATTTCTTTCCATCAATTTCGATTTGTCTGCTCCATGACCGCTACTCTCTTCACAATTTGTCTCTTTACCACCTGTTCCAACACTCTCTTGCACCACAGCCAGTATTTTCACCCCTCTTTACACCAAAAGGCTTCCCTCGTAGCCAACAGGAGATCGACTTCGGCCTGGAGACAGCGCCACAGGCGTGCCCGTCGCGCTCCGTCCAATCTTTTTACCACACGCGCCAACAACAAGAGGAGGCATCGGTCCTCGTGCCTGTCCTGCCCTTCCGGCCATATTGAGCGCCTCTCACAAGGTTTAACGAACCTCAGCGTTACGTCACCCGTAACAGATCCAGCATCACCGTCGAGAAGACTGCACAGTCAATTTCAACCAGGCGAGACGCCGGTTCTGGGAGCCCTCTACAGCCTACACAGCACGATGGAAGACCTCGCGACCCGGAAGGCTGGCCACTCCCGGTCGACGTCTGCAAGCAGGCGTCACGTGTCGAGGCTCTCGAGGTCGGAGACGATGCCGCCGCCACCACCACCACCAGCAGAGGAGCTCTTTGACTCGCCGCCGTCGTCATTTGGGGCGCGCTCGACACGGTCTCTGTCCACCACCTCGCGTAACTCGAACAGGCTGTCTCTCACGCTCCCCATCGCCCTACCGACCAATGCGCCATCGAGGCCTACCCCAATCTCGACTACAGTCCCGTCTTTCCCGCCCACGCCCGGTGACACTCCCACCGTGCGATCACCCACCGACGCGAACGACTTCATTCATGCCATCGCCGCCCAGGAGAGGAGGGTGCTCGAGCTCCGCGAGGACCTGAAGAGCGCCGAGGCCGAGCTGTCACGCCTCAAGAAGCAGTGGGGCGCATTCGACTCGGTGCGCAAGCGCAATGCCATGGTCAATGGCGAGCCTCTGCGACCGAGCCCCCAGAGCTCGCCTGCCGTGGATGACGTCGAGGGCAAGACGCGCAGCGTCGAGCTGGACAGGAGGCGAACCATGCTGATGAGCCAGCAGCTGAGCAAGGAGGCGACAACGCCCACCTCGGGCCGGAGACGCGTCATGCGCGGTGGCCACACTCGCGCCTTGTCCCTGCTCTCGCCGACCAAGCCAGATGAGGGCTTTTCCCTTCTCGACGATGCCCTGGTCCGCCACAAACCCGCGGTGAAGGACTCGGAGCCTCACCTGCAGAACGTGGGCCGCCGCCACCACCATCATCACCAACATCCTCCTCTGGCCGCCAACGGGATCTCGAAGCGGGCGACCTGGACACCTCGGTCGTCAGCCAATTCTCCATCGCCCGGCGTGAAGCAGATGGCTGAGGATTTCAAGGCAGGGCTGTGGACCTTTGTGGAGGATCTGCGCCAGGTGGCCGTCGGCGACGAGCCCATCACTGGCACACCCAGTGGTGGCGGGTACAGGAGGGTCTCGGGCCGGCAGAACGAGAGCGACAGGGACACGATACGGGCCTCGAGCTCATCTTCACGGCCACACGTCGGCAGTATCTTCAGCAGCAACGACCACACGCCCACCCCATCGACACGCTTCTGCGATCCCCTCTCAGAGTCCGACACCGCCAACCTAGGCCGGCCCAAGCGCACCAACTCGAAACGGGCAAAGCACTTCTCCTGGACCCCTCTCACCGTCGACGCCTTTGACGACGCCGACTGGAGCAATTGGGAGAGCCCGCCAGCCGCACCCTCGCCCAGGTGGAGTGGCACCACCGTCAACGGCGACATCATTACAACAGCCATCCCGGAAGGGAAGGGCGATGAGAACGACTCACTGTGAGACACCACCGCTCCATTACTTTATCTGCTCTCTCGACTTCGACCTGCCCGCCCTCCACATTTCTCGCTCCTCCTTTTCCACCGTCTCACAGCTCGGGACGGAGTTGTTCATCGTTCTTCTCTGCCGTCCTCTCACTAGCCCAAGCCTGTCCCTCTCTCCCCATCCCCCTCCCCATATTGACCACCTCCACCAACATCAACCAAGCAAATTCCTCGCGTTTTGATATTCGTCTGCTTACCCTGTGCGCCTTGGCTCCCCAACCCAAGACTAATCACCGTGCCGCCCACAGCAAGGACAAGACCTCGACACCGTGCCACCGCGAGCCTCCCGAGTCCCCTCCGCTCTCAGCAGTGAAGATCGAGGAGATGCTCAAACAGCTGTCTCCCGGCAACCTGAAAAGGGCCACGAGCGATTTCATGAAGGAGTGGGAGAAGAGCCTTGGGGAGCCAGCCATTCCCATCAAGGACAAGGCTTGTTGAGACGAAATGTCAGTAGATAGATGGCGATCGAACCACACCTCGGAGAGGGTTCGGTGTACCGCTTCATGATCTTTGTGAGGCCACGAAGGGAGGAGGGAAGGAGGAAGCATAAGTTCAGACAGGGACGCTCGGAGTCAAAAAAGCGGCAGGGGAAGAAATTTGGAGACAAAATTTCGGGCTTTGAATTTATGCCCTCTTTGTTTCTCCCTACTTTTTTATAGAAAAATTGGAGGACTGCTCTGACGGCGCCACCAAACGCATCTCACGACGCCATGGCACGACACAAGGGAGCGCACCTATAGACACACACACACACACATGCATGCATATATATGTGCAAGTTTGATAGATGTGTGTCGATTTTTTGTATCAATGATAATGACTGCCTGCCCTCAAGGAAATGTGATCCGTCACTCGTCACACTTTGGAAATGTTTGGCTCTCTTGCTAAATATTGAGCCGCCGTTCACGTAGTTATGTCTCTTGGATTCTCGAGCTCGTCCTTTGTTTCGTCTATCACACCCAAACTTCACTTGGCCCCCGTTCACTCTATGGCGTCCTGAGAAAAACCTTATAAAAGGTATCTGCTACTACACCCACCCCCTGGGTCGAGGAATACTGTGCACTACCCAAGACGCGAGAGAGATTTCAACTAGGCAGGGCCAAGATTGATCAATCAGTCAAAGAGGGTAGTCCGTATAAATGAAGCAACCATCAAGACTTATCATTGACAATAAATAGCTAATTTCGTTGCCGTAACACAGATATTTCAAGGCGTATGCTTTATTATAGGTAAAGATCACCTTCGTTTTGGCCTGCTTTCAACTTTATGATCTATCATTGGGATAAACATTTCAATATCGATGAAATGAGTACTGTAGGGGGGGGGGGGCGTGTCTCAAATCCCGGTCAACCGTTTCTGCGTCTTGCTCAGGTATAAAGTTATAAGCTTACCTAAGTAAGTAGGCCTCCAATCTCGAATCGATAATTGATCAGAGGTCAAAACCATGATAATCCGAATACTTGGCTCCTCGGTGTCTGTCTCCGTTTTGAGCGTGTTGCTAGTTAAGAAAGAAGTACAGAACTTTGGACAAAGAACAAGAAGAGAGAAAGGGGGGGGGGGCAAAAGCTTCACAACCCAGAGCTTCTGGAAACTTTCTGAGCCCTTCAAGAGCAAGACGAAATCAGATATCGAGAAAATAAAAAATAGTCAATTCAAAAGGGAGCCGAAGACAAACTTTTCAGCCTACCTTGAGGTTCTTGCGCAGCATGTCGGTGGCTTCCGCAAAGTCAACCACTACCTTGCCTGTAGTCGGTGAGATCACAAAGATCGACTGTTGGAGCCGGTTGCTACTGGGTGACCGGCTCTTTATCATTTAATACAGTAATTTCCCAAGAAGCACATATGCATCTACTTGAACAATATGGAAAGAAGAAACTCAATTCAAACAATATGCACCAGAGGTCATGTATCTATATCTGTGCTCGAGGTGGGTCATGCATACAATACAGAAAAGAAACAACGCGCCCATGGACCTCGCTCGATATCTGCCCGCCCGTCTCTATCTGCCTTCCGCTGCAGCTGCTTCGGCTTGCTTGGGCTTCTCTCCTTGTACTTATTTTCATACAAAACATCCAGCACTCGCTCCCGAGGTCGTTGACATGATGGTCCTGCAGGCCAGCTTAATCGTCCATGACAGAGGCAAACTTGTCAAGCATGGTCTGTTGTATCTCCTCGTACTGCACAATGGGTTAGCACTCTAGCGGGTCGAAAACGGATTGGTTGGGAGATGGAAGGCTGGAGGAATCGACATACCTTCTTGCTGACGGCCTCCTGGCCGTCGCTAGGCTGCTCGAACTTCAAGCTCCTCAACTGCGCCTGCAGGTCCTGCGTCGCCTCGCGCACCTTGGCCCAGCTCTGGCCCTGCGCGATGGCCTTCTGAGCCTCGTCGTGGAAGCCCACCATGAGCTTCATCATCCACTCTGTCTTCCAGATGGGGCAGAACTGGTCGTAGTCGGAGTAGCCGTTCTGCTGCAGGAAGTCCTCCTTCAGCAGGGTTGACATATCCAGGGTGATCTTGTCGGGATCACTCAGGGCACTCTTGCCGACCAGCTGGACGACCTGGTCGAGCTCTTCGGAATCGGACAGCAGCTGCTTGATGCGGTCACGCAGGCGCGGGAAGTCGGGGTACTCCTTCTCATACCATCGGTCCAAGACGGTCGTGTACTTGGAGTATGAGAGGGAGGTGTTGATGGAGGGGAAATGTTTCCGCTGGGCGAGCTTCTTGTCGAGACCCCAGAAGACCTGCACGATACCGAGGGTGGACGAGGTGACGGGATCGGAGAAGTCACCACCAGGGGGCGACACAGCACCGACAATGGAGACGGAACCCTCACGCTCAGGGGAGCCAAGAGACTGGACCTTGCCGGCACGTTCGTAGAAGGAGGCCAGCTTGGCACTCAGATAGGCGGGGAAACCCTGATCAGCAGGCATCTCTCCCAGACGACCTGAGATCTCACGCAGAGCCTCAGCCCAACGTGACGAGGAGTCAGCCATCATGGCGACGTCCATGCCCTGGTCACGGAAGTACTCGGCGACCGTGATACCAGTGTAGATGGAAGCCTCACGGGCTGCGACCGGCATGTTGGAGGTGTTGGCGATCAGGGTCGTCCGCTTCATGATGGGCTCCCTCCGGCCCTCCACCTCGATCGTGAGCTCTGGGAAGTCCTTCAAAACCTCTGCCATCTCGTTTCCTCGTTCCCCGCAGTTGTGAACGAGCATGGTGTTGCCAAGCAGGAATTGGTGATCGGTGTCGTCGGCGAGAGTGATGCCGTAGTACTCAGCAGCGGGCTTTTTGTCGATATCAAAATAAACAGGTTGAGGCTTACGCTCAACGTGGATAGGAATAGGGAACTTCTTACGCTCCAACGCGCATTTGCTAAGAATGGACTCCAAAACTCCATTGCCATCGCTGCCACTCATGTAGACGGCGTAGGCTTTCTTGTGGTTGACTCCTTTGACAACCTTGGCCTGTTCGACAGTTACAGACACGCGCACGCCCAGGGAGCGCGCAATCTTGACGATACCATCGCAAATAGCAACATGGATGGTCTTGATCGTAGCGCTCGGTTCGTCGCGTTTGACATGGCCGTCAGAGTCGATGAGTCCTGCGAGGAAATGCTCACGAACTTCAATGGACTCATATGCCAGGTAGTCGGGGATGGCCTTTGCGTGTTGACCATCAGGACCACGTACACCTGTCTCCTGGATGATACGCCAGAATACGTTGCCGACATTGAGTGCTTTGCGCTTTGGAGTACCGACAAAGGTAGTTGTAGGGCGCAAGCTGACAGTCATGTCGCCGATGCCACTGAAATTCTCCTTGACAGCCTTCGTGACGTTTGTGGGCAACTCTCCAAGAGTTTTGCGGCCATGATCCGTGTTGCTTGCGTGGGTTGAGTGCGTATTCTCCTTGGACCCAAGAGCGTCGCCCTCGGGGCCAGGCGTAGTAGCGGACTCTTCCATGTCGCCTTTGGTGGCATTGTGGCTCTTGTAAGAGTACTTCTTGTACTCACGGTGGTCGACCTCGAGGTCAAATGAAGCACCATACAGCTCGATCTGGTCCTTAATAGCAGTGTCGCGGGGGTCAATGGAGAATTTAGTTCCGCCGTAGTATCCATCACCAACCCAGAAGCCCAAAAGATAGGCCATTTGACCAGCCAGACTCCCGTTGTGCCCATTCTTTTCAAGCATCGCGGACAGACGCTCGACTTCGACATGCACAGGATGGAGGAATTGCTGCGTAGCTTTGCGGACATGTGGCCCAAGCAAGGCAACATCACGGGCCTGGATCGTCCACGTGAAGTCCTCAGTTTGGACGCTGTCCGAGAAGGCCTTGGCAAGGGCCTGCGCAGAAGCTTCACCACCATGAGTTAGATGGTCCCAGGACCTGGTGAAGAGCTTGACAAGACGGATAGATCGACCACGCGGTCCAGACATGTCCTGAATGGTGTGCCAGTCAAAGTAGGTCACAGATGTGAGCTTCTTTCCACGCAGAGTGTGCGTGGTGGTGCGAATATGCTGAGGGGTAGCCACCACAAGCAGGTGAGAAGCATTGCAAGTGAAAGAGACTTCTCTAACAATCTCCTTCTGATGCAGCGTCTTGGTCGAGACAGAGTACATCGTCTCAACGCCACGAGGGAGTCCGACGACATCGCGGGGAGCACCATCTTTGCCCAGTACTCGGTCGCCGACGGCGATGGTCTCAATGGCCTGAGTCGTTCCGTTGGCCATCATGACAGGCGTCCCGGCAGCGAAGCAGCCCACATAGACGATCACATCAGAATTGGAGAACTTGGAGACGGACTGCGAGATGACAGTCTTGCCGCAGCCAAAGGCGCCAGGGATGGCGACAGTCCCACCCTGCACGGAAGGGAAGAGAGCATCCAGGACCCGTTGGCCAACTAAAAAAGGGCCATCGGCCGATTTCTTCTCGGTAGATGGACGGGGCACGCGCACCGGCCATGTCTGCATCATGCCGTACTCGGTCTTCTTGCCATCGAACTCGACCTCAAGGATCTTCTCGTCGACCGTGTAGCTGCCCTTGTCGGCGATCTTGGTGATGGTACCCCGGGCACGGGGCGGGAACAGGATCTTGTGGTTCGTGATGAAGGAGTTCTCGTAGACGCTGCCCCAGACGTCACCGCCCGAGACGTGGTCGCCAACCTTCATAGATGGAGTGAAGTCCCACTTCTTCTCACGGTCGAGGGCGTTGGCAGCAATGCCACGAGGGATGTAGATGCTCTTGGCAATGTCGGAGATCTTGGCGAGGGGTCTCTGGATACCGTCGTAAATTCCGTTGAGCAGACCAGGGCCGAGCTCGACGGAGAGTGGCTTACCCGTCCGCAGGACAGGATCACCAACCATGACACCGGCTAGGAAGGAGGTTCATGATGTCAGTATCTGCGTGTCCCTACACTTTGAGCACAAGTCTGTAAGCTGCAAGCCATACCTGTCTCCTCGTACACCTGAATGGTGGCCTGGTCGCCGCTAATCCGAATGACTTCTCCGACTAGCTGGTCGTTGCCCACTTTAACCTGCGCAACGTGTCAGCCAAGTTCCCCTTCCCTTTCCTAATTGTTGGCAGCGAAGTGATCATGAGGGTCCTCGTACCAGTTCGTACATAGCCACGCCAATCATGTCCTCGGCAACCACGACGGGCCTATAATGTACATGTTAGTAGTCGATACAACGTGGAGGACGGTTCGAGGGGCTATATATCGTCGTGAAGGGGCTGTTGAATGGTGGTTGTCTACGCACCCGGAGACGGAATAGATCTTGCCTATAGACGCAGCATATCAGATTAGCCAGAGTAACAACGACAGGCAGGCAGGCAGTGCAAGAAGGGCGACTCACCATAGTGCTCGCCGGAATTCTCCTTCTGCTTTTATGATGGCATGTCTGGTCAGTAAGGCTCGACGATTGATAGCTGTGGCGGCCCCCGGGGGGGGGGGGGGGATCTATTTCTGGAAGCTTAGCTTACCGGAGCCATCTTGCGCGGCGTGTTGGAAAGTCGTGGAGGTTCTCTGGCAGGTGAAGATGTCTCGTGGAAGGTAATAGTAGGGTTTCGAGCCGGCCTGCGGGGTGTTGAGGGCGAGGGCGGCGAGGATGTGGTGGGTTGAGAGAGGGGGGAGAAGGCTGAGGGAAATGATGGTGATGATGATGATGAGAGCGCTGGAGTTTCCGGCAGTGGGAGCTGCGAAGCTATCTGCTGCTGCTGGGCGAGCTCGGCTGGCAAGTGGTGGTGCTGGTGGTGGGATGACGCCGTAGGCTCAGGCTCCTCCTCCTCGGCAAAGTCGCTGCTGATAAGGGGCTGTGCTGTGGGCCTGCCGTCTCCGGTAGAGCGCACTAACAGGTCTACCAGCGACGGCCTGGCCTTGAGTTTAGGCCGCAGCCCTAGCATCTTCCCTCTCAGCTTCACCCTGCCCACTCACCGTCACCGTACAATACCCTGTATTACTGCGGGAGGGGGGCCGCCACTGTGCCAGTGCTGCTGCTGGGTGCTGTCGCTGTTGTTGACGCTGCCGCTGCCGGCAGCAGACGCAAACAACTTGCGGCAATTTTGAAATGGTCCTCTCCTGGTTCAGAGATAGTTTAGGTCAAAGGAGGTTTGGACAGTCGAGATGTTGTTGTAAGGATGAGAGAACCGTCAAATGACGCTGCATTGCTGCTCGAACATTGGTAGCCCTTGGAATTGCGAAATGAGGTTTGCAATGCGATCGACTCGTATGGGGGGGCACCTGCGCTATCGCTCATTTCCTTACTGTGTTTGTGACTTGCTATTTTGAGAGCCCCCCGCCAGGGCCAGTAGCCCTTGGTTTGGTCCTGGCTTCCTGGAGGATTCCATACGACCAAGCAAGTCGTATTAAGCACTCGCTTCTTCATCCTTCTTGACTGTCCAGATCCTCAAACTGACTTTCGTCTCTCAATAGCATCTGGTTCTTGAGCTTGACTTTAGACAAGCAACTATCTTCAATTTGGCTTATTCATGCCCGGAAAGAGGCTGCTTGAATTCTAAGAATTGCACAAAATAGAACAGAGCCATTTTTGAAGATTTATGATGACCACAGTCTTAGTTCAACTCGACTTGATCGATGCAAGCCTGCTAGCCAATATATTTGGTGATCCAAATAAGTTATGTAACATTCAATTTTCAGCCCTCGTCTGATCGGGACAAATCCACTCCCCAAGTGAAAATCTAGACAGGGCAAGCAGGCGAAAGTTTATGTATCCTGCCAGAATATGCCAGAATATAAACTTTCTCACGGCTTTCTATTCTTGAAGGCTCCTATAGAAAGCCGCAGTCCTCGTATGAGACTTCCATCCAGAAAATGTTGTTTTTTTTTGTGTGAAATTTTGAGGGTGCAAGTCTTGCTGGTAAATCATGGACGGAACGATCCAACAATCTATCCAGACCTTGGAGCACGGCCTGTTCGCCTAGGCCACAAAATCTTTCATGCCAGTGATTCACGGCTGCTTCCAGAAGGTTGAGGCAGGTACTTCAGCCGTCCAATAATGCGCCGCTGCCAATGAGACATGAGGACGTTCCAAGCACATAGCGAACGTTCAGTTTCGCGGCAGGGTCGCCCGTCGAGACGTCTGGATGACACCAGAAAGACCAGTGCCCAACCATGACGAGGACAGCAGTCGGCAAGCGACTAGATCAGGATTGGTGGCGGTAGGACCGCCGATTGACGCCTTTCACCAACCATCAAACCACCGCCGTCTTCTGCAGATCCACATCATACTCGACATCTGTACGTATTACATATTTTGCCGAAGGGCGGTCGCCCTGACGTACACCAGTCCCTTCGTGTAGGAGATTCCCATCCACCTCGCCGTGAGGGAACAGTGCCACGCTGCCTTGGATTGGTTTGAGCGGATAGGCATTCAGCGTGCCCTCCCTCGTCCCGGGGAGGAAGTATGTCGTCTCACCAGCTTCGAACTCGTCGTTAAGGTAGATGAGGAAGGTGAAGAGTGACGATTGCTTAGCCTCAGGCGGGCTAGAGTCGTAAATGTACGAGTCTTGTGGGCTGATGCCCGATGGGGGCCAGGCGCCATCTAGAGAGCGTGTAAGTAGGTATGCAACCAGCCAGGTGAATTTCCCCTTCCTGGAGAAGAAGCTTTTCACTCTTTCTCTCTTCTCCTTTCAACATGATACATACCGATGTGAGCTCGATATTCGGCGCCAGGGACATATCGATAGACACGAAACCTTCGGTTCAAACCTCGTACACTTCTGCCACCCACACTGGCGGGTACAAACGGCTCGACCCTCCTCCACAAGCCCTCGCAGAACGCAGCATCGGCGATCCAGTAGAAATTGTGTGCTAGTATGCTGACCTCCTCGCCCTCGGCCCGTATCGGCGCATCGGGCGTGAAGCCGATCTTCTCTGCCGCGCCGATGATCTGAATACACTCGTCGGCCGTGAGGACATCCTTGATGAGGTGCAGGTTGGGGACGACCGGGTGCTTGTGATGCGTAGTGACAGGGGGCGGTGAGGAGAAGGTAATGGTATTATCCTGTGAGGCGTGGAGGACGGCGGGGTGGTGATTTGGGGGTTTCCGCTGGAGCCCCGGCGTGGTCTCGATGATCCTGAACCGAGACGTCGTCTTGTCGCTCACGGCAGCGGTCAAGGTTCCGTCCAAAACGCTGTCATAGACCATTTTCCGCTCTCGCCCATCTCGTAGGTCCCAGGCCCGCCGCACCATCATAGGTCCTCCTGACTCGACTTCGAACCCACCGGCCTCGTCGTCGTTGTCGCCACCAGCCGTGTAGTCGACCGGGCCGACCACCCTCAAGATGGCATCCAGAACCTGGAGGACCTCGTGCTGCTGGGCAGTCCTCTTAGCCCCTCCATCACGCTGCTCTGCCAGGCCGCTGATGACGTCGAGATCGCGCACCCACCGGCAGAGAGCACCCAGCTTGGGCTTCTGGCCCCGAATCTTCATCTCGGCCAGCATGATGCGCGCATCGACATAGTTCTGGTCAGCAAGGGCGCCGCTGATGCGCGAGGTGAGGTTGGCGTCGATAGAGGCGATGGCGCCGGTGGTGGAGGCCTGCTTGAAGTCGAAGACGGCGGCTCGCAGATCCTTGCATGCTTTGGACTTGATCAGGCCTGGGTTTTCCGCCAACGCGCGGAGGGTCTCGACAGTGATCTCGAGATCCTCATCTGGGACGATGGTCTGCAGGAGTTTGGGCTCGCAGGAGCTGCTGCCAGTGAGCGTGATTGAGCCCACCGGGGAGGAGGACGAGGGGTCGGTCTTGATTTTCTTTGCCACCGAGCCGCTCACAGCCTGGGCAGCTTGATGCTTGCGCTTTGCTTTTGACTTGGCCATGGTGCTGTATACTGTTTTAACGTCGAGCCTTGTAGTCTGGTCTCGGCTTTAATGGTAGAGGGGTTACTGATGTTGGATGGGGACCATGGAGGGTGCGAGCTAGCTTTGGGTGGTTGAGACGTTCAGACGGGTATCACGTGACATGAGCTAAGATCATGGTGGCGATGTTTCACTCTGTTCTTTGTTTCTTCAGCAAAAAGACTAAAGGAAAGAGTAGGACGGGTTGAAAATGAAAATAAACCCAAATAAACCAAAGAGACATGATGTATGCAACCGAATGTAATTTTCATGCCAAATTAGTAGGCATTGATTCCTTGTACAATACGCAGACCCTTGATCGACAGTTTGAATTGACCAACACTTAAGGTATTGATCATATGAGAATTGTTAATCAGGGAAGGGAACGGCATTCAGAAGTCCTCGATGAATAAAATGACTCAGGACTCGGTTGCAAAGTCGTCGTAATATTACTGCATACCATATTCACAAAATCTACGACATCTCTGTGTGCGAAAACCAACAGGGGCTCGACTTTGCTGATATTCCTTTCGTTACAGCTCAGATGTTTATACATATATACATATGCTTTTACTAAGATGGGAGGGGATAGAGTGGACATATCCTCCTCACTTAGCCCCTCGTTTCTGGCTCCTCGTCTTGTAATGACTCCGATAGAGATTCCCTGCGGGACTGGGTAAGTAGCCTCCCTGCCTGCTCAACCTTGGAAACGGTATGGGTTCTCGGAGCATGAATACTGTCTGTATCTACGAACAGCGTTACCCTCTTCTGTCCTTTTAGACACCTTCTCGTAAGTACACGAGAACCGGCGCATCGACCCAGAATAAGATGACCAGCCTAATATTAATATTACTACCAAGGAAGTAGGCAGTGTACCCCTTAGCCTTCTATCAGGCCACTACTTGTAGTACATTTCAATAGGCCTCCCAGGATTCGTACTGTCCCTTTTTGCTGTCGTTGTGGTAGGTTTATGCGCCTAGACAAAAGATTGTTCAGCCTCCCATCGCAGGCCTAGGACATACGATTCATCTGAGCTCACCTGTGCAGCGTGAGGAGCCGGACTGGCTGCCGCCGCCGCCGCCTTCGTCTTCTTCTTGGAACCATCTGGGGACTTTCTGCGCTTGGAGGCTTGCTTGTCCTGACCATGCTGCTCCTTGGCCTGGTGGTGCTCCTTGGCCTTGTCGATGAGATGCCCGAGACCCTTCTCCAGAGCCTTCCTGGCCTGCTGGAGGCCGCTGCTCTGCCCCACGCCGGCTACTGCTCCGCCAACAGTCGCTGCCGACGTGGCAGCAGCACCACTTGCCTTGTAGGACGATGGTGGTGGTACTTCAGGCCGTGCCGGTGGTGGTGGGAACGCGCCTGGCACATGCATGGCAGGCTCTTTGCCTTTGCCGGCAGGTGACGGACTCGCGCTTGGACTGGGGCGAGGCGGCAGTGGAGGCGGTATTATTGCTTCATCCCCGGCGCTGTGTTGGCTCTCCTCCTCGGCCTCTCCTCCATGCTCTTCCTCTGTTGTGGGCTCCGCTGGTGTGACTGTGGTCGTAGCCACCAGGGCCTCGGAGGATGGATTCTGCACGGCCTCATTGATGCTGGCCCCAAGCACCGCGCTCCCGACATGTGCAGCCGAGGCAGCAGATGTGCTGGCAAGACGCTGGTCGTCTTCTACTATCAGCTGAGGCGGGGCGGCAACCTTCTCTGGCGGTGGTGGCACATGCTGGCTTTCTTCATATGCCGGAGGGGGTTCTGCTGGCCCTGCCATCGTTTGATCTGAATGGTGGAGTGCTTCCGAATACGACAACACTGGGGATACAATGTGACCATCATTTTCCACCGTGCCAGCCGGAGCATCCAACTCTGATAACGGAGAAACGACGTGGCGCTCCTCCTCTATCGAGATTCTTTCCTTGGGCGGGACCGGAGGAGACGCGCACCGCCTTTCAACGGAGCCATCTTCGCCTCCTGGAGACTGGGATCTGTTGATGTTGAGGGGAGGAACCTCGAGGGCGGTGAAGTATCCCTCGATCTCGGCCGAGAGCTCATCACTCGGGCTCTGTGCCCTTGGTGGCGAGTAGGCTTTGTATGTGACTGGTGCTGTTCCTCCTGCTGCTGATGATGCTGTCGATGTGGCCCCTGGACTCGGCGTCCGCGAACGACGGCCAGCGCCAGGCCTGAGTGCGGCAGGATATTTGAGCGGGGATGCGTGCCCGCCAGGTCTCAAAATGGACGGGTGGCGATCTGGTGTCGGATCTGTCGAGGGTGTCGTGAAGAGCTCATCTGGTCCGCCCACAGCGAGATGCGTCGTGTCCTGGCTCATGGTGTCTCGAAGCGGGGGTTGGAAGGATTGCTTTATTTTATGAGCGCAAAACCAAAGTTGGTGGTGATACGCGGCAGTTAGAGAAAGATGAAGGAGAAATCAACAAGGAGGAGAGGCAATGGGTTGTTTTGCAGCGCAGTTTGAGAGAGATTCACACTCCCTCTTCTACTTGAGTGAGGTTGAGATAGTACTTAAATAGCTATGGATGGGCAACTTGGTATCAGGATGCGGGATCCACATGTTGAGGCTGCCTCAGTGGGCGGTGACGGTGAGTGAGGTCAGAAAACAGGGTTCATTTTATGGGTCTGCAGGCCTACAGAGAGCAGTCTTCAGCACAACACCGCCACGAAAGGGGGCGCAGGAAACCCCTGTCAGCCTGAATAGACACGTAGTAGTGTGCTAACCAAGATCAAGCTGGTGAGAATGTTGTGCATGTATGAAGTCGCCACAGATGTTGCAGTCTTCCCCTGTCCAGAGATGCCATGATGTGGTATTCTTGATTTAGTAATGGCCAAAATACATCTGGTTCGTCCGGCCTGGTTCACTTGCTTCCAGTCGTGGTGACAATTACGTTTAAACATCATCAGACATTTGGCTTCAGCCCACTTTCAACGTTGAAAGTGTTCTGATACAGTGACATTGTGGTCATCGAAGGGAAATTGGTCTTTAAGAGAATGCTAGACACTTTCTTCGTTCCAAAAAAAAAAAAAAAAAAGGGAAGGAGACATAAAAAAGAAGAAAAAACCTTCCTGATGTTTTAACTAACATCTCTCTTGACCACTGGCAACAATCTTGTCGGCTCAATAACCATTCTGTACTGGACCTTTTACTTCGGACGTCGGTCTTGCTGGTGTCCGAATCAGTACTTGATTGGTTCAGTTCCGCTTGAGACCCAAGAAGGCGTCTCAATCTTTACGTTTTCTCTAGAAAGCCGGGCTTCTTCATCTGCTATAAAATCCTGAAGAGCATTACATGTGGGCCTTCAACTTCATAAACTTCGGACTCGGTAGTGTATATTTGCCGGAACTGTCTGGTTCGAGGAGGCCAAGCAAGTCATTTATAGTAGTAGTACAGATTCAAGTTGTGCTCTGTTCCCAATTTTACATCAGTCCAAGGTCGGATCCTGTGAACAACAATCACAGGTGACATATGGTATCTTGATCCAATACGACAACACTGGGGATACGACGTGATCATCATTTCCCACCCTGCCAACCGGAGCATCCAACTCTAATAACGGCGAGATGACGTGGCGCTCCTCCGATACGGCTCTTGGATTGGGGTCGTATTACCTGTTGAGCGAATCATCGCCATTCTTGATTTATCTAAGGGTGTCAAAGGAAAGGGCGTATCGTGCGGGGTGCAGAAGATCTTTGTACTTTCCAAGACATCTCTCACAGGTACTCAAGTATATAACATGATAGCAAGTCGTGTGTTCAACCACTGAGCGAGGATACTCTTCAGCAAGGCTGCTTTCCCTTTCTTCTCTCTGGTACTCTTACACAATCCACTCATTATTTGGACTTGTTGATGAAACTTTCACCACTGATCAGGATTGATCTGCATATCGCCAACCATGTCTTCAATGTTCCATCTCGACTTCACCACCCCTTTCCACCACCATAGCTATCCCGCAATCTCACCCACTCGCCCTGAACTATCAGCCACAGGCAAAACCATCTTCATCAGTGGCGGAGGACGCGGAATCGGCACCGAGATAGTAAAGGCATTCGCCCAAGCCGGTGCGGCGCATATCATCGTCATAGGCCGCACCGCCTCGGACCTGACCGCTTCGGTAGCAAGCACCAAGGCCGAATTCTCCTCCACCAGGTATTCAACCATTGTCGGAAGCGTATCTTCAGTCCAAGACATGGCCCAGGCATCTGCAGAGGTGAAGAAGCTGTCCCCTGCAGGCATCGATGTCCTCATCGCCAACGCGGGTTACCTGCATGATGTGGCACCCGTGTCTGCCTTGTCGGGAGACCCCAGTGTCGACAGCGCGTCCACAGCCGACTGGTGGCAGGCTTTCGAGGTCAATGTGAAGGGCATCTACCTGCAGGCCCGCCTGTTCCTCACGCTCGCCCGGCCAGGCGGCGTCTTCGTGAATGTCTCAGCGGGCGCTGCTCATCTCATTCCGGCGATGGGTGAGTTCTCAGGGTACGCCGGGTCGAAGATTGGAGCAGCGCGTGTGGTGGAGGCACTCCAGGTCGAGAACCAGGGCTTCAACTTTTTCAGTCTGTGCCCCGGAGTTGTCAGGTCGGAGATGTTGACCAAGTCCGGGCTCGAGCCTCTCTGCGAAGCGGGCAGCCTGCCAGTCGATGATGGTAAGTTTTGATTCACATGATTACTCTACTGTCTCTCGCCGTACTAGAATTTTCTTTTTTATCTTCTCTTTTCTCTTATTTTTCTTTTCCCCCAATCATTTCCTTCCTTCTCCCTTCACATTGAGCTAACAGATTTTGCTCCCAGCCGACCTGCCAGCGCACTTTCTGGTATGGCTATCTAGCCCTGAGGCCGGGTTTTTGAAGGGGAAGTTTCTCTGGACCAATTGGGATGTTGATGAGCTGAAGTCGAGGGAAGAAAAACTTCTTGATGCAGGTCAGCTGGTTACGGGCTTAATTGGTTGGTCTTGAGTGACATGAAAGCAGTAGGCAGAACTCCATGATGCATTGTGGGCTCTATTATTCCGGCCACAGTTATGTGTGTCCAATGTACTTGAGGACTTAGTTATTTCTGTGTTATTACCTGGGTTACTGATGATTAAAATGGTTCATCTCCTGATGACAAGAAGCTCATTGTGGGAAACAAAATGGGAAAGCCGTCTTGTGAGAGAATTTACTAAATCTATTCTCAAAGTCGCCTGTCTATACCCTGACAATATTGAATCCGCTGGCCAGAATCTCTAGTAACTTTCAAGGCATCTGGTGATGCACAATCATTGGTGAGAATCTCTGCCCATCGTCTGTGTGGCAAGTCCCATAAATTCATTCGCCGTCTCCCTCTTCCAGAACCTTTCTCAGCCACAGCCAGAGGTCTCGCAGCTCGCCTCGGCCCACGTCATGATCGAGGTTCTCATACACGTGTCCCTCAACCTTTTCGCGGGCGATGTACTGGTGCAGCCTCTTTTGCCCTTCCCTGAATAAGCTGATAGGTATCATCTTATCTGCCATGCCGTGAGCGAAGAACCACCTCGGCGCATATGTCCCACCAGTGTCGCCATCGGCCTCGATGCCACTCTCAGCAGGCAGTGATACAGCAACAGCCTTCACCCTGGGGAAATATCCGCTCAGCCCAAATACACCAGCCACCTTATCTCTGAACTGCCCCTTGAGACCCCAGATCGTCGAGACCGCACCCCCCTGACTGAATCCTCCCACCACGATCTTGCCCGGCTCGACACCGTCCTCTATCTGTTTAGCGACCAGGGAGTCGATGTACTGGACAGTCTTCAATATGCCTTCTTCGTCTTTCTCATATTCTTCCTCATTGGATCCTTCCAGCTCATCTTCAGCCTCATGCACAGGCCCCTCTGGCTTCAGGTCATGCGGCCTGTACCAGCAGCGCTGGCCAACGATCCGATCGACATGTGCCGTAGGAAAGACCCATTTTGTGTAAGGAAGTTTCTGGTACATCTGGAACTGCTGGGCGAGCCCGTAGCCTGTGCCGTGGCCATCGTCTCCGAATCCGTGTAGGAAGATGATGGTGGAGTTTTTGGAGGGCGAGGCGGGGGTCTCGAGGCGTTCGAGGATGAGGGGTTCTTGGAGGGTTGCCATCTGAACTAATGAAGTGGCCTACCTGCAGGTGCACCTTATGGATTCTATCGACGAAGAGGGGAGTTTGCTATGTCAACATTAGAGTTATGGTAAATAGTCTGTGACATATACAATCGTTCTCGAAAACGTGTACGTCCCTAGATGGAGAATGAATGATGGGCATGTTTTGGTCAAGTTTGGCTCAGGTGGGTGGGGTTTGACATCCGAGTCAATACGCTGCGACAGCGTTCCTACAGTAGCTGATGATCAAGTACATGGGTGATAGTATGTTGCGCGGGTTATTCGGTATATTCAACCTCACATTTCTTCAATATAAAAGAACCATAGACAGATAAGAAGGCTTTTTCATCGCCCAGTTTTGTACACACCTCACAGATTTATGATACTTAGGCAGTATTGATGCAACTTGGGACGGTCCAATAACCAAGACATGCAAGCAAAGTGGAGTAAGCACTCAATGAATCAAGCCCTGAAGTAGGCCCTGAAACACTTCCGTGCCAGGTCTGTCGTCTGCAACCTACGAAATTATCACCTCGGGAAAGGGCTTGAGAACCAAAATCTAACATCATGGCTACTTCCTTGGTGGAATCCAAATTGTGAGGTCATCTCTTATCGTAGCACTTGACTGAATTCTGAGGGCGATCGCTGCAATCGTCACTCACCCATCCATCCCATGTGCCCGCCCCCGGCCTGAGGACGGCGACTCGGATACAGCAATAGGCGAGCACGAGTAACCACGAGTCTAAAATATACGATGCAAGATGGTAAGCCAAGAGACGCCTTGCTGCACCTTTCGGAGGTTTGATATAGAAAGATGGGTAGCACAGGCAGGCGCTTGTGCCCCATCTATCCTCCGATAGGGTGGCTGGTCAGTTGATTAGGTGAATGGCTGTGGACTGGTGTGGTAAAGCACTTACTTAGATGACATGACATGATAATTCTAGAGGATACATGGCCTGTATAACCAGAAGTCGGAAGAAGTGCAGCATTGGCCATTTCTGTAACACGTGTCTAGGGTGCACAAGTAGTAGGTAGATAGATATTCATAGTATCATCCCAAGTTGGCGCGCGATCTTCCCCAATGTCAAGTGAGGTTGCACTGTGCAACCTGACAGAACTCTTTTCCTTTTTTTCCTTTTTCTCCTTTCCCGTCCGGCATGCCACAGCTCCGTTACTACCACCTCACCAACCCATGTCTTGTCTCACCACCTTTTCTTGGTCCTGATCGAACACATTTCTGGTGCCTGGCACGTACGACCCGAGCCCGTTCAGATCAGACATGTGACATGAATTTTCGCCGACAAGGTGGGGGTTTAGTATGAACATAGTTCAAGGGTGGGTTGCTGTGTGGGTTGGGACCATTGCAGATCCAGACCCAGAATTTAGATCCACACGCTGAAGACCGAAGAGAGAGCCCTGAAGGATGAGGACGAGGAGAACTGCACGATGCGACAAGGGGCAAGACCTTCCCATCCTGCATATTCAGCCTTACAGAAGTATTGTACAGCTGCAGTATGGCATCAGCACCAGCAACAGACCCTTGGTTTTCCTCTCTCTTCTTTCTTTTCCTTTCTCTCCTTCTCGGCCCCATCCATGCGTATGCTGTGGACAATGAACACGGCATCCGGGCCCCCTCATTCATTCTATATGGTGTCAGCCCCTCAAGGCATCAATCTAATGAGCGGTGCCAATCACGACTCGAAGCAGCCTTCCGTTGCGCTGCGGACGATACGGGCGGCCGCTTGCGCACCTCGGCTGTGTGCGTCAGCGGGAGGATTCCCTTGTGCCTAGCTGTCTGTGCGTCTATATCGTGCAGTTTGTAGTGCGTGCTTGCACATCACACGCTTACTAGTTAAATCTAGCGTAATGACTGGGCATTTTTCTTTCTTTTTTCTTGTCGCGATCCACCAGTTTGGAGGGGGGGTGGGGAGGAGCTCGAGGACCACCCCGAGTCCATGGTACGATTGACCACCAACCCCACTACATCAGGTCTATCGAGGGGTCGATCTTGGGCGAGCTGAATGCAGGGGACAAGTCTGCTTGATTAGGTCTGATCAGCCGGTCCAGGCAGAAAAAAGGCCCCGCTCTCTACTGTCTAAGTATTTTTCTCGGTGACGACGACGATGATGATGATGATAATGGTTAATAGGATGCGTAACCCAACCTTCTCTTCTCCTTGCCGCCCCCATCCTCCCCCCCCTTCCATCATCATTCAGTCTCAGGTTGCGGCACTGTGACCTCATAATTGTATGGAGTGTGGATGAAGTGGTGAAAGTGTGCTGCACGTGTGGTAGATTTGGGCGAGGGAAGCAGTCAGAGATCTTGCCGAGACATCCACCCATCCATCTGTTAGGGTAGGCCTTGTCTTTTGTTCACTACAGCGTTGCATTCGCCAATTTTGGGCCACTCGGGTTCTTCCTCTGCGCCTCCCTTGGGTCCGATCTAATGGAACAAGGCCTGGCTGCGCCCTCCTCTTACTTGGGGAAAGGGTCGGGAAAACAGCCACAGGAAACACAAAGACCGACCCCCATGTTCACGATATGCCATCCTACTATGGTTTCTGGCTATTGTAGCATGTCGAATTATCCGTTCGAGGACAAGTCCTACTGCACATATCCCTGGCTTGGTTCTCCTCCCATCTGCATGAGTAGTTTGTCCGCAAATGCAGGGGCAGAGCAAGAACTCGGCGAGAAAGAAACGACTTTGGACGCCTGTGGCTTTTTTCCCTTTGAGCCCTATTACATTTACAGACAAGACTTGAAGGCTAGACCTCGTACCTGGACGGTGTCGCCATTGGCGTCTGACTTATGGATCAAGAGGGCCTCGGCACTTTCAGAAGAGTGGCTTCCATTGGGCGGAGTTTGGACCGACGATGTGTAATTGTATCTGGGCGCAGGGTACATAGTCGGCAGCCTTAGGCGATGATGTGATGATCATTTTCAATAATCTTCACCGACGCAGAAAAGGACAAGGCAACACTTACCTATCATCTGCTCTTCTTACTGTCTCGGCTATGTCTAACATTAGCCTCTCTGGGCACATGGGTATGAGAAATGGTGAGTGCCTAAGCCCTTCTTTCTGATGGGATATTGTATTAACAGAGAAAGAAAAAGAAAAAAAAAAGGAATGAGACCCTGAACGTTTTGGGGATTTCTCTAGTGCCCGGTCGTAGCCAGGTGGGGGGGGGGGGGAGGAAGAAGAGCGTGATAAGCGTGCGAAAAGAAGGCGGCCCCATACGGGTTCCACCCAAATCTGGTTCTATGCACGTGGGATTACTGGATCAGTGGGTCTCCAGCCACTAATCTAATACTGGCTTTCTTCAGCAGTGCCCTAAGAGTAGAGAGGAGGACCCAGCAGAGGGGGCCTGGCTGGTTGAACGGTGGTCCTGTACCTGGCGAGACACATAGTACACAAGCAAGCAAGCACAAACAAAATAGAGTGAAAGAAACATGATACTGCGCATTCCTAGATTACTACTAGGCCGCCCAAGTACGAATTCGGGCAGTCTCCGGCCATCCATCGTTTTCCTCCCTTGGAAGCTACTTGTTTCAGTCTCTCTTTGCTCCCCAATTGGTGATGTCAAAGTAGCTAGGTGAAGGGCAGATAAAGTGAAAGTTGATTATTTGTCGTCATCGTAAGTATGACAGCATGACACCGTTTTACCCAGTGGTAGTAGTAGTAATAGTAGTAATAGTAGTAGTAGTAGTACCAGGGCGCCACGGTAAAACTATTGCTCCACACACATTCGACACGAGAGAGAGACATTCGTGCCAAACCCCTCTTCTCTCCCTTGGTGGACGGCTTCTTGCGCTGTGGCGTTCTCGAATAGCTCTGGTCTGTCCAAAGACGTCGTCAATTTTCAAGGATCATCATCACTTGGTTCGCCGTTCCTTCCGAGCCCCCCTCGCCTACTCGTTCTTCCTCGTATCAATTATATTGATCTCTCCTCCATCTCTCTTCTTCCCTCTCTCAAAGGCGAGGGACGATAATGTGACAAGCAGATAGGCCTATCCTGTCCTGTCCTGTCCTCGATAGCGGAATATCCTTTTCTCATCTCGCCTAGGCTTAGCACATCATTGTAGTAACAGTGTCCGAAGGCAGTCGATCCTCCTCCTCCCGACCCGTCCAAGAGGAGCGGCTGACTCTTTCAGTAGTAAACTGACCAATAGGCTTGCCCATAGCAGGCGCGCTGACCCCCAGTGCCCAGCTATTTTCTCACTCCCGACCAAAGTATTTTTAACCCTGCAACCTGCCCTGTCGCTGTCACTGCCCTGCCCTATCTCTTCCCCTTTGGGGGATTTATGTGTACGCAACTGCGTAGGTGGGTGGTATTTTGACTTTCGTGATCTGCACCGAGTAGCAGCTGTGGGAATACCGAGCCATTGCTGAACGACTAGTAGCGGGTTTCCGACTAGGATTTTTTCTTTCTTTCTTACTCTATCCGACTGCGCCGACTCAGCTCGATGGGTGGGGACCTAGAAAAGAGGGGGGACCTGCAAAGAGAGTGTGCTTCACTTGCTTGCCTGCTTCGTGGTTGAGTTCGTTTCCTGTTGAACCAGAAGCCGTCAACTTGATGTGCTAATGTCCAGGGCCCACGGATATACCGCTGTTGGACCCTCGCCCCCCCCCCCCCCCAAACAGAAAAAGACAAGATGATTAGATGATTACTTACTATTGCAACCTCGTTTCTTCCCTTTTTTTTTTCTTCTTTTTTTTTATCTTTCTTTCGGGGGTGGCTTTGACCCCGGCCGATCTCAACCTGCGCGCACTACAAGGGCCCGCGGGGTACTTGCAGCAAGTGTGGAGAACGACTCTTGCCATTCTCTCGTCGCTCTTACTGTATACGTCTCTTTCCTTGTCTCTGTCTATCATTCTTTCCCTTTTTTTCTCCATCTTGGCTGCATCCTTTTAGAGTTGGTTGCCTGACCTAGTACCATCGTGGTATCCCTGTCACCCTTTTTTCACCCCGTCCTCTTCCGTAAGGCCAACCAATTACTCGTTCATTTTCTCTTTTTTTCTGGCCCATCAACTCGTCACCCACCTTGCCCCATCTGAGCGTACATGCATGTTCAGAGCTGCGCATTTGGTGTGTGTGTGTGTGTGTGTGTGTGTGTGTGTGCGCGCTCTCTTTTTGAGCTCCGAAGGAAAAGCCCCACATCAACTAAATTTCTCGTTCTCGATGCAACCAACCCTCCGACAAGAGCGGAGAATGCCTATCCTTCTTACCATCCTCCTCCTTCATGAGAGATGCAGAGAATAGGCCGGAGGGAGGCTGCAGGCTCTTGTCAGCGGTACCCGCCGAGGACCTTGTATCGAGAAAGACAGAAAACGGTTACATAGAAATACTTACACTTCCCCCCCTCCTCCCACCACCTCCTCCCTCACGCTGTCTCTGTTTCCTTCTCTCAACCGTCTGCACGATACCCTCTGGTCTTTTCTTTCCATCCACCCTCTTCTTTCATGATCACTTTGTTGTGAACTCACACTCTCCTATACATATATAATAGACAGATCACCGCCATCACTGGTCTTCCTCTTCCCTCCTCAGTGTACCCACCCAGACACACACATATCTACATATATCTATACATCTAGATATACATATATATTTATTCTTATATCTTTGTCGTCTCCTGTGAAACGACCAACACAACCAGCTTCCACTTCACTACACAGGTCCCCTCCCTACCTACACATAGCAGACATCCATCATGGCAGGGGAAGATCCAGCCCCGTCCGGCGCGTCGATCCACCAGGACAACAGCACAGACCTGATGAATGGTGGGCCTGTAGGTCCTATCAACGGCCACTATATTAACGGCACAAGCACAGACGGCGGAAGTACCAACAACAGCAGGCCTCCTTCGCCAACCCATGCCTCCTTCAACCACTCACACTCTCACTCTCGCCCTCACTCCCAGTCTCTCCACCATGAACACGCAGCACCTCCAAAGGGCGTCACCTGGCCGACATCTCCCTCTCTCCTCACAGAACTCGGCGCCGAGGACCGGGACCGCGCGACAGCCAGCCATGCGACCCACCAGGTGCCCGTCCCTGGCCCTCACGAGGGCAACGTCGGCGGCCCACGGTCCAGGACGTACGCCAGCGTCAGATCTTACGCCGATGAAGAGGACCGCGCTGAGGGAGGAGCCTTCCCCCACATCTCGAAGCCCGTCGAGCTTCTGCGCAATAGTTATGACTGCATCGTCATCGGCAGCGGGTACGGAGGCGGAGTTGCTGCCAGCCGAATGGCGAGGGCTGGCCAGAGCGTCTGCGTGCTGGAGAGGGGCAAGGAGAAGTGGCCTGGCGAATACCCCAGCGGCTCGGAGAGTGCCCTCGAGGAGCTGCACTGGAGCGGTACTTTCCAGCCGAGCTCGTACTGTGATGGTATCGCTGTCGACGGTGGTGATCCTACGGGCATGTACCACTTGATTTTTGGAAAAGGCCAGAACGCATTTGTTGGAAATGGTGCGTCTTAAGTTCTCACACTTGCTCCATTGGTTGCTGTTCTGGCAATCGGGACCAACAGGTCTGCTAACTTTACATTCATGTGACAGGTCTGGGCGGCACCAGCTTGATCAACGCCAACGTCTTCCTCGAGGCCAACCACGATTCCCTCAGCATGCAGGCGTGGCCTGAAGAGATCCGAAATAATCCTACCTGTCTGGACAGCTGTGAGTAGTAGTGATGTCGTCATCATTTTGAGAAATATGTCTTGTTTCTCTTTTGGTTGCTGACTGCCAATAAATATATTATAGACTACAAAAAAGCAAAAAAGGTCCTCGACCCGCAGCAGTACCCGGCTGACTGGCCCAAGCTGCCCAAGCTTGACCTCCTAGAGAAACAGGCCGAGGCTCTCAGTATGCGCGAGAAGTTCAGGCGCGTCCATCAGACGACCCGTTTCCGCAACGGACCCAACAGCTGCGGCGTCGAGATGCTACCCTCGGCCCTCACAGGCCAAGACGCCACAGGCGTTAATGACGGCTCCAAGACCACCACCCTCGTCACCTACCTCGCCGATGCCTGGAACTGGGGCGCCGAGATGTTCTGCGAGTGCGAGGTGCGGTATATTGAGAAATGTAAGGATCCTAACCGTGGCGGGTACAATGTGTACTTTGCCTGGCACGGCCGGAACCGAGGCCACTTCAAGGCCAACCTGCACGACGATCTTATGTGGGTGCACGCCAAGGAGGCTGTGTTTCTGGGTGCTGGTGCCATTGGTACCACCGAGATCCTGCTCAGGAGTAAAGAGCTGGGCCTGCACATGAGCGACCAGGTTGGCCTGAACATGTCTGGCAACGGAGACATGCTGGCCTTTGGCTATAACACAGACCATACTGTCAACAGCATCGGGAGGCCGTTCCCTTCACCATATAACCCTGTGGGCCCTTGTATCACTGGCATCATCGATAACCGAGAGGGTCACGCTAACCCGCTGGACGGCTACGTGATCGAGGAGGGTACTGTTCCCAAGGCATTAGCACCCTTTTTCCAGGCAATGCTGGACATGATGCCTGGCAGTATCTCCTCGGAGGAGGGCATCACGGCCAAGGCCCAAGCCTCCCTGGCCAGATGGGGTAGTCGGATACTGGGTCCTTATTTCAAAGACGGGGCCATCGAGAGAACCCAGGTGTACCTCATCATGTCACATGACAGTGCGTGTCTCCCTTCTTCTTCTGTTTGAGGGTTGCTCAACTGACAATAATTGACCTACAGGCAACCAGGCGGTGCTTAGCCTCAAAGACGGCAAACCAGTCCTCGAGTTCCTGGGCGTGGGACGAAGCGACCACGTCAAAGAGCTCAACACTGTCCTGGCCAAGGCGACCAAGGCCGTCGGAGGCACTCTTGTCCAGACCCCCTTCTTCGCCTTGATGGGCGAACAAGAGGTCACCGTTCACCCCATCGGCGGTGCCTGCATGGCTCGCGATGGCACTGCTGCCACTGGTGTCGTCAACCATGTTGGCGAGGTTTTTACCAATGAAGGAGGTGAGGATGTCGACCGGGCCGTCCACGAGGGCCTCATCGTTATGGATGCAGCCGTCATTCCTGCTGCGCTTGGGGCGAACCCTTTTGCCACCATCACCGCACTCGCAGAGAGATCCGTCGAGGCGTACTGCCACAAGAAAAGGCTGGAGATCAAGCGCGACGAGAACGGCATCCTGGACCTCTTTGGCGAACCTCAGCAGAGAAGGAAGAAGAGGTCGAGTACCAGGAGCACTATGAGCAGCAGCAGCGACGACAACAAGATGCCGTCGACGATGACGGCGACAATGGCACAGGAGATGGCTATCGAGCGCGCCGATATAGACAGCGTCAACGGTGCCGCGCACGTCATCAGCAGCGCCGACGCAATCAAGGCGAGCGGCTTCGGCTTCACCGAGGTCATGTCGGGCTTCATCCACCACGACGAGGAGGGTATGAGGGAGGACAGACGGTCAACATACGAGCTGGGCTATCGCACGGCTAAGAGCCTCTGCGAGAGTGCGCGCTTCTTCCTCAGCGTCCAGGCCTTCAACGTCAACAATATCGTGCAGAACGACCAGCACAAGGGAATGCTGACGGGCACCTTTGTGTGTCCTACCATTCCAGGCTCGCCCTTTATGGTCCAGAGGGGCCAGTTCAACCTTTTCAAGCTCGACCTCAAGGCGCCCGGCACCCGGAATTTGACCTACGACTTTGACATGACGGGCGTCAGCGGCGAGCTGCTCCATTTTCACGGCTACAAGGTGGTAGACTCATCCGTCGCCCTCTCCCCTTTCCAATTCTGGCGGTCCACGACCACGCTGTACGTGACCATCAGCAGGAAGAAACAGACCGACCCTATCATGCCCATCATCCCAGGTGATGGTGTCGAGGACGACGACGACGCCACCGATGAGGCCTGGCGCAGGATGCACGTCGTCGCAAAGGGCATCATGCACATCCAGCCAGCCGACTTCTTCTCCGAGATGATGACCCTCTCGCCGACGGGCAGCTCGATCCTCCAGAAGGCCATGTCCGCAGCCAGCTTCATGACATTCTTCACCCGCAAGTCCATGTCCCTGTTCCTCGCTCCCTTGACCTCGCTGCAGTATCCTTCGACCACGTATTCGTCCTACGTCAACAACACCCTTCCCGATAAGTCTTTCGATATCTGGTCCATCGACAATGTCTGCACAAAAATGCACATGTGGAACGCGACGCACCCTCCTTCAGACGGCAGCCCCATCCAGGACCTCTTCATGATCCCAGGCGCCAGCGTCGACCACCAGATCTTTGCCCTGCCCACCATCCCCTACAACGCAGTCAACTACTTCACCCGCGCTGGATATCGCGTCTTCGTCACCGTCCACCGCATCGGCTCCGTCATGATTGCCGAGAACGACTGGACCACCTTTGACGCGAGGCTTGACCTGAAAGCATGCCTCCAGACCATCCGCAAGCTGAACCTCCACGAGCACAAGGAGAACACGGGGCTCAGTGACAAGGAGCTGACCAGGAGCGGATGGCAGCCGCCCAAGACCTACTGCATCGCCCATTGCATGGGCAGTGTCGCCTTCTCGTGCGGTCTGCTAGATGGGACCATCCCCAGCGCCTGGATCAAGGGCATCTCCTGCTCGCAGGTTTTCATGAACCCCATCTGGAACACGATGAACCTGATCAAGGCCACCGCAGGCCCCATCCCCCTCGATAAGCTTTACAAGATGCTCGCGGGCAACTGGTTCAGCTGCTCCACCTCACGCGATGATAGCCTCGTCCAGAAGGGGCTCAACCAGCTCCTGCGCTTCATGCCCGACGCGAGGCGCGAGATCTGTAACAGTGCGAGCTGTCACCGCATCACGCTTACGTATGGCCGGTGTTGGAACCACTGCAACCTCAACGAGGCCACACATCGTCAGATCGACCGCTTCTTTGGCGGTGTGAACATGCGCCTGCTCCACCTCCTCATGAGGATGGGTGTCGACGGGCACGTAATGGGCAATGGGCCCCTCTTCGAGACGCTCACCACGAACAAGAACATCGAGAGGCTGCGTGGTATACCTTTTCTCCTCTTCGTGGGCGCCGACAACGCAGTTCTGAGTCCAGAGGCCACCGAGAGGACTTATGAGAAACTGTGTGATGTCTTTGGGACCAGGGCCGGCGGCGGGGCTGCTGGGGTTTTCGGCGAGGGTCGTGATGACAGTGGCATCCAGTATCGCCGGCGGGTCGTGCCTGGTTATGGTCACCTGGACTGCTGGATGGGCCGGAACGCGTGGAAAGACGTGTATCCTATGGTCCGGGAGGAGGTCGACCGTGTGTGCCATGGCGACCGATACCACTTCAAGGAGCCTGATGATAGGTTTAAGATGATGGTTGACAATGGCGAATTACTCTACTAAGGAGGATGTAGTTGTCGAGGAAGGGCGAGTTAAGTTTCTTCTCTTTCTCCCTTCCCATGTGATGGAATTACGAGGCCTGCTTCTTTTTGGATTTCTTCTTCATCTGTATTACTTTTTATTTTTGGAAATCTTGCACTATTCATATGGAGCAGAGGTTTGGTAAAGGCAGGATATAGCAAGGGCATGGCATGGTAAATGAAGGACGAGATATTGAGGTGTGGTAATGTTGGTGTGTCTCTACACACACACACACACACACACGAGGCTGGCTCCTCGACTTGAAGCCACCATATAGACCCGTACCTAACTTAAGAATATACCAATTCCAAATATGTATACATACATCCCAGCTGGACTCTGTTTACATCAATGAGTCAATTTAAATACTCGAAAAGTTTTGCTGAGAGCTCGTAAGCATACATTGGACTGCCGTTGGAAAGATAAATATCTTTGGTCCAAACATGTCTAAAGGAGACTTCTGCTGTTCTACCGCTTGGACTTGGCCTTCCTCCTCAGCGCCCGAACCTCCTTCTTCATCCTGGCATCCACCATCTTGTACCGGCCCTTGACGCCAGACGGCCTGCCCTTGCCCTTGTTCGCGCCTCTGGCCACAACCACCTTGATTGGCGGCCGCTTGGTCTTCTTGCTCGCCTTGGACAGCAGCTTGGCTATGCTGTCCGCCTTCTCTCTCTCCGTCATGCCCTCCGAGGCCGCCAGCACGTCGCTCTTCTTCTTGAGCTTCTCCAGCCTGTCCGCGGCGCGCTGCTTCTTGCGCGCCTTGGCCTCGCGCACCTTCTTGATGGGCCGCGCGTTGAGGGCCCGCATCTTCTCCTTGATCGCCTGCGCTGCCGCCTTGGTGATCGGCTTCTGCTGCTTGTCGTGCTTGGACTCGTCCTCCATGAACCACTCTGGGAGACCGTCCCGGTCCCGGAAAGCGTGCTTGTTGAAGCCATCGTCCATCAGATCGTGGCTGGACTTCTTCCCTGTGGCGAGCTCGTGGGCGAGAGTCATTGCTTCGGCAGTAATGATATCGATTTCTGTGATAGGATACTGGTCAGTAAAGCAGGGGCCCAGAATAGGATTGTCCTGAAGAATAAGTTGGTGCTCTTCTCACCTGGCCTATTGTCCTTCTTCTTTTGTCTCTCTTCTTCCTCCCAGTCGCTTTCATCCTCATCTTCCATATCCGCTTTCGGAGCCTTGACAAACTTGATGTCCTCCTCATCATCATCGCTGGGCGCGTCGACTGCTGCTGCGCTCCCGTTCGGTCTTGATGCCTTGGCCAAGTCGTCTTCTGATGAGATCTCGTCAATCTCGTCCACCTCCATCGCCTCCACTTCTTCCACCTCGCTGGCGTCGTCTTCTGGCTCGTCTAGTAGGCCATCGATATCTTGAAAGACGTCCTGGTTGAAGAAGGCTCTCGCTCGCTTCGACAATCCCGTCGCATCTGCCTGCTCGTTGTCCAAGTCCGTCAGCAAGGGCTTCCGAGAAAGGCCATCCTCGCCGTCCGAGTCCTCCTCGCTGTCATCTTCCTCGAGCACACTCTCGTCATCGCTAGCAGCCTGTTCGTCTGCAGATACACCCTCCCACTCGTCGTCGTCGTGTTCTTTTCGTGCCCTCTTGGCGCGGTACTTGGCATCCGTGGCCGATTTTCTCTCCCTGTACGCATCGTACATGGAGTCCAGCTCTCGCTCTAGCCTATCCTCGGCCTCATCACTTTCATCTCCGGACCCATTGTCGGCAACCTCCTGTTTCTTATTATCCTTCTCATTCACCTTGACCATCTTGCCCTTGGCGATCCTGCTCAAGGTACCGCCCGCCTTGTCGATGGCCTTGAGCTGAAACATGGCATCCTCGCCCATCGGGCCCTGCTGCTCCATGCCGATGTCCATGGGTGCGGTCATGTTGAGCTGCATCCGAACGATGTCCTTCTGCCTCTGTTCGTTTTCTTTCCTCCTGTCCTTCTTCTTTCTGGAGTCCTCCCTGTCCTTGAGAGCTTGTAGCTCCTCCTGGATTCTCATCTCCTCGTCCATGGACTCGACCGCAGCAGTCTCTTCCACCACCTCGGGCTGGGCAGTCTTCTTTGTCGGAAAGCCAAAGATCTCACGGACCCTGAGACGCCACTTCAGCAGAATTTTGAACTCCTTGCGGCCCAGCACTTTCAAATCCTCGCAGCACCTCCGGATCTCGTCCGTGGTCTCAGGCAGCTTGTCAAGCGCCGCGAGGGCGACGTCTCCATTTCGGGCCTGATCGAAGTGCAGCTTGTTGATGCTCCCCAATATGGCGATCGGATCGGTGGTCTGGATGAACTCGCTCGCAGGGATCTCCTTGAACTGGGTCCAGTCTCCCTCCTCATAACCATCCCTCTTCCTCTTCTTGATCTCGGGGTTGTACACCTTGGCCTCGTTGTTCGGGGTCGGGGCAGCAAGTTCTTCGAACACGGCACGCGGATCGAGAAACTTGGGGTCGATGCGCTTGGGCGCCTTGAAACCACGGCAGACGACGAAGATCTCGGCAGACACATTTCGGGAGGAGGGGGGCTTGGTGGCCTCGACCTTTGTGAAGAGCTGGTTGAACACCCAGAGCAGCGAGTTGTAATCCTTGGACCGGAAGACCTTGGTGACAAAGGTTCCGCCCTCGACGAGGAATTCCGTGGCCAGCTTCATGGACTGCAGGGCCAGCTCAGCCTGATTGAAGGAGTCCTGGACCCATGCGGTACCGACGTTGGGCGCACCATCGTGGAGGACCGTATCGGCCTTCCAGGTCTTGAGATGTTTCCTGATGGTGGCACGACACTGCTCGGTGGTGATATCGCTCTGAAAAGTGATGACCTTGGGGATAGGCTTGATAGGGGCGAGATCGACACCGACGATGAGGCTGTTCACGGGCATGACCTCGGCTGCGACTTGACACCACGACTACACTCGACCTGTCAGAGAAAGGAGGGGTGGATAGGGGATAGGGATAGGAAGACGGAGAAAGAAGGTCTGGAACGTACTCCTGGCGCCGCGCAGAGATCCAGCAGGACCTTGCTCTTCTCGAGGAAGCCATATTTCTTGTTGAGCTGGATGAGTTTGAAGGCGGCACGAGCCCTGTAGCCCTTCTCCTTTGCAAGTTTATACCATTTGTCAAGACGACCCTTGCCGTGTTTCTTCTGGATCGCCATATTGGAAAACGGAGGGGAGGGAGGGAAGGGAAACGCTGCGCTGAGGGGAGAGGCGGTCCAGAGGCGTGGTGCGCAGCGGTTTCTGTTTCTATTTCTTTTTTTTCTTGAAGGTGATCCGAAGTACGCAGCAAGGCTACACAGTCACTTAGAAATTTCGTGCGATAAGATAAGACTTTTTTTCCCCTTTGGCTACAGGGGTGGTTTTGTCTTGTACCTAGACTCAGAACAGGGGTGCCTCGACCGCGAGGACCTGGCGGGCGGGCTACCACAGGTACCTCGAAAGCACTAACAGCGCCTGTAGTGAGTTTGTACCGCGCCAAATCACCCCTGTTGAGTTCTTGCCAGATTGAGCGGGTACAGACGAATTAGCGACGGTGATTGGTGAAGAAGGTGCACTGCAGTCCCATTTACACGGTACGCGTTCCTCTCCTGCAACCTGTGGCGTCCTATGCGCGTCGTGATGACGGCCCAGCCAACCAGGCGTCTCTTTATACCTTGGCCAGAATCCTGTCGACTGACTTCACACAAGACCCTAATCCCACCTCAGTGGACCTGTCTCTCTCTCTCTCTCTCTTTGGTCGCGTTGTAAAACACTGCCCTGTTGTCATCATCGCCTCTCAACTTCTCGACTCTGGTCTCGTGCCATCACGAACGAAGCGCGGCTCTATACAAATACTGACGTTGCTCTTTTGTTCTTCCTCTCGTCTCAGGTTTCTGCCTCACTGGACAGGACGGTACAGTCCAGTACAGTACCGCACTCACACGACGTCACAATTCCAAAGGACAGGCCAGCTCGAGTGACGTTTCTTTAGCGAAGAAAAAGGAACAGAAGAAGGAGGGGGAAAAGAAATAGGAACAGAAGGGAAAAGGGTGGTCATGGCTGGGGAAGATGGTCCACCAGCAGAACCACCACCAGTTCGTTGCAGTCCAAGACTCCATAATGCCACAATCCCAAGCATTACTACGCCTCTGTCACCACCTCGACGTCACATCAAACAGAAGAAAGCACCGTCCATAACGCCGAGGAAATTCAACGCCTTCTTTGCCCGCCGGAATACCCGCTCCAAAACCGCCTCAGGTTCCATCGATGAGACCACTCGCGCCTTGGGAGCCATCACCGGCTCGGCTGTTAACGGACGCCAGCGCCGGGTCAAGGACTCTCCCATTCCCTTCAAACAGCCCCTGCGCAGGTCAAAGGGCGGGCTTCACGACGACGAGAACGGGACTGAGACGCCCAGGCGGGCCAAACGACGCAAGACAGGTCACCACACTCCTCCCGAGTCTTCACCTCTAAGGCCACCACCTGCAAGCCTGCTTCAGTCCTCTCCGTGTGCCCGAAATGATAGCATAGAGGACAAGCGGCCCAGGTCAGCGCTTCTCAGCCCCCTGCAGTCTCTTCCAGCTAGCAGCCAGTCGACGGAGGACATTTCCGACTTTGAGTGCGACTACTCTGATGCGGATGTTGATGATGATGATGACGACGACGTCGACGATGATGATGATGACATCGACGACGAGGACGAGGACCACCACGAGCCACCAAAACGCCTCACTCAACTGACCCACAGGGGCATGGCTGCGCACATCCTGCAACGGCAGCTCGGCGGCATGCCACGCGGAGGGCGCTCATATCTTCCCACGCCCACCTCCGACTGGCGCTCGGAGACGGCTGCCTTCCACTCTGGCCCACAGGACATTCATTATTCTACCAGCCATGACGGACATCCACGGTGTATTCCCTTCTGTGCCACAGCATGTAACAACAGCAGCCTGGTCGCAATCGGAGACGAGGAGGGCCGCGTGCGTATACTCGACACGTCGCCCGCCTCCAAGTTCGATAGGATTCATGTGTGCTTCCAGTCTCACAATAACGCCATTATCGACCTGGCCTTCTCCCCCGACGACACCCGCATTGCCACCGCGTCAGGCGACCAGACGGGCAAGGTGATTGACATGATGACCCAGGCACCCATCTCGATATTAGGCCAGCACACTGCCTCGCTGAAGCAGGTCCGCTTCCAACCCGGCCGTGGAGGCGGCCACGTCCTTGCCACGTCCTCTCGCGACGGGAGCATCCAGATCTGGGACCTCCGGTGTCATGGCGGCCCTGTTCATGATTCCATCACGCTCGAGAGGGATGCTGGGTTGCGATACACCACGCCGAGGCACATCACCTCGGGCTGTGCGGTGAATTCCTTCTTCGGCGCACATGAGGTTATGCCACGCCACCAGACCCGCTCCGTCGCTGGCCTGAGCACCAGCGCCCTGGGCACAACCACAACCACTACAGACCACGCAGACGTCGCCTTCAGAGGAGAGGTGCTCGGCCGCCTCAGCGACGTGTCTGTCACGGCTATCCACTGGCTCCCTGCGGGCCGTGAGCATCTGCTCCTGTCTGCCTGCGAGGCTGACGCGAGCATCAAGCTCTGGGACATTCGAACCATCCACACCTCTCGCTCCCACCGCGCGCCCGTGCCTCTAGGTTACACAGCACCTCCAACCAGCCACACCAACTGGCGCCACTTTGGCGTCTCCAGCCTGTCGCTCTCCAGTGACGCGAGTCGCCTCTACGCCCTCTGCAAGGACAATACCGTGTACGCCTACTCCACCTCCCACATGGTCCTGGGTCCGTCGCCTTCTGGGAGCACGGGTAGTCATAGCTTCGCCTCGTCCAGGAAGCCGAAGCACGCCCCTGCTGAGCAAATGTCCGGGCCCTTGTACGGATTCCGGCACGACAACTTCCACGCGACGAGCTTCTATATCAAGTCCTCCCTGCGGCCCGCCCAGGACGGCAGAAGCGAGCTTCTAGCCGTCGGCAGCGCGGACGGGACGCCCATCCTGTTCCCCACGGACGAGAGATACTTCAGGAGCGCCATTGAGGCTGGGACGCTGAACAGCCAAAACGGCCCCGATGCCACGTTCACCGCTACTGCCACTGTCAAGAACACGACCTCCGCCACAACGAACACCTTCTTCTCGTCGTCGTCGTCGTCCTCCGCAGCCAGCTCGATTCCTGGGTCTCGCAGCACGCGTACCTCCATGCGGTTGACCAGCGCGGACCGTAGGTCTAGCATCCCCTCCCACGGCAATCTACGCGCGTCGATCAGGGATCAGGATATCCCCATCATCCGATCGGTCGGTGGCGTTAGCTACGGAACGCCGCTGGTACGCGGTCACGGCAAGGAGGTCGGCGCGCTGGCGTGGGCACGCGGCGGCAGCCTGGTCACCATCAGCGACGACTACCTCATCCGGTGCTGGCGGGAGGACGATGGCGGCGCCAAGGCGAGGGACCTACGAGTGAATGGCGAAACTGAGGGGCGCAGGTGGGCCCGTGGATGGGCCGCAGTGGATGCAGAGTGGGATGAGGATGAGTAGTGGCTTGTGATGGGGGGGGGGGGGGGTTGTGTTACTTCATCACAATGGTGTAGGGCCTGGCTTGGATTGGGGTTGGAGCCTTTACAGGCTGCCAGAGGGAGTCAGCAAGAGAAGAGGGAGCCTCACTGTGGGTTTCATGAACAATTAACGTCTTTTTGATTTGTTATCATACATCCTCCTGCTGCGTTACTTTAGCGATTCCAGGACTACAGGAAAGGAAAGAGGTTGGAGAATGAAATACGGCGTTTCGGGAGCCCATGTTGTGTATTGGTCTCACAGTGCATCATCAACTCAGCCAGCAGATAAGCTTGTAGGCAGACAAGCTGCACACATATCAGGGGGTTGCTCAATGACACAAATGATTTTGTGCACCATGGTTTGAGACTCAAAAGCTTTCATTCTCAATCTATAGGTGAGTGTGCTTTGAGACTGTCCAGACAGCCCATCATAATCATCAAAGAAAAAGAAAGCGAGGACGTAGGTATGAGGGTATCCGGAGTCTTGATCTTCCTTTTGATCCTGATCAACGCCAACCTTGCCCGCCTGGAATTCGTATGCATGATGCCATCTCCTGTACAATATCAACAGTTAAAGATGCGCTCGCAGTTCATGCAAGTCCCATTCTCTAGTCATAAATCATCCAGTTTGATCGCCCCGTCCGACTGTCGCACGTAAAGGTATGCTGTCGACACCATCGCGACGCCCACAAGTACGACGACTTTCGAGATGACAGCATGAGGTGCATGGTCTGGGCCCTCGGTGTGTGATAATGGACGTGGTGACGGTGTTGCCTCCTTAGCCACAGGACGTGTGCTGCTCATAGGACAGCGCTCAACAGCCGCGCTAGCACGGTCAAAGGGGGTGCCGTCGAAGCCGTGTGGGTTCAACTTCTCTTGATCGCCATGCCTGAGCGATCTGTCTGATTGTGGGAAGTCTGTATCATAGCGGATCGTCCGGAAGCCGTTGCCGGGGACGACGGCATCGTGGGCGAGACTAGAGTCTCCACTGTACAGCTTGGGCTCCGGCTGAATATCCTTGAACCTCCCTGCATTTCCGGATTCCATTGAAGGCCTCGAGGAATCGAGAGGACGAGAGCCGGCCGGGGTCCTTGTGGCCGTAGGATCGGCCGCTGTTTCCAGGCTCGAGCTGCCGCTCGACTTGCGCCGGGCACCCAACAACCTGACCTTCGCGATGGCTATGCTATCTCGCAGTCGGGAACCTATATTCGAAACCCTTGTGGAGTACGTTGGCGCGTGAGAGGCCTTCTGCCCACCAAAGCCCTGTGCCTGGGAGGTGCCAAATATCGCATCCAGCTGTCCTACCACCCCCTCTAGGTGATGAAAGATAGCCGCAGATTCCTCGACGATATCCTGCCTCTCCGGCCCGGCCAGTAGCTGCTCGGCCCGAGCAAACCGTGTCTTAAACTCTGCCTTCAGCTCCTTACACTGCTGGCGAGGGTGCTCGCCAAGCGGGGGATCGAAATCCAAGAAGTCTAGCGGGATCTTAATAGAAGAGTTGTCTTCAAACGTGCTTAGGCGCTCACGCCCGGCGGAAGAGGCATGTTGAGGTCTACATCCGACCATGTGCGGCCTGATGGGTGTCGGCGTTTCGTGCCAGAATTGTGGTTTCAAACACAGCAATTCGGCCCTGATGTAGGAGCCACCAGATAATAGGGCTAAATAGAGGGAGTAGGCGTACGCCAGCAGGAGATGTGGTTTGGCGAGGACCGAGTCTCTGACATGAAGCGTGAACTTCCCTAGGCGACCTGACGTGCCAGCGGACCTGATCTGCTCGTCAATAACATGAGCTGGCCAGCCCGTCATGGCCCGGATATCTGCCTTGATCCGGTCCACTCGCACCATGTTAGGCCAATAGGCCTCTTCGAGAATCTGCCGGGTCCTTTCGGTGATCTGAGGGGTCTCATCGTGCTGGCACGGGTCGGCGCTGAAGGGAAAAACGTAAGGCACTGGCGCGATGTCCGAGTGAATGCCCAAGATGCTCTGCCAGAGAGACTCGAAGGCGATGTAGACGGCACCGATGTGGATGAGGCCGGTGATATAGGCCGAGGGGTTGCTGGTGTGAGGAGGCACCGCCCGGGGCATGCGATCGAGGATGAGCCTGTTAATCTTGGTATGACTCGAGGCTATGGCCACATTGATCTGGTGTGCCAAGGACCGTGGGTCCCCATTCGAAGCGGACGAGGATCTGTCGCCTGCCATATATGATGTGTCGGTGTCTCAAATCAAACCGCTCGATGTAAAAGCCGGGAGTGTGTTGCTTGAACCAGCTCTGGCGGGTGGGCTGAGAGGAGAGTCTCGGAGATGTCATGCGGTCGTGGGATTTCGTAAAACGCCAGAGACAGATCGGAAATATGCGATGAGCCGTATATAGTAAGTCATAGGCGTTGAAGGCCCGTGGCGCCCTCCGCAAGTGTCAGGAGGCTGGCGACGACCTTGTCGGCTTGGTGATGACTGGGCAATCGAGTGAATCGTCGCCGTCGGGAGAGTTAGATACCAAGTAGGGTGGATATGATAGGATGAGTGTTCGCTTGAGGTTCTTGTATCGGAGAGGAGCAAAACGTGCATTAATGTATATGTCTAGAGGCGTCTCTGAAGATGCTGGAGGGAGGGAGGGAGGGGATAATACGACAAGTTGATTTAAGGTTGTCGTTTAGGGTCCACGGGTTCGATCAATCAGTGATTCGGCGTGTGACTTAGTTTATGATGTTTTGGGCAGGTCTTAACGCAGCAGCAGACTGATTTTGTGTCTAATACACCATGATACACAAGAAAAGAAGTCTAATAAGGGAGGATACGGAGGCTTGTTGAATAACAGGTACTGAGAGACAACTCCAGAGAAGGTGGGAAGAGAATGGCTTCGTGGCCGACAGTCTTCGGGTTATAGAGTATTGCCCCAGGTCCAAGAACAAAGGGGAGCAGCCAAGACAAGAGGCAAAGAGAGAGGGGAGTACAAAGACGAGTGAAGATCCATGAAAGCGGTCATGACAAGAGAAGTGGCAGTGGAAGGAGGAGGACGAGGAGGAGGAGGACAACCGAGGAAGTCGCAGGGCATTTGGGGCGCGTCATGTGCCCGAAGAGGCAAGACGGAAAGTGGAAATGGATCATGGATGAACGAATATCGAATTCTAAGCGCGCCTCTTCCATGCTCCTTCCTGTGTCTGTATCGGCCTGGCTAGACCATAGTGGGTCTAGCAGGAGGGACGAAACAGTTTTTTTAGAAGCCAACGCCATTGTGGTACTATGTAGTTTTTGTTGGCCGCTAAGAAACCGCATGACCGAGGAACCGGTGAGATCTTCCTCCTCCCAAAACCCCTCCTGGGCCTATTGCCATTTTTGTTGAGAGATAGTAATGAGGTGTGTCAAGGTCTCGAGAGAAAGAAGGCAAAACAAGAATAAGAATATGGGGACATGTCTTGTTGCTGGTAAGACAACAAAGACAATACCATGTGTCAAGTGGCGATGAAGATCATATGAACAGCATACATGCTGCCTCTTTCTCGATTTTGCCATCCTGCCAAAATAGCATAGTGCTGTACTATGGTACATATTATGGAACTATGGTATCCGTAGTAATTATAATGCATACTAAGTAGTTACTATGGAGACTCCCCTACTGGGAATTTGGGTTCGAACAGAGGCCCCATCCAAAGTTACAGGGTCCTCCCCCGGTTGCTGTGCCACATTGTGGCCCTGTGGTTGGGGCTCGGGTTATCCTGCAGAGTTGTTACCATAGTACAGCTATCATGCTAAAAGCCACTAACAGCCTACTTGCCATAGCATGTGCACATGCATGCATGAACAAATGATCGCCTGAGACCCCGTTTTCAGACATCCACAGCCCACATAGTACTGTGTAAATCACTCACTACCTGGCACCTGCTGAATGAAGACTCAACAGCTGATCTCCTGCTTATATCCGAGTTGGGAAAGGCCTTGCTGGTCCGAAATGTCACCATCGTCACTCCGACTTCTTGTGCGATGGAAAGAAATCTTAAGGAGAAAAAACGGGCATAATCAAGGAACACTCAGAATTGCTAAACTAGATATGGTATCATCGATGCAAACGTATTCTTTGAGGCCGACAAGACTCGCTCAATCTCATTATAAATACCCCTTCCTGTCTTATGTCTATGCCCAAAGGCTCATGTCATATATAGAACAGGAGTAACCATGCTGCCCCTTTATTACCATTGTGTGCACATATGCAGTGTAGATGGATGGCAATATGCCTTGCTGGATTGTAACGGGAAAAAAATGTCACGGGCCGTCCCCTTCTTTCTCGTCTCCCTCTGCGCTCTCATGATTGATGAACAAGAACGACACGAGCACAATCCCTGCGCCTACCCAGTAGATCCAGCTCGAGTACTGCGCGTACTGGATCATCTCGCCGATCAGGGACAAGGGGATGGTGAGAGATAGGCCCACGGTGACGACGAGCGGTGTCGTGAGCAGCATGGCGTATGCCCAGGACATGTCGCTGATGAAGGAGGAGACCGAGTTGAGCTGCCCCAAGCCACACAGGTCAGTAAACAGTAAGATGCGGATAAGGGACGGCACCCGCCACTCACCATGATGATACCCCACACCTTGCCCGTCGGCGGCCACTCGAACGGCTCGATCCCCGTCCAGTGCAGCAGGAAAAAGCCAGGCCAAAGCAAGAGCAGGTTCAGCAGACCGACCAGCCCAAAGAACAACGGCATGTTGACCCTCTCCTCATCGCCCACGCGCCTCTTCATAACCGTGACGTAGAGCCCGTACACGATAGCGCTGAAAAAGGCCATGCCGTCGCCGATGGCGATGCTGGCCTGGCTCTTGTGAGGGAAGTTTCCTCTGTCCCCGTCGCTGATCCCGCTCAGATCCACCGTCGAAATCAGTACCACGCCCGCCAGGCTGGCCAGCACGCCCACGAGCTTCCGTAACGAGAATGTCTCCACCTTCATGGCCGCGCAGAACACCAGCGTCCACACGCTGCTCGTCGACGTGAGGATGGTCACGCTGCCCACCGACGTGTACTCCAGACACGCTGACGCAAAGTAGTTGGCACAAAACCAGAGCATGCAGAACTCGAGGCTCAGCACCGCCGTCTCCCGCAGCGAGAGCCTCTGCTTCTTCTCCCTGCCGGCCACGTAGTCTCCGTCTTCCCTAGTGTCGATATCAAATGTGCTGCTACCAGAGCCGGCCTCGCCCCTCTCTTCCACATCGTCCGGTAGCAGATCGTCGTCATCGTAGTCGTAGTCATCAGCATAGTCATTTCCTGTACTACTCCTGCTCAGCAGGCCGTGCTGCTCCTCGTCGGGGGCCTTGGCGGCGGCGATGGCGGGCCGGCCCAGCAGCGAGACGCTCCCTCCCCTAGCTCGGCTACTACCACCACCGTGGCGGTGGGAGGAGGAGGAGAAGCGCTCGTGATTCCGCACCAGTGCGCGCAGTTCCCTCTTCACGCCCTCGAGTCCGTGGCGCTCGACGAAGCGCACGAGCATAGGCACCAGGCTGATTGCAAACACGCTCGTATTGATATACACGACGAAGAAAGGCTTATCGTAGGTGTGGTCAGAGAAGATGTAGCTGGCGAGAAAATTGGACGCCGTCCACAGGAACACCGTCAGCAGCAGGAGGGCAATGCCCAGCGTCCGCCTTGCCACGCCGCCCAGCCCGAGGCGCGCCGTCAGCGCGTGTATGCCCGTCTGCGAGGACGAAGCCGCACCTGCGCTGCGCATCGAGGCCACTGAGGAGGAGAGATGCGTCTGGGCGTTGTAGCTCGAGATAGAGATGGAGCGCTGACGGGGTCCGCGGTCAGCAGGGCCTGGGGCCATCTCTGCGGTGCCGGCTAGGGGTTCGAGGGGCGCCATCGTAGAGGGTTTCGTAGGGGAGGGTAAGGAATGCCTCGTGCTGTCTGCGAAGAGGCCCTCATCGGAGGGGTTGTTTGTGGGCGCACAAGTCTGTCAGTAGGGGCGACGTATTTCGCATCGGACTCGAGATGAGGATCGAAAAGAGGGGGTTCATCCCATCGTATCTCACAAGACAGCGGGTTTCGGGTATTTGATCCTGCCTGCAGTGAGCTTTTTGCGACCTCTGCCTAGATGAGTAGGCGTGGTAAGAGGGTAGAATCAGTAAATGAGTGAAGGAAAAAAGATGAGCAAATACTTGGATAATGATAGGAAAGGAAAGAGAGAACGGCAAAATGTCGTCGGGTGTGTGTAATTATGCAACGGATGATGCCAATATGCGCTGCGGATGTCACGGCTCGGAGGTGTCCGCAGCGGTCCCTCGGGCTTTGGTCTCAGAATCGCTTACTTACTATGGGTACTTGGATGTATCGGCACACCGACTTCTGCTGTTTGGCTTTTGAGGTTAAATTTCAAACAAAAAGTATCCACTGCCACAGGAGCTTCAATGTTTCAAGTTTTGTTGATTAACCTCAGTACATATAGTAAAAGAATTCTCTTGCCATCAAGACGTATGCTATATTACCTATCAGCAGATGTAACCCTGACTATCCCTCCTTAGGCCCATGGAAGAAGGGAAGGGGGGGGATGCAAAGGGCTGCTATTGTCGAAGCCAGAGAGGGAGGAATATTCACTGGTCAAGCAAGACAATGGTCCACTCAGCTATGAGGCTTTGTCGTCATTGATGATGTTATTCAGCCCTTGTACTCCTAAGACCACTTGGTAATCAATATAACCCGCATCACCATCCTGCAAAATATGTTTCCTGGCCGACCACATGCTGTACGGGCCGGATGTATGCCTTCTTCGACAGCCACTCGCTCCCACTCTCACGTCCAAAGAACCTGATCCTCCTCCTTCTCTTCCTCCTAAAGAAATGCAGGCAGCCACTATGATCTCATCGCCTCGAGCCCACAGAAGATGACAGTTTGGCCGTGTACTGTGCGCGATTATATATAAACGACCCAGAGCATAAGCCAGCCAACCGCTCGCGCTGTTCGGCCCACTTCCTAGTAACCCTCCTCTGTCCTCCTCTGTCCATCCACAGCATAAAAATCGATCAGTAGGAGCGAATTAACACGAGCAGCCGTCCCTGTCGTTCTCCAGGTGAATGTTAATGGGGTCCTGGGAAAAGTCCCCTCCGCTAAACTCCTCGCTCTCCTCCTGTTGCAACGCATTCCGTGCAATCACCTCAAAGGCCTGCTCGACGTTGATGGCCTCCTTGGCGGAGGTCTCGAAGTAGGGGATGCCGCCCTTGGACTGACAGAAGGTCATGGCCCTCTTGGTGGAGATGACCCGCTTGCTCTCCTCGACGTCGATCTTGTTGCCCAGCACCACGAAGGGGAACGAGTCGGGGTCCCGCGGCGAGGCCTGGATGAGGAACTCGTCGCGCCACGAGTCGAGGGCGTCGAAGGACTTGGAGTTGTTGACGTCGAAGACGAGCACGCAGCAGTCGGCACCGCGGTAGAAAGCCACGCCGAGGGACTGGAAACGCTCTTGTCCGGCAGTATCCCAAAGCTGTACAGGCACACACACACACACACACGGACGCATAGTCAGTATCTATCTCTTCTCTTGATACGGCTCGGTTGACAAGCTGAATCTCGCTTGTGGGAAGGATGGGGATTGCGCACCTGCATGGTCACTTGTCGGTCATCGACGAGCACCTCCCTCGTAAGGAAATCGGCACCGATCGTCGCCTTGTAGCTTGCGCTGAACTTCTTGTTGACCTATTCGAGATACCATCCTGTCAGAGCCACTGATTGATAACATGCCGCCGCCATACCGTCGACACAAGAGACCCGGCATGCAGGGACAGTTTAGAAGGAGAGAGGAGGGGAGGGAAGCACGGGGTGGGAAGGGTGGTGTTTGTCGTACATATTGGTTCATCAAGCTGGTCTTGCCAACGCCGCTGTCTCCGAGGATGATCACCTATACACACACACACACAGAGCTCGTCAGACCTTCTGGCATTGAATTTTGGTTTCCTCGTTATTTTACTCTCCCTCTTTCGCAACCTGCACAGAGAGAGGAGACTGTCCGTCTCGTGCACCATACCTTGAGGAGCACCTTCTTTCTCGACGACATGTTGGGCGGATTGGATGTGTTGGGGTGGAGGCTTGTCGATGACGTTTGACTCGTGACCAGCGCGCGTTTCGGCAGCTGAACCGTGTGAACTTTTTGCGAGTTGATCGCGAAGAGGCGCAGCGGAGGATATGCTTAGCCGAACAAAGTGGACAACCAGGAGAAGAACTGTGTAGAGGCCGATCGCCTTGTCGTACGTGGGACGCTATCTCAAAAGTCGTGGGTTGGCTACGCGGTCACAGCGGTTACGGAGACACAAATACAAGATAGTACAACGATGACGGGGGGGGGGAGGGCAGTGCGGAGGGCTGAGACACTGGGAAGGAAAGGGTGGGGAGTCAGATAATAGCAGCTCAATGCTGTGTGTAGGTGGGCTCCACCAGGCCAACATGTACGGTGCTGTAGTTCCGGTGGTGCTATGGTTAGCAGCGGCCTCTGTTGCTGGTCTAGCTGATAAGCGTAGGGAGACAGCACCTGCTACAGGACGCCACAACCCGCGGTTAGGCACTAGATGGCAGGGCAACTTCCAATGCTGCAGCGGGTTTATGCTAAATTTAGGGGTTGTTTTCGGGATGAACCCGGGGCCCCTTGGCAGACAGCGATGGATGGTTGCCCCTGTTGCCGAGCTGACCAGTAATTACAGCGTTAAGCGTAACCGTGTGAATGCCAACTCAATCTCCAAATCGTCATCATCGTCACATCAGAACCTTGGGGAGCACTTACCGGAAGGCTGCGTGGCCTGCTCTCAGCCCTCACCCTTTACGACCAGCAGCCAGCTACAGCTACAACCTGGCAGAGTTCTCGCCCAATGAAGGCTGGCCGGCTGAAGGATCGGACTACCAGCACCATAGCAGCCATTACCGACCAATCCCAGCTTCGATGGATCGATAGTAGCAACTGATGAGAAACAACCTCCAGCCCGATGGCCGACAATCATGTCCTCGCCAAGGTGCACTCCCTCAGCGATGTCGAGCTGGCCTGCCTGCTCTCCCTCATCAGCGACGAGCACTGCATGATCAGCACGCCGCCTGGCTGCCTTGACGAGCTCGTTGACGAGCTGCAGCTCGTGTCAGAGCACACGTTTGGCCTCCGGTCAGCCGTGGTCGATTGCACACCGCACACCACCCTCGAGGACTTCGCCAGCTCTCTCCTCCTCCATCCTCATCCGCCCTCGCCGGCCACCACACGGTCCTTCTCTCCGTACCTTGCCCGCTCGGCCCACGATTCCTACTTTCCAAGCAGTCATGCTCCCAACCAGCATAACCCGATCTTTCCTCTGACACCGGTCTCGCCGACCTCGCCGACCTCTGGTGGCCCGCTACACTCTCAGATCGCCAACGTTGTGCTGGCCAAAAATCTCGACCAGGCTCCCAAGGCCGTCCAAATCCAGGCGCTCGAGCTGCTCCGAACCCATCGCATCTTCACGAGAACATCGGTCCAGACAGCACCCAAGACTTTCATGCTGGTGGCTGTACTTGGTGCGGAGAGCGGCGGCGAGGCCAGGGTTACACCGCATCTGAACGACTTCTTCTACGTGGCTCATTGGGTTGATCCGGATTCGGAGGGTTTTGCACACCTATACGGAGACGACGGGTCTTCGCTGGCCTCTTCGGAGCTGAAGGCGGGAGGCAGAACCGACGACGACGACGATGTCAGCATAGCGAGCGCGGAAAGTGTCGTCAAGCGTCGCAGTCGCGCCAGTGGGAGCCTCTTCCGCGGGCCGACGTCTGTTAGCACAGCGACTCTGCCCCGGCCGCCCATCTTCTCCAGTACCGACCTCACCCAGCTACGGCAGCTCTCCCACCACGTGTCTGTCGACATTGATGTTACCCGATACCAGATGAATATTGTCTCCTTCTTACGGATGCATCGTGCCGTGGCTAGCGGGGTCACGCCCCAGGCGACGCGCCATTTCGAGACGCTCATGAAGAGCCTCGCGCCCCTGCACGGCGTGGACTATGTCACACCTGCGCTAGTGTGTCTCGCGGCCAGGAAAGTTTACCTTCACCGCATCAAGATGGTTGAGCCAGGACGTGAGAGGAGTATGCAGTGGGGAAGTGACCTGAATGCTGTTGAGAGGCTGCTCGAGGGCTGGGGCCCGGAAGATGTCGTGGAAGATGTGCTGCAGTCAGTAGGCGTGCCAGTGTAACGAGCACGACCGCCATCCTAATTATGTTTAGGAAACGAAGCCTGCCCGTCAGGCCTACGCATTACTATTACCGAGATACCCATTGCAGTTTGAGAGAAGAAAATACTATACATATACACAGAGACCTTGTTTCTCTTTCTTGCCACGGCAGCAGCAGGAACAATCCATGTGTACATTATTTTGCCCACTCCACTCCAGGCCCTTGACACATGAATCACCTCGTCATCATCTTCCGAATGTGGCGGAACGGAGGCGGTGATACTGTGATCCGCCTTACGCTCGAGTCTGCCCTACAGAGGAGATGCTTTCAGCAACGTGTCTATGAGATTAGTCGTAAGAAACGAAAGGCAACCTCCAAACCAATTCCTCAGGAGCGTCCGAGCGTCGTACGGAATAAAACATATGAAAAGGCTTATTCAGCATATTCCCACTTTTCTGACAACACAGCCTCGCCCAACCCTCGCAAGACCAACAACGTGTCTCGTCTGTTTATTTTTCTCTTAGAGCCAGGCGGTCTCTCATTCATTCCGCTTTATCCATCCAGCCAGAAGGAAAACACATCGTGTCTTCTTTGTGGAAAGGAAAAAGTCCAACCTATATCTACTACTACCACTAACTGTCATTACCAGACTATTTGCTCTGTGGCCCTGTCTGTTCTACATTCATCTGCTTCCAAGTCCCTCGCCAAGAATCTCACCGCCGGCCTGTCATCAAGGAGATCTCTTCTTTCCAGTTCGCAACCTCTAAGCAGCATACACAATAACATACTCTGCGACGACAACACCTGAGTTCAACGAACAATAATTAAGAATATTTTCAAGATGCCTTTTGGTTTCATCCCCGACACCATCTTTCTCGCCGTCCTCACATCTACCATCCTCGCAGGCCTCCGCCGCTCCACAGGCCTGACCTTCCAGACCCAGCAGCTCATCGCCAACCCCACTGGCGCCAAGGTCTTCTCGTTCTACCTCGGGTCGGGCGAGTGGCTGTTTGACAGGCTGGTGGGCTGGGCCAAGGGGAGCAAGTACTTCAAGTATGACCCAAGCGTTACCGTCAGCGAAGTGAAGAACCAGGTCAGCGGGTTCGCAGATGGCATGAAGGTTGCGGCGGCGCTGGTGGGGGAATTTGGAGGGGCGGGTCAAGCAGCAGCAGCCAAGGAGGAGTAGGAGCAGCAACAGCGAGAGGGGGAAGGCAACGGAGGCGACTGAAGAAGGAAAGAAAGGGATAAAGGGGGGGGGGGGGGGGAACAGGTTATCACCTAATGGAGATCATAGGATGGGAATGATGGGTGAGGAGGACAGAGCAGAACGGGCGAGGCTGGACAGCAATAGGAATGGGCACGAAAATCAGCATAGGATGGCCCAGCGAGGACGCTCCTGCCGTCCAACACGGGCTTTCCCTCTAGGTGGAGTAGAATTAGGACGGTATTGGTAAAGTATCAGCCTCTACTCAAACGTGGCTATGCGCTGCTTGGGAGCCAGCAAGAGCCGGGCAGGGTATCCTAGAGTTACACCCACTGTATTTCATCACACCATACAACATACGCAACTTTTTCGTCACCGACAGCGTATGAAAACGACACGTACATGTGATATTAATAGTCATCGCCTCTCTGAACGGGGAACTCTCTTCAAATCCCTGAATCAAGAGTTCAGCACATCTGATTGCTGAGTACAATCACACAAGTCAACTCGATTTTCACAACCTCAGCATCTGCAAGGCCTTTTCCATTTCCTGCATGTTTTTCAAGACCTTCATAATCAATATCTTTAGTTCACTTCCGCCCTTTGGCCTTTTCATGGGCCCCTCCCCAGAAGGAGATCTTGAGTCTTTGGTATCGTGGAGCCAATGAAACAAGGGGTACTCACTGTATAAGATATAGAGTCTACCCAGAGGGGGGAAGAGCAAGTATACACTTTGGCTATGCACAGTTTGCTACTGGCTACAGCTGCTGATTCCCGTAAAACAGGCAAATGGATTGCATGGCCAATAGCTTACACATACTCAATTACTAATAGCTCTGGTATTTGTTGCAAGCTTTAGTGCTATCAGCATGCTATAATCATTACAATCAATATTTTGCATACATCTTCTTTCGTGGGTTGGCTATTGAATCTTGATTATTCAGTATATGTCTCATGTGTCTGACCTAGTAGGTCTCACTTCACAAAAGACTTCAAATAGCCATGGAACTGTTTCGATATGGTTTTTGTTCATAATTCCCACACATTGCAATCCATGCAGCTCCTGACCACTTAAGTAATCAAGTGATTATCAGGAACGTATAGTTCCCATAGGTCAGGGAACAACTACGTGTTACCAGGCTCCTTTTATGCATAGTATACTTGCTTTCTGTTTGTCATCGTCTTGGCAATCCCAGTACTCCAACCATTATGACCTCACCTGTCTGAAGGGGGCCAAGCACTATCAGTGAAGGGCAGTGTGCGCCCTGTCTCTATGCTTCCTTGCTGACTTGACCCTACTCTTAATAAATAGCAGATAAAATCATATTGTTTTATAGGCAAGTCAGGGTGGTGGTGCCTGAAGTCCGTTCTAGAAGGCTGGAACGTGCTGCAGTCAGTGGGACAAGGAAGGGGCACGATTAAACGCAAGTCTCGAACTCACGAGGGCAGAGGTCTCGGGTTGGCTACATTTTGGCAATCATTCAGTCACAGACGTTAACTCAGAATTATTGCGATACCACTAGGGATGAGAGAAAGTCTGATTTGATCATTCCAAGTCTCTGCTGTGGGAAATGTGCCTCGCAGACAATGGCGAAATGGTCACCGCCCCTTGTGTTTGCGCCTTGCGAGGAGTCAGGGCGTCCAGACACCTGTCCCCGTCTACTTATGCAACACGGCCATCCTTGATTCCGGCCCCCCTCTGTCCATCCATTCATCATTATGAAGCTTTCATCTTAGTACCCATGAATATCCCACCTCGTCACGATAATATCCACCCGTACGTCATATGCGCGAAACTGATTTCCTGCTCTCCTGCCCCGAACGCCTGGATGAAAATGCCACAAGCTTTGATAATATGTGTGGGGAGAAACCCTAAACCGTCTGGGGCTCTTGTCCATCCGCTAAGATACTTGGTCTAGAGAAACATGCGTAAGAAAGAAACCATTTGTTTCCATTTGTTTGATGTCTATGAATCCGATATCCCCTCCTAATGAATCTCAGTGACCTTGCACTGCCATCCGGAAGTTTGTGACAGGAGTGGCAAGCTGTATGAGGACTGTCAGTCTCGCGCTATATCAGGGCGTGGAATAGGGTAAGAGAACGACTCACCTGGCACCCAAGCACCAACCCAGCTCGTTATCCTTGATCTTCTTGGCGATTTTGACCTCCCGGTCTATGGGCATGTCGTATCCCGTGTGGGCAAGCGCAATCATAAAGCTAAGGTCCAAGCAGTGCTCGGGCCTGTCACGCAACTCGTCGAGCGCACCACCCACGCTCGTGAACAGGTCCCAGTCCTTCTCACCGCCGCAGACCTTGTTCGCAAGCTCCTGCATCTCCCTGAGCGTGAAGGAGTCGGGCATTCCTAGTGGCTGGGTGCGGTCGTAAAAGTACGATAGGAAGTAAATGTCTTCGGTTGCGAACGTCTTGGCAATGGCAGGCTGGTGTACGCCGTTGAACGAGCAAGGGGCAAGCTTGCACTCGGCATCCTTCTTCAGAATCTTTTCTGAGAGGCTGCGGCACTGTGCTGGAGCACCACCGGTAGATGGGCCGGTGAAATTGAACTCGCGCGAGGCACCCAGAGGGTGGTCGTCACCAAGCTTAACGGAAACGACTTTGGACATGCCGGAGGCGAAGCACGGGTTGACAATAGGTTTCGAGAGCCACGACCGCTCGGTCTGGTAGGCATCGTACACCTCGTTGACCAGCTGCGCAAAGATGGCATCGCGTGCGCTCATCAGGCCGTAGCCCAGGTGAGAGTGCTGGTACAGGGTGAAGTGACGGCCACCAAAGTCCAGGTCGTACTTGTGGTCACCTTCGGCCATCTTAGAGGGGAGACCTCCGTCGGTCAGGCCCTTGAAGTTGGGCTGAAAGACGATCTGCGTCGAGCCGCCGCCTAGGTCGAAGACGGCTGCGGTGTTACTCTCGTCGGGCCCGCCAATGTTGCCCAATAGATAGTTGGTTGTGATCCACGCATATACACCCTCGTCGGAGCCGTCCATGATCGCGACACCGTCGTTCTCGGCCGAGACGACAGGAAAGGGATACTTGTCCTCGAGATGGGCCCGTACGGCGTCGAGGATCCTCTGGGACTTCTCAGAGCCGAGCAGTCGCAGACCGGCAGTGGCCTTAACGGCAACTGGGGAGCAGCGCTTGAGCTTGTCAGGGACGGTCTCCAGGGCGGCCTCCATTAGGATGTCCAAGCTCTCGGCGGCAGCCTGTGGGTCGTCCGGGTATGCGCTCAGCCCGCTGCTCTTGCCATCGATCTTCTTGGTCATCTTGAAGACCTCGTTCTCCAGCTCGGGGGTGGGGCCGCAGTTATTGAACTTGTAGACGTGAATCCGCGAGCCGGTGCTCCCTGCATCGATCATGTTGACATACTGGACGATGGGCTTGTCCTTGGAGTAGGACTGTGTACACCTGTCGGTGCCGTACGATGAGTCGGCAGGGACCTGGCCGCCGCCGGTGGATGGACCTGTTGGAGGTGCAAGAGAGATATGCGTCAGCCGTCGATTGCTCCTGTCTGCTGCCCCATGTCTGATGCAGCCGTCAAGCAAGTGATTTATCTGTGTGGCCCATGGCGCAACTTACCTCCGCGGTAGACATCGACGCCGGTGGGGGCGAGGTAGTAGATGGCGAAGACGAAGATGAAGAGGATTGCCCCGGTCTTGAACCAGCGCGTCTTCTGCGCCTGGGACATCATGTCGTTCTTGAGTTTCTCCAGGATGCCTGCCTGTCGGCGTTCGTGGCCGTATCTGTCTGGCTTCTCGTGAGGATCGTGGGCAACTTGCTTGATCGGCAAGGAGACGGAGGTTCGTCGCATATGGAACGGGCGATCCCCTCACAAGGGAAGTGGAGGAACGAAGAGAAGGACCGGGCGTGTGTCTCGTCCCGTGTCGCTCAGATGGGGTGGCGGATTCGAGCACAAGCCACGAAGCCCATTAAAAGCGATAAGCAAATAAGAACAACCGAAGCGAGAGACAAGAAAAGTTTCACGAGAAGTTTCAATAGTGTCCCATGCACACAACGGGGAATATTGAGTTGACACGTGGGAAGGAAAAGAAGGTAGAAAAGAAGGGGGAAGGGGAAAAGGGGGGTGGAAAGAAGATGTCGACGTCGAGATTGTGACTGGACTGAATTGATTGAATTGAATTGCACGGCATGGTAATGCAGAATCTCCAATTTGGCCTGGCGTGGCCAAATCAACCTCGACCAACGGTCTCAGCCTCCTCCTTGTCTTGCCCCAAAAATCGCCCATGGATGGACCCTGACTTCTTGCCTGCCCCCTACAAATTCAGCTTATCCAAACAGTACAGAAGGTACACGGGAAACAATACCCATCTGCTACTGTATTGCCATAAGCGTTCAATAGGGGGTGGGGTCAGAGCTAAACCTAATCTTGATCCCAGATGTGGCACGTAGCCAATGACGGTGCCTGACGGCTGACCTCAGCCACACCACCCGCCTCCCGTTAACCCTGACCCTGGTGCCTTGGAGAGAACCCTGTAAGGTTTGTTCGGCGAGGTTCGATGGATGGGATTGATGATGCATCAGACAGGCCTTCAGCGTCGTGCGCGTCTCACCTGTTGCCTTCTAGCCGCCGCAACACGACTGCCACCACAACAAATATGAACGTCCGCCCAGAACATTGCAACTTCCTCAACTTCCTCCTCTCCTATTTCACCAACAATATCACCTGAGACTGTTGTCGAAGGTAATTGTGGCGACAAGTATACTTGCTCTCTCTTTTGGTCTGTCCGTACTGAATCTGCCCGTCTCATTCTCATCAGACTACATTCCTCTTCCTCCAGCTCTCACACCTCACCATGGATGTTCATTTGCTCGTCTACGACCTCTCTAGAGGACTGGCGAGGCAGATGTCCATGCAGTTCTTGGGATTCCAGCTTGATGCCATTTATCACACGTCCATCGAGCTTGATGGACTTGAGTGGGTCTACGACGGAAATGTCGTGGCCATCACGCCTGGGTCATCTCATCTTGGCCAGCCGATGCAACGACTTTCTCTGGGCAAGACTGAATTGCCGATGGATGTGATTCAGCAGTATCTGGACTCGCTCAGAGAGATATACACGGTTCAGGCCTACAATCTCTGGAAGCACAACTGCAATAATTTCTCAAACGACTTTGCCACTTTCCTACTAGGGACGGGCATCCCAGATCACATTCTCCATATGCCCGATGCAGTGCTCGACTCGCCGTTTGGGAGGATGTTGATGCCGACCCTGAATCAACAGATCGAGGCAGGCAGGCAGCAAGGCGGGATTTTGGGCATCCAAGGGAACGCAGATGGGCGTGCCACAACCACATCCTCTGGAGCGCAGCGTCAGTACCAACAGGCCGAGGTCCGACATGCCAGCAGCGTGGGTGAGCTTGACTCTCTCCTCGCCAGTGTCGAAAAGTCGTGTGCTGTCGTCTTCTTCACTTCAGCAACATGCGGCCCCTGCAGGATGCTTTATCCCCTGTATGATGAGCTGGCTGCTGAGGTTGGAGACAAGGGTGTTCTGATCAAGGTCGATATCTCCCAGGCCTTTGACGTCGGTACTCGTTATTCCGTCCGCGCCACCCCCACGTTCATCTCCTTTCTGCGAGGAAAGGAGGAGAACAGGTGGTCTGGGGCGGATCCGGGTGCGCTGCGAGGCAATACACGGCTGCTCGTGCAGATGGCGCATCCAGCCCACCCACACGCAGCTCTCAGACTACCCACACTGCACAATCCTCATGCGAAACCTGTGCTCTTCACCAAGATACCACCTATACCAAAGCTTCGAGCGAAGATGGGACCCACGGCAGAACACCCAGCTGTGGTGTCCATTTCTCATTTCATCGAGGCCCGCAACAAAGATGGTGCTGCAGAGGCAACGCTGCCCGATATGACTGCTCTCACAGCCTTCTTCCGAGACTCGGCCAAATCGTTACCCCTAGACCTCATGTTCACCGTTGTTGATCTTCTCCGGTGCGGTCTTATTGATGTCCGCCTTAGCGGATTTCTGGCCGAGGAGAAGGACCACGAGACCATCACATCTCTATTATCCTATGTCAACAGTCTCTCAACAGACTGTCCATATGCTCTACGTCTCGTTACCCTGCAGATGACATGCAACTTGTTCAGCAGCCCCCTCTATCCACCGCAGATCCTCGCTCAGGAAAGCTTACGAGGTGCCGTCACAAGCCTTGTGTCCTCCAGTTTCCTCGATGAAAGCCACAGTAGCGTTCGCGTAGCCGCTGCATCGCTCCTCTTCAATGTGGCGTTAGCGAACAGTCATCACCGCAGAGCAGGTGACGGTGATGCTTTACCAGAAGAAAATCAGATTGAGCTCGCGGCATCCCTACTCGAAGCCATCTCGCAGGAATGCCAGTCGCCGGAAGCCTTAAGAGGAATGCTGCTCGCGCTTGGATACCTGGCTTATCTGGCGCCTCTGGACGGAGAGCTGGTGGACTTGTTGAGGACAATGGATGCGGGTCATACAGTCCAGGCTAAGGAAGATAAATTTGATGATGTGGCTCTTGTCAATGAGATTGGCTTTGAATTGTTTGAGAATGGTTTGAAGAGATCATGAATCTCCTGCTTCCCGAGCATCACTAGCAATGCACAACTAGAAAGTCATAATTTCAGTCTAGACAAATTCATAGATTATTATTAACATTGACTTATAGCATCCTATACTACTAGTATATAGCATAAAATTCGCGTTTATTCTTGCTATATGTTACGACCCGTGGTTCAGGCGTAAGCTATATGTACGGTTGGAAGGAATATTCGAACAGGGAGTTCGAATATTGATTGATCTTTTAATCTATGTAGTACAGTGGCACCTTTCACCACCGCTCATTACACTATATTATTTTGAAGGAAAAAAACAGATGCTTTTGTAAATAATTTAAAGCTTTAATAAACAATTAAAATATTTTATACTTATATAAAATAGCTTCTATTTTATCGAGTAAAATCAAAACTAAACTAATTAAATAAAAAAGTATTTAAGTAAATAAAGAATATTGTTAGGGCTATCTGTAACAGTGTGCTGGAACTGGCTGTATAGAGAACTTACATTAGCAAGCTAGCTCAGTGTAATGAGCACTGCTGTTATGACCCATCCAACATGCAGATCACAAGCAAACAAGAACCAGATATTATGACTCAACATCAGACAACCAACAAGGATTATATAATCCAGGGTTAGGGTTACGAGCTGCAACCAATCAGAAGGGGACCGGAGCAGTCGACGATCGATCCTCGCAGTCCAGGCAATGAACTGCAATAATCAACCACCAACTCTTACAGTTTATACTGAAGAGCTGGATATATAAAGATGCATTCATTACTATTAGATAGATTCAGTATATAGCTCTTTAGTTATTAATCTAAGTATCAGATTACTTTCTTACTCTGATAGCTTTAAAGATAGTAAATACTTGCATAGTTGCTTAGTTATGTTTTTATATTCAAGGCTTGTACTTAGCACTACTGTCAGGGCTGATTGTGCCAGCAAGGCTCAGGGCTAGCTAAGCCAGCTGGATTACGGATGACTAAGCAATATGCGGCTATAAAGCGGCTTTCTAGCTACGTCAGCACTGCTGAGCAGAACTTAGCTCCTTAGGCCTCAATGTTATTCTGGTTGTATACCCCTGAAAGAGAGAAAAGACCTCGCTACATTGCCTTTGCAACCTTTCCACCTGACAGTTTGAGGCCTGGCTCTTTTAAAGGAGGCAATCCGGCGAGGCTTTCTATCTTTTTTTTTCTTCCCTAGGAGCAGCGCTAATACTGAGCAGGAGCAGAGCAAACGATCAGACTACTATTCTTTTCGAACCTTCAAGCTTTTGATCTTCAAGCCTTTAACCTTCGAGCCTTTAACCTTCGAGCCTTCGATTTTCGAGCTTTCGAGCCTTGAATATAGCGAGCAAGCAGTGCTGAGCAAGCAGTATGCAAGCAGCGTGCGAGAAGCGTTCAGAAGAGATTCAGAGCATTCGAGTTGCTAAGCTAGAGTATACAGCAAGCAAGCAGTATCGAGCAAGCAGTATGCAAGCAGCATGTAAGAAGCGTTCAGAAGAGATTCAGAGCATTCGAGTTGCTAAGCTAGAGCAAACAGCGAGTAAGCAGTATGCAAGCAGCGTGCAAGAAGCATTCAGAAGAGATTCAGAGCATTCGAGTTGCTAAGCTAGAGCAAACAGCGAGCAAGCAGTATGCAAGCAGCGTGCGAGAAGCGTTCAGAAGAGATTCAGAGTATTCGAGTTGCTAAGCTAGAGCATATAGCAAGCAAGCAGTATTGAGCAAGCAGTATGCAAGCAGCATGCAAGAAGTGTTCAGAAGAGATTCAGAGCATTCGAGTTGCTAAGCTAGAGCATACAGCAAGCAAGCAGTATCGAGCAAGCAGTATACAAGCAGCATGCGAGAAGCATTCAGAAGAGATTCAGAGCATTCGAGTTGCTAAGCTAGAGCAAACAGCAAGCAAGCAGTATGCAAGCAGCGTGCAAGAAGCATTCAGAAGAGATTCAGAGCATTCGAGTTGCTAAGCTAGAGCAAACAGCAAGCAAGCAGTATGCAAGCAGCATGCAAGAAGTATTCAGAAGAGATTCAGAGCATTCGAGTTGCTAAGCTAGAGCAAATAGCAAGCAAGCAGTATGCAAGCAGCATATAAGAAGCATTCAGAAGAGATTCAGAGCATTCGAGTTGCTAAGCTAGAACAAAGTATATTCTTTGCTATTCGAGCGAGAGAGCAGAGTAAGCAAGCAGTAGATCTGAATATCTTCTGTTTTCGAGAGTATATTCTTCGCTATTCAAGCAAGAAAGCAGAGTAAGCAAGCAGTAGATCTGAGTATCTTCTGTTTTCAAGAGTATGTTCTTCGCTATTTGAGCGAGAAAGCAGAGTGAGTAAGCAGTAGATCTGAGTATCTTTTGTTTTCGAGAATATGCTTTTTGCTATTTGAGCGAGAATGCAGAGCTAAAGCAGAGTATCTGCTTAGCAACTGAAGTTGCTTGGATATTAGATTGCAAATCAATTATTCTTCTGCGCTTAGCAATGGAGCGAAGTATAGCAATAGCTTTAGAATTGCTAGAAAGCAATTCTTAAGATAGAAAGCTGTAATTATCTATTATAGCTGCAGAGATGCTGTTCTGAATACTAGGCTTCTTAGCTATAAATTAAGTTTCTGATAAAAAGCTTGCAATCTATATTAAATAGCTTTAAGTTTTGAAGAGTGCTTGGATAAAGTGCTAAGGAAGCAGCGATTAAGCAGCGTATATAGTGCGAGTATTGTACTCAGAAGACTTATGTCTGGAATGTGATTAAAAAGAGATTTTTTTTTCATAAGCTTCGGGGACGAAGCTAGAAGAGAAGGAGGGAGATGGTTGAGAGGCCTTGAGAAGCCTTGAGAGGCCTGAGGCACTGAGAGATCTTGAGAGGCCTTGAGAGGCTTGAGGCACTGAGAGATCTTGAGAGACCTTGAGTGGCTTAGAAGCCTGAGGCACTGAGAGATCTTGAGAGGCCTTGAGAAGCCTGAGGCACTGAGAGACCTTGAGAGGCCTTGAGAGGCCTGAGGCACTGAGAGATCTTGAGAGACCTTGAGTGGCTTAGAAGCCTGAGGCACTGAGAGATCTTGAGAGGCCTTGAGAGGCCTGAGGCACTGAGAGACCTTGAGAGGCCTTGAGAGGCCTGAGGCACTGAGAGACCTTGAGAGGCCTTGAGAGGCCTGAAGCACTGAGAGATCTTGAGAGGCTTTGAGAAACCTGAAGCACTGAGAGATCTTGAGAGGCTTGAAGCACTGAGAGACCTTGAGAGACCTTGAGTGGCCTAGAAGCCTGAAGCACTGAGAGATCTTGAAAGGCCTTGAGAAGCCTGAGGCACTGAGAGATCTTGAGAGGCTTTGAGAAACCTGAGGCACTGAGAGATCTTGAGAAGCTTTGAGAAGCCTGAAGCACTGAGAGATCTTAAGAGCCTGAAGCATTGAGAAAGCGTAGGAGCAGCTAGGAAGCAGCGAAAGCCTGGAAGCAACGGAAGCCTGGGAGCAACGGAAGCCTGGGAGCAACGGAAGCCTGAAAGCAACGAAAGCTCGGAAGCCTCAAAGGCCTTGAGAACAAGGCCTGATAAGGGGGGACAATCTGTTAGGGCTGATTGTGCCAGCAAGGCTCAGGGCTAGCTAAGCTAGCTGGATTACGGATGACTAAGCAATATGCAGCTATAAAGCGGCTTTCTAGCCACGTCAGCACTGCTGAGCAGAACTTAGCTCCTTAGGCCTCAATGTTATTCTGGTTGTATACCCCTGAAAGAGAGAAAAGACCTCGCCACATTGCCTTTGCAACCTTTCCACCTAACAACTACTCTTATTAGTATAAATCTCTTTGTATACTTGGGAATCTTCGGATTGCTGCAGTGCTTATTATATTTTGATAATTCTTATTCAAGAATAGTTTAGTATTATTCTCTTGAGCAATATGGAATATAATAGCTTTTTAAGAAACTTCTTTGTTCTTGCATGCTTCTACTCAGAAAGAACTGATTAACCAGGTATATCAGCTTATTCAGTATATTCAGAATCTGTATAATCAATAGCAGGCTCAAAGCGCTATTATCGCTAACTAATAAGCTTAGCTAGCTTAACAGGCTTAGTAAGCATAATTCATTTCTATAATCATTAATAATACTAAGAAAGTATATAAGATAAACAAGCTTGCTATATATAATAGCAATTAAAAGATGCTATATAGATTTCTTATTTATTATAGAGCATACTTTTTGCATTATATAATTTAGTTTATTATAAAATCTAAGAAGATTATTCTTATAGAAACTTATTTTGAAAAGAATACTCTTATCTAATATAAGCTTTCTCTATATAATCACTTAAAGCATTAGAGCAATTCTGATATATATACTTAGAATATTAAGAATATATTCAATTTCTTTGAAAGCTTTAAGAAAGCTTTTAAGAAAACCTTTAGTAATCCTAATAAAGAATATATTATAGCTTAGCAACTTATAAATCTTAAACAAACCAAGTTAGCTTCTATCTATATAATCAGATTCAAGCAATTCTTAGTATAATTTTTATAGAAAGATAAGAATCTTATAAAGCATTATTATAAGAGATTTAAGAATAATATTAAGAATGAAATCTCTAAGCAGAATTAGCTAGAAAACTTTGCAATATTCTCTAATCAAGCAATTTGTATCAATAATTATCTATATAAATAATAAGTAGAGAAATCTAAGAAAGAAGAAAGCTAGATTTGGAGATTTTCAGCTAATATAAGCAAGAAACTTTAATATAAAAATAGCAGTTAATAGAGCAGTATAGCTTAGAGCAGCATTATATATGCTAGCTTTATAGAATTCAATGCAGCTAATAAATAGTATAGCAAGAAGAATAGTATTACTTGCTATAACTGCAATAAATAGAAATATATAGTATACAATTGCTATTAACTTCAAAAGAACAAATAGCAATCAGTTCAGAAAGAATGCTAGATAAATATTACTTAGCAATAGAAATCTAATTAACTAAGCAAAAATATTCTCTTAAAGCAAGTATTGAATTCTATTAATCATAAAAGTTTCAGCTGAACATTCTGCTATAATAATAACTGCTTAATATATCTTTCAAGTAAGAAAAGCTCAGAATAGTTCTCTTAGAAATCTAAGCACTATAGGCAGATAGTAATAGCAGAGCGAGAGTATATACTCAGCATAATTATAAGCAGCAATAACTCGAATTGCTTTAATATTATTGAATAAAGTATTCAAGCATTAGAAAAAGAACTTAGTAATAATATTCTTCATTATTTCTTATTGCTTATATTAAGCATTATAGCTAGGGATATGAATAAGAAATAATACTTTCTTAGCTATTAGTATAAATATCTAAATAATACTGAAAATATTTTTCAGATAATAGAAGAATTAAGCTAAAGTAAATAATCTAGCAACTTACTAGAATCTGTTATGAATAGCATACCTAACAATTCTACAGAAGTTCGGAAGGGAAGGTTTTCCTTTAGTATTGAGTGAAACAAAGGAATAATATAAGTTGAATATCTTGTTTATAAGATAGAATTAGAGAAGCTCTTTATTTATATTTTCTTACAAAACATCAAAATATAGTAAGATAAAGACTCTTGGATCAGCTTACTTCATAATCTATATTACAAACTAGCATAGATCTTCTATACCTATTATAGCTGCAGAATGCATTTCTTGAAAAAGATATAATACGAATAATTCTCTATTAGAGAATTAGAACAAATTCTTCAAGCTATTAAGAAATAAGAACTCTGCTTTAGAGAAGTTCTTAATAAGCAGCATAATAATGCATATATCGAATTATTAAATAACTACTCTAAGCAATATATGAATAAGAAAATAAAATGATAGCAATATAGAACGATGCTTTATATAATTCATATTAATAATAAGATTTGCAATTAATATTAATAAAAGAAAGATTAGGAATAATAATAATATGAATAAAAGTAAGCTAAAAAGCTTGCTTAAAAAGTAGCGAAGCAAGCTTAGAAGAAGAATAAGCAGCTCTTAATAATTTCAAAAGGATAGAATTGCTTATAAAAAGACTGCAGATAATCAGACTGAAATAGTTCCTATATAAAGCTTTCAAAGCAGACTATGCTTATATTAAGCTTAATATATATATTTAAGAATATAAATATAGCATATTATTAAATAGTAATACTTAGAGAAACTTTATATTTCTATATATTATTAATTAGATATAATTATAATAGAAATAAAAGAAGTAGCTATATATTCTTAATATTATAAAAGAATAATCTATTATATATAATTAAGAAATAATTAATAAGAAAACTAATTATTTATTTATTTTAATTCAAGAATATATAACTAGAGTTTCCTTTAATATTATAAATATAGCATAGCATAAGCTGATTATAAAACTTTTATAGCTTAAGAAGTACAATTCTCGAATCAATTAAACTACTAGCTAGATCTTATAAGAACAAGCTGTATTCAGAGAAATAGTTGCAATCAATAATATAGAATCAAAGCTAGTTATTGAAGAATATTCAGAAAAAGAAGCTTTAAACAACTTTACAAATATTTCCAAGCTAGCAGAGCTAGCAGCTCAAGAAGAAGAATCTAGTAATAAGCGGATTTAAATAATGCTAGAGTGCTAACAAGTTAATAAAACAATGGAAGCAAGACTCTTAGCAAGTTAGTTCGCTTCGAAGCAACAAGAAAAAGCTTTAGAATGTGAATTATAGGTTTATACAAGAAAAACCTCGAAATTAAGCTTTCGAGCACTCAGTTCAGCTTGGAGCAAACGCTCAAGACTTTCAAAAATGCTACCAAAAACAACAAATAAAAAAAAGCATGCTTAATAATATCTACTGTTTCTTCAGATAATAGAAATAGCATATAAATCAGAACTAATACTTGCAAGCATATTATAAGAATATTACAAGTTCAAAAAATTATTCTAGAAAGAATTAAATATAGGATTGCTAGAATATAGCTTATATGATTACAAGATTCTGCTATAAGAAGAAAAATAGCTTAAGTTCTTTCTTATTTATAGATTAGATAAAGTATAATTAGAAATACTCAAGGAATATCTTGATAAGAATCTTAAAAAGAAATATATATAATTATTGCAATTACTAGCAGAATATTCTATTCTGTTTATATTCAAGAAGAATAGCAAGCTTAAGCTATATATTGATTATAAGCAGCTTAATAATATTATAATTAAGAATTAATATTTATTGCTACTTATTAAGAAACTGCGAAATAGATTATAAAAAGTATAATGATTTATAGCTCTAAATCTGAAAAAAGCTTATAATCTAATTAGAATAAAAGAAAAAAAGAAATGAAAAATTGCTTTCAGAATATGCTACAAATATTATAAATATTTAATTATGCTTTTTAGTTTAATAAATATTTCAGCTTTATTCTAAGAAATAATTAATTATATTTTATATAAATATTTAAATTAGTTTATCATTATATATCTCAATAATATTCTTATTTATTTCTAAATACTGAAGAAGTATAAGAAATATATGGAAATAGTATTGCAAATGCTTTAAGATGTGAAACTTCTTATAGAATCCGCAAAAAATTATTTTTATATACAAAAAGTTAATTATTTTAGATTTATAATCAAGCTAGAATATATCAAGCTATAGAAGAATAAGATAGAAGTTATTAGAAATTAGCTAATTTCTAGAAATATTAGAAATATTAGATTTTTTCTTAGATATATTAACTTTTATAAATAGTTTATTAAGAACTATAGCTAGATTATACATTCTTTTACAAATCTTACTAAAAAGAAGCAATTCTTTAAATAAATCTCTAAGATATAAGAAGCTTTTAATGAAATTATTAAGTATATTATTTTAGAATTAATTCTATATAAAGCAGACTTCTATAAATCTTTTAAAATTAAAACTAATATATTAGAATATGTATTCAGAGAATAACTTGATTAGCAAGATAATTAAGAGTATCTAAGGATTATAAGCAACTTTTCAAGAAAGTTGAATAATTCAGAAATTAATTATAAAATTCCTAATTAGAAGCTTATAGCAATAATAAAAGCTTTTAAAGAATAATAATATTATCTTATTAGTATATAGTATCTAATTATAGTTTATTCGAATTATAAGAATCTAACTACATTCATAATAATTAAAATCTTAAACAAATAATAAGTTAGATAAGCAGAATTTCTCTTATAATTTGATTTCAAGATTATATATTGCAAAAGCTTAGAAAATGAATAAGCAGATGCTCTTAGCAGAAGATTAGATTATTAAGATGCAGATTCCTCAGATATACAGAATATCTTTGCTTAAGATGAATCAGAGAATCTCATTAATGTATATAGAAAGCTAAATGCTGCTTTCAGAATTAAATTTTCGAAAAAGAATTCAGAATCAATGATTTCAGATAAATAAAATAATTATATTAAGAATATATACAGTATACTAGTATATAGATACTAAGAAGTTAGAGTAATTTATAAATATATTAGAAAATACTGAAATCTGCTAAGCTTTAGAAAAAGAATTAAGAATATTCTATAATAATATAATAGCTGCAAGAAAAATAAAGCAGAAAGATATAAGCTTTATAAATTACTACATTTCTTATCTATACTTATAATTATTTAGCAATCTATTAGTTTAGATTTTATTATTAAGCTATTTCTCTTATAAGAATTCTTAACTAAAATGCAATATAATAGCATTCTAATAATAGTTTGCAAACTAAGCAAATATGCTTACTTTCTTCTTTATAAGAAAAGCAGTACAGTAGAAGAACTTGTATATACATTTCTCAGAATAATTATTGCTAATTATAGCATACTAGAAGAAGTAATTTCTAATAGAAATAAAAAGTTCAATTCAAAGTTTTGAATCTTACTTATGAAACAGCTTGAAACATACTACAGAATATCTACAGCATTTTATCTGCAAATAAATAAATAAACAGAAAGAATAAATTAGATTATTAAATAATATCTTTAATATTATATTAACTAGAAACAGAATAACTAGATTAATCTATTATTTCTTGTATAATTTGTATATAATAATATAGATATAAGCATAATAAAGAAATTATTATTCTTTATATTCTATAGATATAATTCAATAGCTTATTATAAAGCATTACTAAAAGCAGATATAGAAGCTGCAAATAAAAGAATTAAGAAAATTAAGAAGATTTAGAAAGAATTTTAGTTAGAATTACAATTTATTTAGAAATAAATAATATAATATGCAAACTTTAAAAGAATTAAGAGATTAATTCTATAAAAGAAAGATAAGATCTATTTATTTCGAAAAAACATTAAAACAATCAGATCTAGTAATAAACTTAACTATAAAAAGCTAGAACTATTTAAAATCTTATAATAGATTTTTCCAATTAATTACAAATTAGTATTATCTTATAGGATAAGAATATACTTAGTTTTCTATATCTTATTATTGAAATTAGCAATATAGAAAATATTAGCAAATAATATAGCAGAAGTAGAAAATAATGAATTAAAGTATGAAGTAGAAAAGATTCTCAAGCATAGAAGCATAGATAGTATAAGGGAATATCTTATTAAATGGAAAGATTATTCAGCAAGCGAAAATTCGTGAGAACTGCAGAAAAACATTAAAAATGCTCAGGAGAAAGTAGCTAAGTATTGAAAAAGAAAGAAAACCAGCATCTAAGACGATTGCTCCGCTCCGGACTGAGACTCAGAAGCTTCAGGAATCTCATCTTCCAACTTAGAACAACCCTCTCAAGCATCAGAAGAACCTCCATCATCTCTAGCATCATCTACATCACTTAAAAAGAAATAGTTCAATATACTATCAGAAGATTAGAAGAGCTTTTCCGAAACCAAAGCAAAGAACCTCTCGAGAAGAGGATCAACAGGAATACAAGCCTGTTGCTCTCTTGCTAGCTTCTTCGCTTTCATACAATCAAGCTTCTCAATTATATCCAAGCTATAGCGCACTATGCATGCTATTTTCTCAGCTTATAGCTTATACTATTTCCGCAATTAGCGCATCTTAGCTATAGCATACTCTAGCTTCTTCTCTGTATCATTAAGAGCAGCTTCAGCAGCAGAATGCTAAGCTATAATCTTTTCCATCTGCAATAATAATAAACTATACATATTACAATTCTCATATTTATACTTAATATACTCCATACAGCATAACAAATCCTTCTCAGAAGCAAAGCAGCAAGCTTTGCAGCCTCTGCAGAAGGAACAAGTTAGTATTTTGATGCAATAAGAAAGAGCAATAAGCTAGAAAGAGATAAACTATTCCATCTTTTTGTAACAAACTTTATTAATTCTATTCATTATCCAGATTAGAAAAGCAAGATTGTATATAAAAGACTTGCTAGAATACTTATAAAAGATTATTAAGAATAATAACTAATAGAAGAAAGATAATATTATAATCTATTCAATATACAGATTATAAGCAAACAAGAATCAGATATTATAACTTAATATCTGTTATAACCCATCCAGCGTACAGATTACGAAACAAGCCCCACTAACAAAAGAATCAGATATCACAACTCAACATCAAACAAACAATATTATGTAACCAAGAATTAGGATTATAGGTTTCACCAAGCAGAGATGAACTGCAAGAACTGCAAGCAGTTCTGTTGATGCAACCTTGAACTGCAACTATCGCTATCAACTCTTACAGTTCATACTGAAGAGCTGAATATATAAGAACATATTCATTATCATTAGATAGATTCAGTATATAGCTCTTCAGTTGTAAATCTAAGTATTCAGTCTCATATACTGAGTAGCTCCAAAGGCAGTAAATACTTGCATTGCTTATTAAGATTTATTCGGTTCTGTATTCAGGAACTTGATACTTTGATACTGCTCTTGTTAGCATAAATCTCTTTGTATACTTAGGAATCTTCGGATTGCTGCAGTACTTATTACATTTTCACAACTCTTGTTCAAGAACGGATCAGTATTACTTCTTGAATAATATGGAATACGATAGCTTCTTCAGAAACTTCTTCGTTCTTGCATGCTTCTACTTAGAAAGAACTGATTAATTAAATATATCAGCTTACTCAGCATATTCAGAATCTGCACAAATAATAGCAAGCTTAAAGCGCTACTATTGCTGATTAATAAGCTCAGCTTGCTCAACAAGCTTAGTAAGCATAGCTTATCTCTATAGCTATTAGTAGTGCTGGAAAAGCATACAAGATGAACAAGCTTATTATATATAATAGCAATCAAAAGATGCTGCATAGATTTCTTATCTATTACAGAGCATACTTTTTGTACTATACAGCTCAGTTTATTATAGAATCTGAAAAGATTATTCTTGCAGAAACTCATTTTGAAAAGAATACTCTTATCTAATATAAGCTTTCTTTGCATAATTATCTAAAGTATTAAAACAACTCCGATGCATATATTCAGAGCACCAAGAATATATTTAATTCCTTTAAAAGCTTTAAGAAAGCTCTTAAGAAAACCTTTGATAATTCCAACAAGGAATATATTATAGCTTAGCAGCTTATAAATCTTAAGCAGACCAAATTAGCTTCCACTTATACAATCAGATTCAAATAATTCTTAGCAAAGCTTCTATAAAAAGATAAGAATTTCATGAAATACTATTATAAGGAATTCAAGAATAATATTAAGAATAAAATCTTTAAATAGAATTAGCTAGAGAATTTTGCAACATTCTTTAACCAAGCTATCTGCATTAATAATTATCTGTATGAATAATAGATAAAAAAATCTAAGAAAAAGAAAAGCTAGATTTGAAGATTTCCAGCTAATACAAGCAAGAAACTCTAATATAAGAATAGCAATCAATATAGCAGCACAGCTTAGAGCAGCACTATGCATGCTAGCTTTATAAAGCTTAATACTACTAATAAGCAGTATAATAGAAGAAGCAGCATTACTTGCTATAACTGTAATAAACAGAGATATATAGCGCACAACTGCTATTAATTTCAAAAGAATAAGTAGCAACTAGTTCAGAAAGAATACTAGATAAATATTACTTAATAATAGAAATCCAATCAACTAAGCAAAAACATCCTTTCGGAATAAGTATTGAACTCTATTAATTACAAAAGTCTCAGCTAAACATTCTGCTATAATAATAACTGCTTAATATATCTCTTGAATAAGAAAAGCTTAGAATAGTTTCCTTAGAAATCTAGATGCTATAGATAGATAGCAATAGCAGAGCAGAGATATATACTTAGCATAACTATAAGCAGCAGCAATTCAAACTGCTTCAATATTACTGAATAAAGCATTCAGGCATTGGAGGAAGAACTTAGTAATAGCATTTTTCTTTATTCTTTATTACTTATGCTAAGCACTATAATTAGGAAAATAAATAAGAAATAGTACTCTCTTGAATATTAATATAAATATCTAAATAATACTGAAAATACTTTTCAAGCAATAGAAGAATCAAGCTAGAGCAAGCAATTCAGCAACCTGCTAAGATCTCCTATAAATAATATACTTAATAAGCTTAGAGAAAGATTTTCCTTTAGTATTGAATGAAACAAGGAAACAATATAAATTAAATATCTTATCTATAAAATAAAGCTAGAAGAGCTCTTTATTTACATTTCCTTGCAAAATATCAAAGTATAAGAAAATAAGAATCCTCAAATCAGCTCACTTTACAACCTATATTACGAACTAGCATAGATTTCCTATACTTATTATAGCTGCAAAATGCATTTCTCGGAGAAGATATAGCATAAATAATTCCTTATTAGAGAACTAGAACAGATTCTTTAAGCTATTAAGAAACAAGAACTCTACTTCAGAGAAATTCTCAACAAGCAGTACTACAATGCATACATCAGGCTACCAGATAACTATTCCAAGCAATATATAAATAAGGAAACAGAATAATAGCAGTATAGAGCAATACTCTGCACTATTTACATTAATAACAAAGTTTGCAACTAGTATTAATAGAGAAAAGATTAGGAGCAATGATAATATGAATAAAAATAAGCTAAAAAGCTTGCTTAGGAAGCAGCAAAGCAAGCTTAGAAGAAGAACAAATAGTTCTTAATAACTTCAAAAGAATAGAATTGCTTATAAAGAAACTGCAGATAATCAGACCGGAATAATCTCTATATAAAGCTTCTAGAACAGATTATGCTTACATTAAATTTGATATATATATTCAAGAATACAAATACAGCGTATTATTGAATAGTAGTACTCAGAGAAACTTCATATTCCCATATATTATCAATCAAGCACAACTACAATGAAAATGAAAGAAGCAACTATATACTCTCAGCACTATAAAAGAATAATCTATTGTATATAACTAAGGAATAATTAATAAGGAAACTAATTATCTATTTATCTTAATCCAAGAATATATAATCAGAGCTTCTTTTGATATTATAGATACAATGCAGCATAAGCTAATTATAAGATTTCTATAGCTCAAAGAGCATAATTCTCGAATCAATTAAACTACTAGCTAGATCTTATGAGAACAAGCTATATCTAAAGAGATAATTATAATTAATAATGCAGAATAAAAGCTAGTAATTGAAGAATATTCGGAAAAAAAAGCTTTATACAACTTTATATATATCTTTAAACCAGCAGAGCTAGCAGTTTAAGAAGAAGAATCTAGTAATAAGCAAATCTAAATAGTGCTAGAGTATTAATAGGTTAGCAGAATAACAGGAATGAGATTTCTAGCAAGTTAGTTCGCTCCGGAGCAACAAGGAAAAGCTTTAGAAAGTGAATTGTGGATTCATACAGGAAAAATCTCGAAACCAAGCTCTCAAGCAGTCAGTTCAGCCTAGAGCAAATACTCAAAGCCCTTGAAAATAATAAATGAAAAGAAGCATATTCAATAGTATCTACTGTTTCTCCAGATAGCAGAAACAGTATAAAAATCAAAACTAATACTTGCAAATATATTACAAGAATACTACAAATTCAAGAAACTATTTCAGAAAGAATTGAATACAGAATTATCAGAATATAGCTTATATAATCATAAGATCCTATTATAAAAAGAAAAATAGCTCAAATTCTTTCTCATTTATAAGCTAGATAAGGCATAACTAGAAGCATTCAGAGAATATCTTAATAAGAATCTTAAAAAGGAATATATATAATTATTGCAATTACTAGCAGAATATCTTATCCTATTTATACTTAAAAAAAATAGCAAGCTTAAGCTATATATTGATTATAAGTAATTTAATAATATTATAATCAAGAATTAATATTTATTATTACTTATTAAGAAATTATAAAATAGATTGCAAGAAGTATAGTAGTTTATAGTTCTGAATCTGAAAGAAGCTTATAATCTGATTAGAGTAAAAGAAGAAGAAAAATGGAAAACTGCTTTCAGAATATGCTATAGATACTACGAATATTTGATTATACTCTTCAGTTTAATAAACGCTCCAGCTTCATTTCAGGAAATAATCAATCATGTTCTATGCAAGCATCTGAACTAATTCATCATTATATATCTCAATAATATTCTTATTTACTCTCGAATACTGGAAGAATACAGAAAATATATGGAAATAGTATTGCAAATACTTCAAAATGCAAAACTCCTTGTAAAACTTGCAAAGAATCATTTTTATATACAAAAAGTTAACTATCTTGGATTTATAATCAAGCTAGAATGCATTAAGCTACAGAAAGATAAGATAGAAGCTATTAGAAATTAGCTAGTTCTTAGAAATATTAGGAATATTAGATCTTTTCTTAGATATATTAACTTTTACAAACAGTTTATTAAGAACTATAGCTAGATTATACATTCTTTTACAAATCTTACTAAGAAGAATTAACTCTTTAAATAAATTTTCAAAGCATAAGAAGCTTTTAACAAAATCATTAAGCATATTATCTTAGAATTAATTCTATATAAAGCAGATTCTTACAAACTTTTTGAAATTAAAACTAATGCATTGAGATATATACTTGGAGAATAACTTGATTAATAAGATGATTAAGAGCATCTAAGAATTATAAACAACTTTTCAAAGAAGTTAAACAGCTCAGAAATTAACTATAGAATCCCTGATTAGAAGCTTATAGCAATAGTAAAAGCTTTTAAGAAGTAGCAGTACTATCTTATTAGCATATAGCACTCGATTATAATTCATTTAGATTATAAGAATCTGATTATATTCATAATAACTAAAATCTTGAATAAGCAATAAGTCAGATAAGCAGAATTCCTCTTGCAATTCAACTTCAGAATTGTATACTGCAAAAGCTTAGAAAACGGATAAGCAGATGCTCTTAGCAGACAATCAGATTATCGAAATGCAGATTCCTCGGATATACAGAATATCTTTATTCAAGATAAATCAGGAAATCTTGTTAATACATATAAAGAACTAAATGCTGCTTTCAGAATTAAATTCTTGAAGAAAGATTCAGAATTAATAACTTCAGATGAATAAAATAATTATATTAAGAATATATATAGTGCGCTAGCATATAAATACTAGGAAATTAAAGCAATTTATAAATGTATCAAAAGATACTGAAATCTACTAAGCTTTAGAAAAAGAATTGAGAATATTTTATAACAATATAATAGCTACAAGAAGAATAAAGCAGAAAGATATAAGCTTTATAAACTACTATATTTCTTATTAATATCTATAACTATTTAGCAATTCATTAGTTTAAACTTTATTATTAAGCTATTTTTCTTATAAGAACTCTTAACTAAGATGCAATATAATAGCATTCTAGTAATGATTTGCAAACTAAGCAAGTATACTTACTTTCTTTCTTATAAGAAAAGCAGTATAGCAGAGAAACTTGTATATGCATTTCTTAGAACGATTATTGCTAATTATAGTATATTAGAAGAAATAATCTTTAATAGAAATAGAAAGTTTAATTTAAAGTTTTGAATTTCGCTTATAAGATAACTTGGAATATACTACAGAATATTTATAGCATTTCATCTGCAAACAGATGAATAGATGGAAAGAATGAATTAGATTATTAAGCAATATCTTCAATACTATATCAATCAGAAATAGAATAACTAAATTAATTATTATAACCCATCCAACATGCAGGTCACAGAACAGATCACGAGTAACAGGAACCAGGTGTCAAGGACTCAACGTCCTGACAAAGCATTGGTTACATAACCCAGGGTTAGGGTTATAAGCACGGCCAATCAGGAAGGATAGCCTCGGATATGTGCTATCCAGAGCTAGCAGGATAACTTGGATATATTGCTATCCAACATATCCATACTGAAGAGCTGGATATATAAAAACACGTTCATTACCATTAGATAGATTCAGTACATAGCTCTTCAGTTATCAATCTAAGTATTCAGTTTCATACACTGAATAGCCCCAAAAGCAGTAAACACTTGCATCGCTTATTAGAACTTATACGATTCCGTATTCAAGAACTTAATACTTTAATACTGCTCTTGTTAGCATAAACCTCCTCGTATACTTAGGAATCTTCGGATTGCTGCAGTGCTCATTACATTTTGACAACTCTTGTTTAAGAACGGTTCAGTATTACCCCTTGAGCAATACGGAATACGATGGCTTCTCCAGGAATCTCTTCGTTCTTGCAAGCCCCTACTCAGGAAGAACTAGTTAATCAGATATATCAGCTTATTCAGCATATCCAGAATCTGCGCGAATAACAGCAAGCCCAAAGCGCTACCATCGCCAACCAACAGGCTCAGCTAGCTCAACAGGCCCAGCTAGCTCAGCAGGCTCAGCAGACGCAGTTCATCTCTACAATTACCAGTGATGCTGAAAAAGCATACAAAATGAACAAGCTCGCCATATATAATAGCAATCAGAAGATACTACATGAATTCCTTATTCATTGCAAAGTATACTTCTTGCATCATATAACTCAGTTTACTATGAAGTTCGAAAAAGTTATTCTTACAGAAACTTATCTTGAGAAGAATACTCTCATCTAATATAAATCTTCTCTATATAATTACTTGGAGCATCAGAATAATTCTAATACATATACCCAGAATATCAAGAATATATTCGATTCCTTTAAGAGCTTTGAGAAAGCTCTTAAGAAAATCTTTGATAATTCCAATGAAGAACGTACTACAGCTCAGCAACTTATGAACCTCAAACAGACCAAATCAGCTTCTGCTTATATAATCAGATTCAAATAGCTCTTAGCAAGACTTTTATAAGAAAACAAGAATCTCATGAAGCATTATTATAAGAAATTCAAGAATAATATTAAGAATAAGATCTTCAAGCAGAATTAGCTAGAGAACTTTATAATATTCTCTAATTAAGCTATCTATATTAATAATTATCTATATGAATAATAAATGGAGAAGTCTAAGAAGGAAGGAAGCTAGATTTAGAGATTTCTAGCTAATACAAGCAAGAAACTCCAAAATAAGAATAGCAGTTGATATAGCAGTATAGCTCAGAGTAGCACTATGCATGCTGATCTCATGAAACTCAACGCTGCTAACAGACAGTATAGCAAGAAGAATAGCATTATTTGCTACAACTGCAACAAATAAGAATATATTATATACAACTGCTATCAATCTCGAAAAAACAAGTAGCAACCAGTTCAGAAAGAATGCTAGATAAATATTACTCAATAACAGAAACTCAATCAACTGAACAAAAATACTCCCTTAAAGCAAGTATCGAACTCTATTAATCACAGAAGTCTCAGCTGAACATTCTGCTATAATAATAACTGCTTAATACATCTTTCGAATAAGGAAGATTCAGAATAGTTCCTTCAGAAACCTAGATGCTGCAAACAAATAGCAACAGCAGAACGAGAGTGCACGCTTAGCATCCCCACGAGTAGCAACTCGGACTGCTCCAACATTATAGAGCAGAGCATTCAGGCGTTAGAAGAAGAGCTTAGCAATAATACTCTTCAACATTCTTCATTGCTTATACTAAGCACTATGATTAGAAATATAAATAAGAAATAGTATTCTCTTAGCTACTAATACAAACATTCAAGCAATACAGAGAATGCTTCTTAGGAAACAGAAGGATTAAGCTAGAGCAAACAACTTAGCAGCTTGCAGAAGCTTTCTACAAATAACATACTTAATAAACCTAAAGAAAGATTTCTCTTCGGTATTGGATGGAACAAGGAAACAATATGAGTTGAATATCTTATCTATGAAATAGAGTTAGAGAAGCTCTTTATCTGCATTTCCTTGCAAAATATCGAAATACAAGAAGATAAGAACTCTTGAATCAGCTTACTTCACAACCTACACTGCAAATTGGCTTGGATTTCCTATACCTATCATAGCTGCAAAACGCATTTTTCAGACAAGATGCAACATAAGTAGTTCCTCATCAGAAAACCAGAATAAATCCTTTAGACTATTAAAGAATAGGAATTCTGCTTCAGAAAGATTCTCAATAAGCAGCATTATAATGCATATATCGGATTATTAGACAACTGCTCCATGCAATATATAAACAAGGAAATAAAATAATAGCAGTATAAAACGATATTCTATATGATTTATATTAATAACAAGATTTGCAACTAGCATTAACAAAAGAAGAACTAGGAATAATGATGATACAAGCAAAAGCAAGCTAAGAAGCTTGCTTAAGAAGCAGCGAAGCAGGCTTAGAAGAACAAACAGTTCTTAACAAACTCAAAAGAATAGAATTGCTTGTAAAAGAACTGCAAACAATCAAATCAGAACAGTTTTTATATAGAGCTTTCAGAACAGATTATGCTTATATTAAGTTCGATATATACATTTAAGAATACAAATACAGCATACTGTTGAATAGTGGCGCTTAGAGAAACTTTATATTCTCATATATTATCAATCAAGCATAATTACAATAAAAACGAAAGAGATGCTTATACATCTTTAGCATTATAGAAGAACAATCTATTGCATATAATTAAGGAATAATTAATAAGGAAACTAATTATCTATCTGTTTTGATCCAAGAATGTATAATCAGAGCTTTCTTTAATATTACGAATACAATACAGCATAAGCTGATTATGGAGCTTTCATAGCTCAAGAAGCATAATTCTCAAATCGATTAGACTACTAGCTAGATCTTATAAGAACAAGCTATACTCAGAGAAATAGTTATAATTAATGATATAGAATCGAAGCTAGTAATTGAAGAATACTCAGAAAAAGAAGCTTTATATAACTTTACATATACTTTCAAATCAGCAAGGCTAGCAGTTCAAGAAGAAGAATCTAGTGATAAGCAAACCCAAACAGTACTAGAGCGTCAACAGATTAGCAAAACAACAGAAGCGAGGCTCTCAGCAAGTCAGTTCGCTTCAGAGCAACAAAGAAAAGCTTCAGAATGTGAATTGTAAACTCATACAGAAAAAACCTCGAAACCAAGCTCTTGAGCGCTCAGTCCGGCCCGGAGCGAACGCTCAAAGCTCTCAAAAATATCACCAAAAACAATAAATGAAAAGAAGTATGCTCAACAGTATCTACTGTTCCTCTAGATAGCAGAAACAGCATAAGAATCAGAACTAACACTCGCGAATATACTACAAGAATATTACAAGTTCAAGAAATTATTCCAGAAAGAATTGAATACGGAATTGCTAGAATATAGCTTATATAATTACAAGATTCTGCTACAAGAAGAGAAACAGCTCAAATTCTTTCTTATCTACAGACTAAACAAGATATAGCTAGAAGCACTTAGAGAATATCTTAACGAAAATCTTAAGAAAGGATATATATAATTATTGCAATCATCAGCAGAATATCCTATTCTGTTTATACTCAAGAAAAACAGCAAGCTTAGGCTATGCATTGACTACAGGCAATTCAACAATATTACAATTAAGAACTAATACTCGTTGCTGCTTATCAAGGAACTATAAGATAGATTGCAGAGAGCATAATGATTTATAGTTCTAGATCTAAAAGAAGCTTACAATCTGATCAGAGTAAAGAAAGAAGAAGAATGGAAAACTGCCTTCAGAATGCGCTACAAACATTACGAATATTTGATTATACTTTTCAGCTTAATAAACATCTCAGCTTTATTCCAGAAGATAATCAATTATATTCTGTATAAGCATCTGAATCAGTTCGTTATTGCATATTTCAACAACATCTTCATTTTCTCTCGAATACTGAAAGAATACAAAGAATATGTGGAAAAAGTATTGCAAATGCTTCAAGATGCAAAACTCCTTATAAAACCTGCAAAGAGTTACTTTCATATACAAAAGATTAACTACTTCGGATTTACAATCGAGCTAGAATGTATTAAGCTACAGAAAGATAAGATAGAAGCTATCAGGAATTGGCCAGTTCTCAGAAACATTAGAGATATTAGATCTTTCTTCGAATACATCAACTTCTACAAGCAGTTCATTAAGAACTATAGCTGGATCGCATATCTTCTTACAAATCTTACCAAAAAGGAATAGCCTTTCGAATGAATCTTCAAAGTATAAGAAGCCTTTAATGAGATCATCAGATATATTATCTTAGAATCAGTTCTATGCAAAACAGATCCTTACAAACTCTTTGAAGTTGAAATTAATGCATCAGAATATGTACTTGGAAGATAATTTAGCTAGCAAGATAATTAAGAATATCTAAAGATTATAAGCAACTTTTCAAAGAAGTTAAATAGCTCAGAAATCAACTATAGAATCTCTAATCAGAAACTTATAGCAATAATAAAAGCTTTCGAGAAATAGCAATACTATCTCATCAGCATACAATACTCAATTATAGTTCACTCGAATCATAAGAATCTAACTACATTCATAATAACTAAGATTTTGAATAAGTAACAAATCAGATAAGCAGAATTCCTCTCACAATTTAATTTTAAGATTGTATACTGCAAAAGCTTGGAGAACGAATGAGCAAACGCTCTTAGCAGAAGATCAGATCATCGAAATGCAGATTCTTTGAACATACAGAATATCTTCGCTCAAGATGAATTAGAAAATCTTATCAATGCATATAGAGAACTGAATGCTGCTTTTAGAATAGAATCCTTAGAAAAGAATTCAGAATTAATAATTTCAAACGAACAAAATAACTATATTAAGAATGTATACAGTGCACTAGTATATGAATATCAGGAAATTAGAGCAACTTATAAATGCATTAAAAAATACTAGAATCTATTAGATCTTAGGAAAAGAATTGAAAGTATTCTATAATAATACAATAGCTGCAAGAAGAATAAAGCAGAAAAATACAAGCTTTACAAACTATTGCACTTCTTACTAATACTTACAACTATTTAGCAATCCATTAATCTAAACTTTATTACTAAGCTACTTCTCTTATAAGAACTCTTAATTAAAGTATAGTATAATAGCATTCTAGTAGTAATTTGCAGACTAAGCAAGTATGCTTACTTTCTCTTCTACAAGGAAAGTAATATAGCAGAAGAACTTGTATATGCATTTCTCAGAACAATTATTGCTAATTATAGCATGCTGAAAGAAGTAATCTCCAACAGAAATAGAAAGTTTAATTCAAAGTTTTGAACTTTGCTTATAAAATAGCTCGGAATATACTATAGAATATCTATAATATTTCATCTATAAATAAATGAATAGATAAAAAGAATGAATCAAGTTATTAAATAGTATTTATAATACTATATTAATTAGAAATAGAATAATTGAGTTAATCTATTGCTTCTTGTACAGTTTGCTTATAATAGCATAAATACAAGTATAACAAAGAAGTTATCATTCTTCATACTCTATAGATATAATCTAATAGCTTATTACAAAGTATTGCTAGAAGCAGATGCAGAAGCTGCAAATAAAAGGATTAAGAAGATTAGAAAAGTTCAGAAAGAGCTCCGATCAGAATTATAATTCATTCAGAAACAAATGATACAGTATGCAAATTCCAAAAGAATTAAGAAATCAATTCTATAGAAGAGAGATAAAATCTATCTACTTTGGAAAAACATCAAAATAATCAGATCCAGCAACAAACTTGATTATAAGAAGTTAGAATTATTCAAAATCTTGCAACAAATCTCCCTAATTAATTACAAGCTAGCATTATCTTATAAGATGAGAATATATCTAGTTTTTCATATTTTACTGCTGGAATCAGCAGCATAGGAAATACTAATAAACAATACAGCAGAAGTGGAAAATAATGAATCAGAGTATAAAGTAGAAAAGATTCTTAAGCATAGAAGCATAAGCAATACAAGAGAATATCTCATCAAGTAGAAAGGTTATTCAGCAGGTGAAAATTCATAGGAACTATAGGGAAATATCGAAAACGCTCAGGAAAAGATAGCTAAATATTAGAAAAGGAAAGCCAGCATCTAAGACGATTGCTCCGCCCCGAACCGAGGGCTAGAGGCCTCAGAAACCTCGATCTCCAGGAAATCCAACCAATCCATCACTGCATTTCCCATATTCACGGAATTCCAATCAAAACCTTCAAAAGAAGGATCTCCAGCAACTACAGCAGATTCCTCTGCAATCACAGAACAAACCTCAGCAGCAACGCAAGCCCGCTCCTCCTCAGCTTCCTCATATTCCAACTCCTCCATACTAGAAAGGCTTCAACGAATAGCTTTCATTATCCTTTCAAATCACAGATGCTTCTGCTTCTGCAAACGTTCTATCTCTGCAGCAGCATCGCGCAGCCGCTCCTCAGCACTCTCAAGTTGGTTCTCCAGGCGTTGATATTGAATGCCTATCCAACAAATTTCCGCTACGCTCAGCCCTTGAACATCGCACCAAGAACAATCCAGGCGAACATATTCAGCGCAGCGAGAGAAATTCTCGACGGAAACTTAATAAGACTGAATACTATAACCCTTGCAGAAGGAATAAGAAGGCATAGTAATAGCATTTCGAAGAACCAAGGAAAGAAGAGAATTCTTTTGTTTAGTCTTCTTAGCACGAGAACGAGATTTGTTAATTCTGTTCAACATCTCAATTAGGAAGGCAAGATTATGTATACGGAAAACTTGCCAGAATACTTACAAAAGATTATTAGGAATAACGACTAATAGGAGAGGAATGATGTTATAACCCATCCAACATGCAGATCACAGAACAGATCACGAGTAACAGAGATCAGATATCAAGAACTCAACATTCTAACAAAGCATTAGTTACATAATCCAGAGTTAGGATTATAAGTACAGCTAATCAGGAAGGATAGCTTCGGATATATGCTATCCAGAGCTAGCAGAATAACTTGAATATATTGCTATCCAATATATCCATACTAAAGAGCTGGATATATAAGAATACATTCATTATCATTAGATAGATTCAGTACATAGCTCTTCAGTTATCAATCTAAGTATTCAGTTTCATACACTGAGTAGCTCCAAAAGCAGTGAACACTTGCATCGCTTATTAGGACTTGTACAGTTCCATATTCAAGAACTTAACACTTTGACACCGCTCTTGTTAGCATAAACCTCCTCGTGTACTTAGGAATCTTCGGATTGCTGCAGTGCTCATTACATTAATCTATTGCTTCTTGCATAGTTTGCTTATAATAATACAGATATAAGCATAATAAAGAGATTATTATTCTTTATACTTTATAAATATAATCCAACAGCTTATTACGAAGCACTGCTAGAAGCAGATGCAGAAGCTATAGATAAAAGAATTAAGAAGATTAAGAAAGTTCAGAAGAAACTCTAATCAGAACTACAATTCATTCAGAAACAAATAATATAATATGCAAATTCTAAAAGAATTGAGAAACTAATCCTATAGAAGAAAGATAAGATCTATCTACTTCGGAAAAATATTAAAACAATCAGATCTAGCAACAAATTTGATTATAAGAAATTAGGATTATTCAAAATCTTATGACGAATTTTCTCAGTTAATTATGAGTTAGTACTATCTTATAAGATAAGGATATACTCAGTTTTCTACATCTTACTGCTGGAATCAGCAGTATAGGAAATACTAACGAATAATACAGCAGAAGTAGAAAACAGCAAACCAGAGTATGAAGTAGAAAGGATTCTTAAGCATAGAAGCATAGATAATACAAGAGAATACCTTATCAAATGGAAAAATTACTCAGCAAGCGAAAATTCATAGAAACTACAGGAAAATGTTAAAAACGCTCAAGAAAAGATAGCTGAGTACTGGAAAAGAAGGGAAATTAGCGCTTAAGACAATTGCTCCGCCCCGGACCGAGATTTAGAAACTTCGGAAATCCCATCCTTCAACTCAGAGCAAATCTCTCAAGCATTAGAAGAATCTTCAATACTCTCAATACTATCCATATCACCTAAAAAGGAGTAATTCAATATACTATTAGGAAACTAAAAGAGTTCTTTCGAAACCAAAGTGGAAAATCTCTCAGAAAGGAAGCTAGCAGGAATATAAGCCTGCTGCTCTCTTACCAGCTTCTCTGCTTCCATATAATCAAGCTTCTCAATCATATTCAGATTATAATAAATAGCATATATTATCTTCTCAGCTTACAAACAGCATTGCTTCCGCAAATAGAATATCTTAGCATTAGCTAACATCGCTTCCTCCTCAGCAGCATCCAGCTCAGCTTCCATCTTCAAATATTGCACAATAATTTTCTGCATTTGTACAGAAGTAAGGCTATGCATATTGCAATTCTCTTGCTTATTTCGAATACATTCAGTATAGTATAACAAATCCTTCTTGGAAGCAAAGCAGAGAGCCTTGCAGCCTTCGCAGTAAGAACAAGAAGGCATAATAGAATAATGGGAGAAAGTAGCAAGCTAGAGAGTAGCGCTTTGCTCTATCTTTTTGTAACAAGATTTATCAATTCTGCTCATTATCCGGATCAGAAAGAAAAGATCATATACAGAAGATTAGCCAGAATACTTACAAAAGATTATTGAAAACAATAATTGATAGAAGGAAGATGATATTGAACCAGAACTAGGGCGCCGTCGCCCTTGAAAGAAAAAGGAACAAACAGCTGCCGAAGCAATGAGCAAGGGCTCATGCAACCCAAGCATGCCTGTACAGATGAGGACAGCAAACTAAGGCTACACGAGCGCAAGAACAGAGTGAAAAACCTGTCTTAGATCTGTCCAAAGGATTCAAAATTGAAAGGAAGAGAAAGAATGCTTCATTGTTGCTTATAGCTAAAGAATTTGAAAAGTAGATAGTATTCTTTATATATATGAGAATCCTTGATCTACTGTACTTCACGTTCCACGGACTACTACCCTAGCTATTATAACAGTTCTCTCTCAGCAACTTTCTTCCAAAGTTGCAACAAGTCCAATGGTATGCTAGGTTTGATTAGAGGAAGATGAAGTAAAGAAATAAAGAATTCATTACAAACTGCTAAAGGAAATACTGCAAACCAAACTATTCTTTCAATTCAATTCTTATACTTCTCCCTATTGCTTGAGCTATTATTCAAATCAATGCAGGAGTATTAGTATTCATCTTTAGTTCATTTGTAATATAGGTATGATTTGGATAGATTCTAATGCTGATCTCTTCTCTATTCCCGTCTGCTTTCAAACTCTGCTTGAGCAGCAGCAGCAGCAGCAGTTCTCTTCTGATTCTACATTCTCATTCAACGGATTCTTTCGCAGTCTGCTTTATATATATCCATCTTGATAGCATAATCGAATTCTATCCAGTTTGAAGAACTTACTGAGAGCTTAATAGGATTAAGGCTATGAAGCTTATTTCATAGAGGTATATAAGGCTTCTAAGGTTTATTAGGAAAACTGAGAAGTATAATATTGCTGCTTCTCAGTTTCTGATGCAATAGAGCTTTAGTAGCACGTTCAGGCCTAGCTATTTGCTGCATTAATAGATTGATTATCGATTCTGAATTGATAGGCGTTTCTTGAGATAAAGAGGAGTAAGAATCAGTAGAAGTTCCGAATAGGAATTAACTTAACTCTGAGCTGATATTATGTTCTCTTGATAAATACAAGATTGAGCTAGCTGGAGCTATACTCTCTCAAGACTGTTATCTTAATGGAACTAGACTGGATGCTCTACTCGCTCTGAAATCCTTTAGAGCAAAAGCTAATATATTTCTTCTCATTCTATCAAGATTGCTTTCAATAAATAGTTTAAGTAAGTCTGCAACTTCTCTTATAAAGAAAGTAATATTCAGCTTATAGATTATATTTAGTATTCTATTAGCTTCTACTTATATAGCCTTGTATTCTTAAAATAAGGCATTTCTTCTTAATAGCTGATCAGGATATTGCATATAATTGCTATATCTCAGCTTATAAGAGAAAGCTTAGCAGTGCAGGCTTATTATAGCTATTTCCACATCTCATTCTTTCATATTTTGTATAATCTCTCTATAATTAAGATAGAAAGCTTGCTTTCAGTCTGAATAGCTACTAGATAATTAGTAGAAATTAGTAGATTCCAGAATTCGAAGGCAAAATAGTTCGATTATATAGAGCAGAGCTGCATTCGAATTGTTATCTAGTAGTATAGTTGGAACATTCTCGAAATCCCAATCCTAATTAGCTCCAGCACTTCTGAGCTAACTATTCAGATAGTGCTTGCTTGTATAAGCTAGTAGAATATTGCTGAATTTGTGCATAATAATGTAAAATCCTTTTTTAATCTTTATATTGAGCTAAAACAGAGTATAAGCTAAAATTGCTATATTAACTAAGAGAAGAACTTATAAATGCTTCTGTCTAGCTTTATATTTGAGCAGATTCTGCTTATTAAGAATATTAGAAGAGCTAAATAGATAGGCTATTAATAGAATATAAAAGCATTCTATTAAGAATACATCTTATTGATTATACTAAGCATAATAACAAAAGGCAGCCACAGTATGCTATAAATCAATATCTTAAGAAACTCCTATATTTAAGAATCCAATCAGATTATAGATATCGAGAAGATATCTGGAAGAATTAGTACTAAAGATTATAAGCAAGTATGATTTGCAAGGAGATAATTCTGAGAAGTATTTCTTAACGAGTTCTGCTGTTAAATAATTTTCTTTATTCCTTAAACTGAAGTAGGATAGATGATTCTTAATTATTTCAGTTGGATACAGCGCTCTGGAAAAGATAGTCCGAAAGCAGTAAGCCTTGATTATTCAGTTCCCTCAGCTATGCTGAACAGATGGAAACAGAGAGTACTTGAATTCGGCTATTGCTGCTGAGTTGAAAGGAAAATAAAAAAGGAAGAATAACTTTATTGGAAGGTAAGCAATTGTAAGAGAGATTTGCAAAGATGTAAAGTTAAGAAACTGAGAGGATATTGATTGAGAAAGAAAGATAGAAAAGAATGCAGCTTCAGCCTAAGGATCTGTTGAGAAAGATGATGTTATATAAGCAGAGCAGTTAACAATTTGCTCTGATATTAGTATACAGATCTGGAGTAGCGTTGATGAGGAAGAAAAAGAGTGTATGTATGCTTGAGAAAGATGGTTGTGAAGAGGTTGAAGGAGGAAAAAGAATAGCTGGCTGCAAGTATAAATGGAATAGCTAATTTATCTTATTTAGCAATTATTCAAGTAATTTACTGCTTTCTGTTTGTTATAAAGCAAACAGCTTCATCTTTAGCTAGGTAGGAGCTGTTTAGCAACAGACTGAATAGAAAGCATGATAACTCAGTTGGATATGTTTATTACTCATTGCTATCTTATTAACTTTCAGCAAACTATTTAACAATCTCTTCCTCAGTTCATCTTGCTTTTCAATTCATTCTTCGTATAACAACTTTTCCTTCTATTAACCTTCCCTTGCTCAGCTTTGCAATATACTTAAGATATCTTGAATCATTACTAATGCTGTTTTCTCTTTATGAATAAATACTGCTTCTTAAGAGGTTGATAAGATCTGAATCTGATTTTCTTCTTCAGTTCTTCCTTCTTAGAGCAGCAACTACTACTAGCTTAAGAATATTTATATCAACTTTCTTAACATTACAGACTTTAATACTATTAAGAGAGATCTTAGCTTAATATACGCTTCTTGGAATATTCAAAGCAATATTATGTTTTGAAATAACTTACTGCTAAGCTCTAGCTTTGCTGCTTATTTTGTAAGGCTGAATAATAAGGATTCTATCAAACTGAATCCTATTATAATGTATAAAGCTGATTGAAAACTCTTCAGCAAGTATCTTATTCGCATTTTCTTCCAATCTAAGCAAGTAAATTCTCTTCTCATTTAGTTCTATAATCAGCATAATCTAGTTCTTTGCAATTGCTGCTCCTATTAGTATATTACTGCTTACATGCCTATTCAGGAATAGCAGATCAATATTAATTAGCTTTTCCTAGAATACATTTCAATAAAGAGCTTTTTCAATAAGAAGTACAGCAACTGCATTTATTATGCAGAGTCTGAATATAACTATACCAAAGATTTCTCTTATATCAAAGAGCATAGTATATAAGTAAGATTCCCATTCTAATATTCTTAATCAGATTTAAGTATATACTAATTATTATTCTTCTTGCAGCATTAGTACTCATTTTATCAACTCAGCTCTCAATATATAATCGAGATAGATTCTTAAATCAATTTCAATACTGATATTAAGCGTATTATTAAAGCTCAATACAAGCTTATATAGAATAAAGATATTGCATATAATCAGATTAAATAAGTTCCTTTTATGCTAAGGAAATAATATCTATAGAATACTATAAATCTTATAACCAATTATAGTTGCAATACTTAAAAAGATTACTGCTAACTTTATCTATATAGATTAGTAAGAAGAGTATTGCTTCTTCTGCTTTCAAAAAGAAAGTATCTAAATCTGAGCAAGCAGCTCTATAACCTATATCTTGCAGCAAGAATAAAGGCAAAAGCAAGGCTATAGTAGGATCTTGTATCGAAAAATAAGCTAAATTCATTCAGTCTCAAGATTCTTCCTCTATTTTTAATAACAATTCTTTAGCAAATAATACAAATAATATAGATCTGAATAGAATAAGAAGAGAGCTATTGAATAATATTTACAGATATTTCAGTAATAAGAATAATATATAAAAATAAGAAATCTTCATAGATTGCAATATTTCTTTAGCACTCTGCATTTTTCATGCATTGCATTCCAATATACTGCAATTTTTGAATAACGAAAATAGCTTCAGAGCTGGTTAATATGCTCTATGCTAGATGCTTTGAAATTTTTAAATAGGTTTACAGTATTCTGTAGCAAATAATAGCAGATGATACTTCGTTTCTTCTTTCTCAGCAAAATATATGAGATGGAATAGGAAAGATGAAAAGAAAACGTATTTTGCAAATAAAAAGGAAATATGAACAGAAAGAAATCAATCTTTCCTACAAGCTAGGAATGCTGATTTAGTTGAAATTAGTATAAACATTCTACTTCTATCTGCTTTCTCCTGTTCTTATCTCTTCTTTTCTGCTGCTTGTATAAAATGTTTACTATTACTAACTCCATTTCCATCCTCAGCATCATTATCCGCTTTAGTTGCTAGATTGATAATCTCTAGATTAGAATTAGTTTAGCTAAGCATAGAATTATGCTTAATAATATCTGGAATTCAGAATGTAGCATTGTTGCTTGAATCTGCTTTCTAAACTTCAAGGATATTATTATCTAGTTCTTCTTGCTAGAAAGCTTTCATTGAATCCAGCTTTTCTGCTAATAATTAGCTAGATTGAAGCTTAATATTTTCTTCTTAGAGTATAAGCATTTTGAATTTCCAAATGCTATCTATATTCTATACAAACTTTTTGAAATTAGTAGCTGAATATATGCTTTTTAGCAGAACTTCGTCTATAGTCTTGAGCTTATAAGCATATTTATCTAGAATCTAAGTAATTAAATATAAACCCTTCTACTTATAAGAGATCTTAATATTGTATAAGTAGCTCATTTTCCGGATGTAATTATAAATAAGCATAAGATTTTCAATATTCAGTTAAGATTTTCGTATTAGATTCTGCATTTAACTTTTAGCTGCAATCTTTTAATAGTATATCTGGATAGCTTTAATTATCTTCTGCATATTATCTTCCTTAGCTACAATCATTCTTAATTGCATTTCAAATGCTTCCTAAGAAAATTAGTTTTCAGTTTATATAAAAACTCTCTACATTAGAATTTCAGTTTCAATTAAAATAAGCAGCTTCTAACTGAAAATTAAATAGAAGAAGCTATATCTATGCAATTAGCGAATTGTAATTCTTTCAGCAAAGAATATAAGTTTCAAGTATTGCTTTCATTTCTAGAGTTGAGCATTAGCTAGCTTAGCAAGAATACTTGCTAAGAAAAGATAACTAGCTTCTACTTGTTCTTGAGTATAGAGATTATAACTAGAGATCTGAATAAGCAGGATTTTAAGAGCTCTGATAGTTTTAGCTATTTCAGCTTTATTTTCTAGTTCTCTATTAATAGTAATTTTGAAAGAGCATCCGAATACAAGAATAATCTCTTCCAAAATGAATTTTCTTATTTCCGCAGCTATAGCTTTCTTAAGAAATCTTGCAAGCATATAGCTAATCAGATCATAGCAAGCTTTTGCAAGATATCTATAATTGCTATTCTCGATTATGTATTGAATATCAATACTGATTCTCGTAAAGAGTTGACTTGGAAGAATTGGAATCACTTCTTTCTTTTATATCTTTAAATTAAACTTTATATACTTCTTGCAATCCGAGATAGCATTAGCTATATCTGTTTAGAGATTTTTTCAGTAATAAAGTTGCTTGATACAAGCTACTATAGAGTCTCGATCTCAATATTCAAACTTAATATAATATTCTCTAATAATTCAGCAATGAAGATTAGAATCATCTACTATTTATTAGCATAGGAGTTTTGCATTAGTATAGTGCTATAGAGCCTAATCAAGTATTTGATGCTTTAATACTTCTACTATAAAGTTCTTGCAATCTCTCTTGGAAAGTTTTAATGAAATAATTCCGTAACATAAGAACTCTGCATACTATTTCAACTATTCTGTTTACTAAAGAATTGGATTTAGTAGTAATACTAGATTAGCTTTATCTAAATTCATGCTATTAAGCTAAGTATTATACTAGTTCTCAATATTGCTATCTTCATTTTCCTTAAATAGCATTGAGTATAGAGATTGAAAAAAAGCATTAGCTATAGAATTTTTTAATCCGAGAATGTATTTGATAATAAAGTCAAATATCTTAATTACTGCTATCCATCTATTCAGAAGAGCACTAGATATATTGTTCATTCCTTTATTAAGTTAATCTATTAAAATGCAAGCATTAGTTTCCAGAATGAAATAGCAACTATAGAAATGCTGCTAAAGAAATTGTAAAGTACAGAGAATAACGCAATACTTCCTCTTAGTGGCATTATACTTCTGTGCTATAACTATTCAGGTTTCGCTAATAAAACGTGCTAGCTTTTGTTTATCTTCTACTATCTGCATTAGTATAGCATTTCAGCTTAATAAGCTTGTATTTATTATAAGAACAATCTTCTTAGCATTAGTGCTGTAATCAATTGAAATAATAATTGAATAAGATATAAATATTCGAATAAGTATGGCAATAGCTTCTTTCTATTCCTTCTTCTATCTTCATATAACATCTTTCTTAAGAAGATTGTAAAGTAATTGAGTAATAATTGCAAAGTTTCAAATCCAAGCTGCATAATAGATAATTAGTTCGATAAAAGAGCGAATATCTTTGATATCCTTGCATTCTATCTAAGCTAGAAGCTTTTCCATCTTTCTATTCTGAGATTGTTATTCGCTGAAACTAATGATATAATCAATTATATTAACTTTTACTTAGTACTATTCTAACTTGAATATTGAGATTATAGCTTTAGCTAGCTCTGCATTTATAAGAATCTTATTAAGATTTCCAATATACTTAGCAATATATCTATATACTTCGGAAAAGCTTGGAATCTCTTTATTTCTATAGATTATTATAGAATTATAAACAGAAATGTTGTTAAGAAAAAGCTAATATATATAAGAAATAAGATTATATAAAAGTTTAATTATTATTCTCATAAACTAAGCAATAGAATTAGTAATACTCTGGAATAGAATATATATTCTGAATAAGCTTAAGAGTATTAAGAAGATTGTTATATCTCTGCTATTAGGATGTAGTTGCACTTAGTTATATCCAGAAAAGAAGTTAAGCAGTAAAAAAATCTTGCATATAGCGAACTTCTTCGAGAATTCATCTGAGGTAGGCAGCATGAAAGCATTCTTGAGGCTGTACTTATTATACTTTTGAGCATTATTGATCAGGCATAAGCTACTATTCTTTTTAATAATAAGAAACTAGTTGTTTCTATATAATATATAGCTTTTCTTAATAATCTTCTGCTTAATATATTATTTTAAAAGCTTCATTAGCTTTAGCTTAAGAGCATTAGAGATTAGAATATATCTCGCTTAAAAGATCTTATAAGATACAGTTCTAATTTCTTGCAAGAAAGCTACTTCCTTAATAATCTTTCCAATCTTAATAAAATTCCATACAAGAGCTTTGATTCTGTTTCTCAATATGTATTTGAACATTTTCTTCTCAGCTTTAGAAAACTCTTTACAGTTTTTCTCTTGCATAGCAGCTTACTGATTAGATTTCAGATGCTAATTAGAATTCAGATTGCTGAACTTGGATTCAATCTACTCATTATACTTAATAAGCTTTGTAGATCGCTGAGCTCATTTCATCTTCTTAATCTTAGCAGGCTTTCACCTGATTATCTCTTTTAATACTGAATTATTAAGCTGGGAATCATTAATTAGCTTGATCTTCTTATTTTTGAGCTTGTAAAGAATATTAACTAAGCTTAAGATATCTTTTCTTTCCTTTCCCATATAATATAGCTAGCATAAATAGCACTAGCTGCTATGCATTTCATATAAGCAAGACTCTTGAGTTGCTCCTTTCTTATTTACTATAAAGCAACTCTTCTTCAACTTTCTTCTTATTAGTTTCACTATTAACTCATTTACAATAGCTGCAATATCTCGTTCAGATATGAATATTATAGCTATATCTCTCTTTTTTAACAATACTTACTCTAAAACAACTTCTCTGCTAATAGCTCTGCATTCTTCAGAATAGCTGCTAGTATTCAGTTTTTTAGTATAGTTCTGTATAAATCCTTCTCTTTAAGAAGTTTCTAACTGCTGATTGTAATAATCAGTTGTACTTCTCCAAAAGCGAAACTTATATAGAGAAATCTAGGGATGGAATAATCAAAGAAAAGCTTGATTTGTATTACAAATAGCATTTCTAATAGCATAGGATGATTTGGCAATATCAATCTGTTATTAATGATATAGAATATTATCTATTCAGAGAAGCTGCTATAGAAAATATTAGTTTCAAGAATTCCAATAAGCGCTATATCTGATCTATTGTATATATATAAGATAATATTCGATATTAGCATATAAGATAAGTGCATGCTTGAATATAAAGAGAGAGCTACTAAGCTTATTTCAGCATCTATATTCAGCATTGCTTATATAGATTTATTCTCTTTATCTCCTAGCTACAGAGAGATGTATGCTACTGAAGCAATGCTTCTATCTCGAATGCTGCTAAGAGCAGTTATGAAAGCTGTTACAGAAGGAAATAAGGATTTGTTGAAAGCTTGAATCATATTAACAGTAAGCTTGATATAGCTAAGTTTAGCAACAAGAAACAAAGCTTGAACTGCAGATAGTTAAGCTAGTTTCGAAAGGTATTCAGTAATATTCCGAGTATTGATAATCTAATTATTAATAAGCTCTTTAAGCTGGGAAAGCATCGAGATTCCAGATTTATACTGCAATGAATTAGCTGATTCAGCAATATCTATCTTATATAAGTCCAAGCTAGTTTGATTATTGAGATCAATAACTTTTCGAGCTTTAGAGCTAACTTTTTGAAGATTATAAATCAGATAAGCTTTCTATTCTAGTAATATAACTGTTATCTCTCAGCTTAAGATTTTCAATAAGTAATCTAGAAACTAATTCAGAAGCTTATTACTAATAGCCTGAACTATTAGCTCTCTATTCAGACTATTAGATTGCTTATTAGATTCCTCTAATTCAATATTCCCAAAATGTATAAGAATCTTAACAGTTCTTATACTTGCATTTCTTTCAATCTTACTATCATCATATCCAGCCTTCCTAATACAGCACTTCTTTACTTTATCCGCATTTATCTAAGCTTGAATAGGCTCAATACTCATAGCATTGATGCTGAAAAGCTTTGGTAAGTATAGTTCAGCTTGAGCTGAAATAAGATATAACTTCCCTACTTGAATCTTACTAGCATTGCTAAAGATTTCAATATTATTAGTTCTATATTAATTATTGCATCTAAGAATAGAATCGATCTCTTTCTATAGTATCTTATTCTTAGCTATCTCAGAATTTCCATGCTATTTCTCATTCTTTTGAATCAAGCTAATATATCGAAAGATCTAAGGATTCTCAATACTCTTCAGCTGCTAATCCTTATAGAAACCGAGAATTAGACGGATTATACTGCCTTTGGAATTATCTTAAGCGGATATGATCTGGCTATATAATACTGGTTTTGATCTAGAGTTTAGAAATTCTAAGCAATTGCTAAGATGCTATTCTAGCTTTGCTAATGCTGGAATATAGCAAATGCTACAGTCTATAATAGTATAGAGTTTTATGCATTTATGAGCTTTATAGAACTTCAACTTATAGCTATAGCATCTGTGCAGAGTTCCGTTCTTCTTCAGGATTTCATTAATCTCTGCTTGCTATGCTTCAGAGTACTGCTTTCTCTTATTCTCCGAACTTGTATAGATAATACTCATCTGCAAGGAATTTGCATTTCTCTGGAAAGAATTTCTTGCAGAAATAGTTTGGAAATGCTTGATTAGTTATAAGATCTTCTATAGAGCTTTGATTTGGTTATATAAGATATTTTGTATCTATCTAAGAGTATTAGTTTATAGCTTTAAGGATTTTGCTATTGCAATTTGATTAATGCAGAATTGCTTTATTATTAAAGCTAACTGATTGTATTCTTAGTTGCTCTTCTAAGCAGATTTAGCTTTTAAGATCTGCTTAGTTGGTTTAAGCTAAGCTTGCTAATTATGAGTTAATTATTGAAGCAGTTGATAGTATAATAGCTTTACTGCTTGTTTCAATGGATTCATTAGTTGATTAGAAGTACTATGTATCGAATGTAGAACAGGAATAAGCTATATCTGATTAAGAACCAGCTAAGGTGGAGGCATAGGAGGATCTTGGAATTAAGCTTGTTAATGAAGTTGAAGATTGGTAGTACTGGAAGCAAGTTAGTTTTGAGTTTCCTTCTGGAATACTTTATAATAAATCTTCAACAGCTTTTCTATAAGATAAGGCTATTTCTTGTTGCTAATGCTTTCAGTAGTAATACTATAGTTAGCTCGGAAGTGCTTGATCCAGATTGAAGGAAGCTTTATCCATGCTTCTGCTACAGATTGATTATTTCTAATCTTAAGATGAGTAAGAGCATTATTATAATTCATAATGAATGATCAGAGGCTAGCAGCATTAGTAATGAAACGATTGTTAATAATATTCAAGCACTTCTGCTTAAAAATATATATTTGAAGATGATTCCAAGAGCGATAAGCAACTAATAGTTGCTTCTTCTGTTCATTTCAAGTTTTAGCACTTGTAATAAATCTCTCCATTTCTCCAGCAATGATTGTATCTATACAGAAGCTTTTCATGAAGTTGAGTACTTGAGTATTATTAATTCCTTTAATCTAATGCTATCAGTTGAATTGCTTCAGCTACAAGGAGACTTCTATACAAGCAAATAATATCAACCTACTACTAGTAAGCTTACTGTGAAAGGGGAACCTAAAGTTCTAACTATAGTAGTTGTTAGCTAGGTAGTCAGCTGAACTGAGTATCTAATTGGAAAAGCTTTCAGATGTAAAAGCTATCTTCTCTCTTGGTTATCGCTTCCTCCAATGTTTCTTTGCCTTCCTAATTCGAGATTCTTGAATTAAGAGCGCTACAGCCGAAATGCCTTCCGTATCCTGCAGAAAACAATACTGTGAAGATTAAGAAGGTTCAGATGCTTAAGAGAGATTCAGTCTGTAAGTAGAGCATATATAAGATCTGTCTTATAATAAACAACAAGGGATTAAGTTAGCTATTCTATACTATATTGGAATTTCCTTTATTAATAATCCTGCTAACTAATGAAAGTATTTCTGATTAGATATAAGATATTGATTAAAGTTTGATATCAGATGATATTATTGTAATCCTCAATCTCTATTCCTTGTATGCACTAACAGTTTCTTATCTTTACCTTTCTATATTCTTTGCTTTTGAAATAATGCAATCAGTAAGCTTTTGATTCAAAGAATTAATGTAGCTAAACGTATTTAAGTAGAGCATGCTAATCAGATTATTGCAAGAAGCATAAATCTTATTAATTATACTACTTTTCTCTGCAGAATATCATCTACCAAAAGCATCCCACTCTATAATTTAACTATGAATTCATATTTAATATAATTAAACTTTCTGCTGCAGCTTATACAGATCTGAGCTGTATTAGCTTCTATATAGGATTATTGATTAATATGAGAAATGTTAGAAAAAGGAATTTGTTTCTTCGTAATATTAGCTTGCAGGCTCAATGCATCATTTACTAGCTTACAACTAGAACTCACACTACTCCTCCTCTGTCCACCCATCTCCTCTCTACGAGAGATCTCAAGCATGATCCAGAGTTCAGACATGATGCATAGCCTGTTGTATAAGCGTAATAGATAAAGGAAATAAAAGAGCTCAGCAGGGAAAAAGAGTGCGCTCGTTTATAGGGTAAACTTGCTGCTCTTACTGATCCTCACGAACTATGATGCAAACAGCCCTAAGCTACCAGCCTGAACAGCTAAGTCCACACTTACCGCATCATTGAACCAGAACTAGAGCGCTGTTGCTCTTGAAAGAAAAAGGGACAAACAGCTGCCGAAGCAATGAGCAAGAGCTCATGCAACCCAAGCATGCCTGTATAGATGAGAACAGCAAACTAAGGCTATACGGGCGCAAGAACAGGGTGAAAAACCTGTCTTAGATCTGTCCAAAGGGTTCAAAATTGAAAGGAAGAGAAAGGATGCTTTATTGTTGCTTATAGCTAAAGAATTTGAAAAGTGGGTGGTATCCTTTATATGTATGAGGACCCTTGACCCACTGTACTCCACGTCCCACGAACTACCACCCTGGCCACCACAACAATATTATGATTCATTCAGCATACAGATTACAGAACAAGCCCTACTAACAAAAGAACTAGATATCATAACTCAACATCGGATAAACAACATTATATAACCAAGAATTAGGATTACAGATTCCACTAAACAGGAGTAGACTGCAAGAACTGCAAGCAGTTCTGTCAGTACAATCTTGAACTGCAACTATTGCTATTAACTCTTACAGTTTATACTGAAGAGCTGAATATATAAGAACATGTTTATTATTATTAGATAAACCTAGTATATAGCTCTTCAGTTGTAAATCTAAGTATTCAGTCTTATATACTGAGTAGCCCCAAAGGCAGTGAATACTTGCATTGCTTATTAAGACTTATTCGATTCCGTATTCAGGGACTTAATACTTTGATACCGCTCTTGTTAGCATAAATCTCTTCGTGTACTTAGGAATCTTCGGATTGCTGCAGTGCTCATTACAATATCAAACAATTAATAAGAATTATATAATTCAGAATTAGAATTATAAGCTGCAATTAATCAGAAGAGAACTGAAGCAGTTAATAATCAATCCTTGCAGTTCAAGCAATGAACTGCAATAATTAATCATCGATTCTCACAGTTCATACTGAAGAATCAGATATATAAAGATGTATTTATTACCATTAGATAGATTTAGTATATAGCTCTTCAGTTATTAATCTAAGTATTAGATTACTTTCTTACTCTGATAGCTCCAAAGGCAGTGAATACTTGTATAGTTGCTTAGTTGTATTTCCGTATTCAAGGCCTGTACTTAGCACTGCTCTTGTTAGCATAAACCCCTTTGTATACTTGGGAATCTTCGGATTGCTGCAGTGCTTATTATAACTGCAGTAATCCGGAGATTTCAAAGTATATAAAGAGTTTATGCTAACAAGAGCAGTGCCAAGTATAGATCTTGAATACGAAAATACAACTGGAATAATTATGCAAGTATTCACTGCCTTTGAAGCTATCAGAATAAAAGAGTAATCTGATACTTAGATTAATAACTAAAGAGCTATATTCTAATAATCTATCTAATAATAATGAATATATTCTTATATATTCAGCTCTTCATTATAGCTTATCTTGGATTATTAGTAATTCAAGTAATTTAGACTTATTAGATTATTTAATAATTTAATAATTTATTTTTGCTATAATTCCTATTCTGAATTATATAATTACTACTGATTATTTAATATTAGATTATAATATCTGATTTCTTGTTTAGCAAGCTTATTCTGTAATCTGCATATTGAATAGATTATAATATTATCTTTCTTTTATCAGTTATTATTCGTAATTGTTATAACCTATTCAATATGTAGATTACAGAATGAATCTGCTAAACAAGAAATCAGATATTATAATCTAATATTAAATAATTAACAGTGATTATATAATCCAGAATAAGAATTATAATAGAAATGGATTATTAGATTATTAGATAATCCAATAAGCCTGAATTATTTGAATTGCTAGTAATTCAAGATAAGCTATACTAAAGAGCTGAATATATAAGAATATATTTATTATTATTAAATAAACTACTAGAATATAGCTCTTCAATTATTAATCTAAGTATTAGATTACTTTTCTATTCTAATAGCTTCAAAAATAGTAAATACTTGTATAGTTATTCCAGTTGTATTTTTGTATTTAAATGTTATAACTCATTTAACATGCAGGTTACAGAACGAACCCACTAAACAAGGAACCAGGTATCACAACCCAACGTCGGATAACCAACAGTGATTATATAATCAAGAATTAAGATAGGAATGAATCATTAGATCAGTTATTATAACTCATTCAACATGCAGATCACAACAGGGAAGCAGCACAGCACCAAGAACGTCCAGAACGGATCCTTCAGCATCAGAGATACAATACTAGCTTATAGAAAGGATATAAGCCAGAATTACATAACCAGAGTTAGAATTATAATGATTGCACAGTTGAAGAAGTTAACAATTGATTCTATTAACTAGTTAAAGAAATTGATAATCAATTCTGTTAACTTATACTAAAGAGCTGAATATATAAGAATATATTTATTATTACTAGATAAACTACTAGAATATAGCTTTTTAGTTATTAATTTAAATATTTATTTATTATATACTTAAATAGCTTTAAAAGCAAATAATTAATACTTATATAGATTACAGTTATATTTTATATTTAGTAAATTCTACTTTAATACTGCTCTTATTAACATAAATTCTTTATATATTTCAGATCTTCGAATATTGCAATGTATTTATTATATTTTGATAACTCTTGTTTAAGAATAGTTTAATATTATTCTCTTAAATAATATAAAATATAATAGCTTTAGAAATCTCTTTCTTATTCTTATATTAATCTATATAGGAGAAGCTGATTAATTAGATTTGCTTTCTCTCTTAGCATATTAAAGAACTTTAGCTGAGCTAGCATTAGCAGAAAGATATTATTTAAGCTTAGCAAAAGCAGATTTAGTATAGCTTTTAGATTTCTGCATATAAGAGCTATAAGATAAATAAGCTTATTATATATAATAGCATTTAGAAACTTCTTTAAAAATTTCTTATTTATTATAAAGTATATTTCTTATATAATGCTTCTTAGTTTACTATAAAATCCAAGAAAATTATTCTTACTGAAACTTGCTTTGAAAAGAATATTTTTATTTAATATAAATCTTCTTTCTATAATTATCTGGAATATGCTAATAATTCTAATATATATACTAGAATTATTAAGAAAATATTTAATTTCTTTAAAGATTTTGAAAAAACTCTTAAGAATATCTTTAGTAATTCTAATAAAGAATATATAACAGCTAAATAATTAATAGATCTTAAGCAGATCAAATTAGTATTAGCTTATATAATCAAATTTAAGCAACTTATTATATAATTTCTATAGAAAAATAAGAATTTTATTAAATATTATTATAAAGAATTTAAGAATAAAGTTAAGAATAAGATTATAAAATAAGAATAGCTTAAAAACTTTGTAGTATTTTCAAATATAGCTATTAGAATGAATAACTGCTTCTACAAATAGCAAATAGAAAAGTTTAAGAAGAAAGAAAGCTAATTTATATAGCAATTGCAGCTAAATATTAGCAAAAAGTTTCAATTCTAAAGCTAGAATAAAGATTTTTAGTAGAATATAATATAAAGTGGAAATATTTATACTAGATCTATAGAATAATTATAAAAAAGATATATAATTAAAACTATTATAATTATAATAAACTAAGCTATATTATATAAGATTGTTGCTAGCTTAGAAAGCTTTAATAATAGAAATCTATTTCCGAAGAATAATAGCTTAATATAATGCAAGTATAGCAATCTAATTAGCTAAGCAAAAACATTCTCTTAAAGCAAGTATTAAACTCTATTAATTATAAAAGTTTTAGCTAAATATTCTGCTATAATAATAACTGCTTAATATATTTCTTGAATAAGAAAAGCTTAGAATAATTCTTAAAAATATTATAAAGAAAGATTAAATAATTAGCAATAGAAAGAAAAAAACTAATTTATAATATAGTTCTGAATAATAGCAATTCAGATTGCTTTAGTATTTTCAAGAAAGAATTAGTTTTTAGAAAGAATAATAAAGAAAGATACTTCTTGGAATATTACAAGCAATAATAAACAGAATAACTCTTATAAGCATTTGAAGAAATGTTCTTTAATAAGCAATCGAATAGTTCATTAAAGCTTATTAATAATTTATTAGAAATTATCAGCTTTAGTAAAGCGAACTTAGCAATGCTCTATAGTATATTCGATTTTGCTAGCATATATTATTATATCTTTATATATAATATAGAATACATAGTATATAAACTTAGCTTTAAAGAATTCTTTATTTATATTCTTATTTATAATATAGAATTAGTTTAGTATAAAGATTCTAGGATTGATTATATATATTAAGATTATTATAAAATTGCTTGAATTTTATATATTAGCTATAGTTATAAGCTATACTTTTCGGAAAAGATTAAAAATGAATGATTTTCAGCATAAGAATAGAAATAGATTATTCAAGTTATTAAGAAATCTAGCATTAGATTTAGAGAAGTTCTTGAAACAAGGCATAATAATGTATATATCGAGCTACTAATAAATAGCTTTTGGAACTACATTAATAATAGAATAAAATAGTAGTAGTATTAAATAATTAACTGCATTATTTATATAAGCAATAAGATTTGCAATTAGTATAATAAGCAAGAAGCTAGAAAGAGATATTAGTATAAGCAGCAATAAGCTAAAAAGCTTGCTTAGAGAGCAGCATAACAAGCTCAGATTTCAAAAGAGAAGAATTGTTTATAATGAGATTATAAATGATTAGAGCTTAAAGATTTCTATATGCTGCATATAGCAGAAATAAAGTATATATAAAACTCGATATTTATATTTACAAAAATAAATATAAAGCTTTATTAAATAATAGCATTTAAGAAAACTTTATATTTCTTAGAATTATTAATAAAGTATATATTAATTAGTATTAGAAAAAAAAAATCTATAATCTTCTTATTATAAAAGAATAGATTATTATATATAATTAAGATATAATTAATATAAAAACTAATTATCTATTAGTTTTAATCTAAGATTATATAATATTTATTGCTTTTGATATTATAAATATAGCAGAATATGAATTAATTCTAAGTATTTCTTAGCTTAAGCAGTATAATTCTTAAATTAATTGAATTACTAGCTAGATCTCTTGGAAATAAGCTATATTTAGCAGAATAATTGCAATTAATAATATAGAATCGAATTCAATTATTAAAGAATATTCAAGAAAAGAAGCTTCAAATAGATTTATATATACTTTTAGATTAGCAGAGCTGCTAATAGAAGAAAAAGAATCTAGCAAAAAGAATATTATTATTATATTAGAATTCTTGCAGATTATAGAAATAAGAATACAAATATTAATACAAAACAATTAATCTGCATTAGAATAGTATATTATAAGTTAGAATAAAGAATAAAAATTATATTCCAGAAAGATTACTTTAGCTTGAATTAATAAATAGCAATTCAGTAAAAAAAAGAAAGCAATAATTCTTTATATAATACAAGAAAGAAAGAATATTCAATAATACTTATTATTTTTTTGAATAGCAGAAATAGAATACAAACTAGAATTAATATTTGTAAGCATATTATAAGAATATTATAAATTCAAGAAATTATTTCAAAAAGAATTGAATATAGAATTACTAGAATTCAGCTTTTATAATTATAAGATTCTATTATAAGAAGAAAAATAGCTCAAGTTTTTCCTTATTTATGAATTAGATAAAGCATAACTTGAAATATTTAAAGAATATTTTAATAAAAATCTTAAAAAGAAATATATATAATTATTATAATTATTAGCAAAATATCTTATTCTGTTTATATTTAAGAAAAATAGTAAGCTTAAGCTATATATTAATTATAAATAATTTAATAATATTATAATCAAAAACTAATATCTATTACTATTTATTAAGAAATTATAAAATAGATTGCAAGAAATATAATAATTTATAGCTCTAGATTTTAGAAGAGCTTATAATCTGATTAGAATAAAGAAAGAAAAGAAATGAAAAACTGCTTTCAGAATATACTACAGATATTATGAATATTTGATTATACTTTTTGATTTAATAAATATTCTAGCTTTATTTCAAAAACTAATTAATTATATTCTATATAAGTATTTTAATTAGTTTATTATTATATATCTTGATAATATTCTTATTTACTTTTAAATATTAGAAGAATATAAAAAGTATATAAAAATAGTATTATAAATGCTTTAGAATGCAAATGTTATGACCCATCCAACATGCAGGTCACAGAACAGGTCACGAGTAACAGGGACCAGGTGTCAAGGATTCAACGTTCTGACAAAGCATCGATTATATAACCCAGGGTTAGGGTTATTAGCGGATAGATACAGTCGACGTCTATCCCGTCGATGAGGGAATCGATGAAGTCAACATCGATCCTATCTATCCGAACTGAAGAACCAAGTATATGAAGGTTTACATTTCCTACTATTAAATAGATTTCCTTCAGACAGTTCTTCAGTTATCAATCTAAGTATTCAGTTTCATATACTGAGTAGCCCCAAAGGCAGTGAACACTTGCATCGCTTATCAGAACTTGTACGGTTCCGTATTCAAGAACTTGATACTTTAATACTGCTCTTGTTAGCATAAATCTCTTCATATACTTAGAAATCTTCGAATTGCTGCAATGCTTATTACATTTTAATAACTCTTGTTCAAGAACAGTTTAGTATTATCTCTTGAGCAATACGGAATACGATAGCTTCTCCAGGAATCTCTTCGTTCTCGCGCGCTCCTACTCAGGAAGAACTGATTAACCAGGTATACCAGCTCATTCAGCGTATTCAGAATCTGCGCGAATAACAGCAGGCTCAGAGCGCTACCATCGCCAACTAACAGGCTCAGCTAGCCCAACAGGCTTAGCTAGCTCAATAGGCTCAGCAGGCGCAGTTCACTTCTGCAATCACCAGTGGCGCTGGAAAAATATATAAGATGGATAAGCCCGCTATGTATAACAGCAATCAGAAAACGCTATATGGATTCCTTACCCACTGTAGAGCATACTTTTTGCATTATACAGCTTAGTTTACCATGAAATCTGAGAAAGTTATTCTTGCAGGAACTCGTTTTGAAAAGAATGCTCTTATCTAATACAAGCCTTCTCTATGCAATTACTTGGAGCATCAGAACAATCCTAACGTACATATCCAGAGTACTAAGAATATATTCGATTTCTTTGAGAGCTTCGAGAAAGCTCTCAAAAAAACCTTTAATAATCCTAACGAAGAATGCATTACAGCTCAGCAGCTTATGGATCTCAGATAGATTAAATCAGCTTCTATTTATATAATCAGATTTAAGCAATTCTTAGCATAACTTCTGTGAGAAGATAAGAATTTTATAGAGCATTATTACAAGGAATTCAAGAATAATATTAAGAATGAAATCTCCAAACAGAATTAGCTAGAGAACTTTGCAACGTTCTCCAATCAAGCTATCTGTATTAATAACTATTTATATAAACGATGAATAGAGAAGTTTAAGAAAGGAAAAAGCTAAACTTGGAAATTTCCAGCTAATATAAGCAAGAAACTCCAGAATAAGAATAGCAGTTGATATAGCAGTATAGCCCAGAGCAGCACTATATATACTGATTTCATAGAACTCAATGCAGCTAATAGGCAGTATAGCAAGAGAAACAGCATTACTTGCTACAACTGCAACAAATAAGAATACATTGCATGCAACTGCTATCAACTCCGGAAGAACAAATAGCAACTAGTTCAGAAAGAATGCTAGATAAATATTGCTCGATAACAGAAACCCAATCAACTGAGCAAAAATATCCCTTCGGAGCAAGTATTGGACTCTATTAATTATAGAAATCTTAGCTGAACATTCTGCTATAATGATAACTGCTTAATATACCTCTTGAGTAAGGAAGATTCAGGATAGTTCCCTCAGAAATCTAGATGCTACAGGCAGATAGCAACAGCAGAGCAAGGGCATACGCTTAACACAACTACGAGCAGCAATAACTCGAACTGCTTCAATGTTACTAAACAAAGCATTCAGATGCTAGAGGAAGGACTTAATAACGGTGCTCTTCGCTATTCCCCATCACCTGCATCAGATACTATAACCAGAGAAATGAATAAGAGATGATACCTTCTTGGTTATTAGTATAAATACCTAAACAATACCGAAAACACCTCTCAAGCAACAGAAAGATCAAGCTAGAACAAGCAATCCAATAGTTCACCAGAGTCTCCTGTAAACAATAAACCCAAGAAGCTTACAAAAAGGTTTCTCTTCAGCATCGGATGGAACAAGAAAACAATATAAATCGAATATCTCGTCTACGAAATAAGGCTAGAAGAGCTCTTCACCTGCATTCCCTTGCAGAACATCAAGGTACAAGAAGATGAGGATTCTCGGATCAGCTCACTTTACAATCTACACTACGAACTAGCTTAGATCTCCTGCATCTATCATAGCTGCAGAATACATTTCTCAGATAAAATGCAATACAAATGGTTTCCCATCAGAGAACTAGAATAGATCCTTTAGACTATTGAAGAACAGAAATTCTGCTTTAGAGAGATTCTCAACAAATAGCATTACAATGCATACATCGAACTACTAGATAACTGCCCCATATAATGCATAAACAAGGAAATAAAATAGTAGCAGTACAAGATGATACTCTGTATGATTTACATCAATAATAAGATTTGCAACTAATATTAACAGAAGAAAGACTAGGAATAATAATGATACAAGCAAAAGCAAGCTAAGAAGCTTGCTTAAGAAGCAGTAAAGCAAGCTCAGAAGAACAAGCAGTTCTTAATAAATTCAAAAGAATAGGATTGCTTGTAAAGAGACTGCAGATAATCAGATCAGAATAGTTCCTATATGAAGCTTTTAGAATAGATTATGCTTATATTAAGTTCGATATATACATTCAAGAATACAAGTATAGCGCACTATTGGATAGTAGCGCTCAGAGAAACTTTATATTCCCACATATCGTTAATCAGGCACAACTACAATGAAGATGAAAGAGATGCTCATATACCCTTAGCACTGTAGAAGAATAATCTGTTGCATACAATTAAGAAATAATTAATAAGAAGACTAATCATCTATCTATCTTAATCCAAGAATATATAATCAAGGCTTCCTTTGATATTACGGATATAGCACAGCATAAGCTGATTATGAAGCTTTCATAGCTCAAAGAGCACAATTCTCGAATCAATTGAATTACTAGCTAGATCTCATAGAAACAAGCTGTATCTAGAGAGATAGTTATAATCAATAGCGCAGGATCGAAGCTAGTGATTGAAGAATACTCAGGAAAAGAAGCTTTATATAACTTCTCATATACTTTCAAATCAGCAGGGCTGGTAGTTCAAGAAGAAGAATCTAGTAACAAGCGAACCTAAACAGTGCTAGGGTGCTAACAGGTTAGCAAAACAACGGAAGCGAGATTCTCAGCAAGTCGGTTTGCTCCGAAGCAATAAGGAAAAGCTTCAGAATGTGAATTGTGAACTTATACAGGAAAAACCTCGAAACCAGGCTCTCGAGCGCTCAGTTCAGCTCGGAGCGAATGCTTAAGGCTTTCAAAAACATTACCAAAAACAACGAATGAACAGAAGTATGCTCAGCAGTACCTACTATTCCTCCAGGTAGCAGAAACAGCACAAGAACCAGAACTAATACTTGCAAATATATCATGAGAATATTATAAGTTCAAGAAACTGTTTCAGGAAGAATTGGATACAGGATTGCTAGAATACAGCTTATATAATTACAAGATTCTGCTATAAGAAGGGAAACAGCTCAAATTCTTCCCTATTTACAGACTAGACAAGATATAGCTAGAGGTACTTAGGGAATATCTTGATAAAAATCTTAAGAAAGGATATATACAATTATTGCAATTACTAGCAGAATACCCTATTCTGTTTGTATTCAAAAAGAATAGCAAGCTTAGGCTATGTATTAACTATAAGCAACTCAATGATATTACAATCAAGAACTAATATCTATTGCTACTTATCAAGAAACTATAAGATAGATTGCAAGGAATACAGTGGTTTACAGTTTTGAATCTGAAAGAAGCTTATAATCTGATTAGAGTAAAGAAAGAAGAAGAATAGAAAACTGCTTTTAGAATATGCTACGAATACTATAAATATTTGATTATGCTCTTTGGTTTAATAAATGCTCCAGCTTCGTTCCAGAAAATGATTAATTATATTCTATGCAAACATCTGAATTAGTTTATTATTGCTTATCTTGATGATATCCTTATTTACTCTCGAATATTGGAAGAATATAAGAAATACGTGGAAATAGTATTGCAAACGCTCTAGAATGCGAAGCTTCTTATAGAATCTGCAAAAAGCTACTTTTACATACAAAAGGTTAACTATCTCGGATTCACAATCGAACTAGGATGCATCAAACCATAGAAAGATAAGGTAGAAGCTATCAGAAATTAGCCAGTTCTCAGGAATATCAGGAATATTAAATCTTTCCTTGAATACATTAACTTCTACAAGCAGTTTATTAGAAACTACAGCTGAATTGCATATTTTCTTACAAATCTTACCAAGAAGGAACAGCTCTTCGAATGAACTCTCAAAGCATAAGAAGCTTTCGATGAGATCATCAAGCATATTATCTCAGAGCTAGTTCTGTATAAAGCAGATCTCTACAAATTCTTTGAAGTTGAGACTAATACATTAGAATATGCGCTCGGAGAATAACTTAGTTAGCAAGATGATTAAGAATGTTTAAGGATTATAAGCAACTTCTTAAAGAAGTTGAATAGCTCGGAAATCAACTACGGAATCCCTGATCAGGAATTCATAGCAATAATAAAAGCTTTCAAGGAATAGCAATACTATCTCATTAGCATACAATACCCGATCATAGTTTATTCGGATTATAAAAATCTGATTATATTCATAATAATTAAGATTTTGAACAAGCAATAAGTTAGATAAGCAGAATTCCTTTCACAGTTTGATTTCAAGATTATATACTGCAAAAACTCGGAAAACGAACAAGCAAATACTCTCAGCAGAAGATCAGACTATCAAGATACAGATTTCTCAGATATACAGAACATCTTTACTCAAAATAAGTCAGGAAATCTCGTTAATGCATACAGAGAACTGAATGCTGCTTTCAGAATTGGATCTTCAGAAAGGGATTCAGAATCAATAATTCTGAACGAATAAGATAACTATATTAAGAATGTATACAGTGCACCAGCATATGAACATCAGAGAGTTAAAGCAATCTACGAATGCATTAAAAGATATTGGAATTCATTAGATCTTAGGAAAAGAATTGAGAGTATTCTATAACAATGCAATAGCTGCAAAAAAAATAAAGCAGAGAGATATAAGCCTTACAGACTACTGTATTTCTTACTAGTACTTACAACTGTTTAGCAATTCATTAGTCTAAACTTTATTATCAAGCTATCTTTCTTATGAAAACTCTTAACTAAGATGCAATACAATAGCATTCTAGTAGTGGTTTGCAGACTGAGCAAGTATGCTTATTTTCTCTCTTATAAGGAAAGCAGTATAGCAGAGGAACTTGCATATGCATTCCTCAGAATGATTATTGCTAACTATAGCATGCTAGAAGAAGTGATCTCCGATAGAGATAGAAAGTTTAACTCGAAGTTTTGAACTTTGCTTATAAAACAACTCGGAATATACTACAGAATATCTACAGCATTTCACTCACAAATAGATAAACAGATGGAAAGAATAAATCAAATTGTTAAACAGTATCTTCGATACTATATTAATCAGGAACAGAACAACTGGATTAACTTATTGCTTCTCGTACAGTTTGCTTATAACAGCGCAGATATAAGCATAATGAAGAAATTATCATTCTTTATACTCTATGGATACAATCCAACAGCTTACTATGAAGCACTGCTAGAAGCAGATGCAGAAGCTGCGGATAAAAGGGTTAAGAAGATTAAGAAAGTTTAGGAGGAACTCCGATCAGAATTACAATTCATCCAGGAACGAATAGTATAATATGCAAATTCCAAAAGGATTGAGGGACTAATTCTACAGGAGGGAGATAAGGCCTATCTACTTCGGAAAAACATCAAAATAATCAGATTCAGCGAAAAACTCGATTATAAGAAGTTAGAACTATTCAAAATCTTATAACAGATCTTCCTAGTTAATTACGAATTAGCATTATCTCATAGGATAAGGATATATTCAGTTTTTCATATCTTATTGCTGAAACTAGCAGTATAGAAAATACTAATAGATAATACAGTAGAAGTGGAAAACAATGAATCAGAGTATGAGATAGAGAAGATTCTCAAGTATAGAGATACAGATAATACAAGGGAATATCTCATCAAATGAAAAGATTACTCAGCAAGTGAAAATTCATGGGAATCACAAGAGAACGTTGAAAACGCTCAGGAAAAGGTAGCTGAATATTGGAAAAGGAAGGCCAGCATTTAAGACGACCGCTCCGGCCCGGAGAGGGGCCCAGAGCCCACCGTCTCATCCAAAAACCCAGACCAATCCACCACTGCATTCCCCACGTCCACGGAATTCCAGTCAAAACCCTCAAAAGAAGGATCTCCAGCAACCACAGCAGATTCCTCTGCAACCACAGAACGAACCCCAGCAGCGATGCGAGCTCGCTCCTCCGCCTCCACCCTTTCCAACTCCTCCACATTGTCAATTCCCCAACGAACAGCGCGCATCATCTTTTCATACCACATCCTTTTCTGCTTATGCAGCCTAAGGAGTTTGGCATTCAGCTCAGCAGCCTCCTCCTCGATCGCCTCCACCTCCGCTTCTAGGCGATGGTGTTGAGCGGTTATATGATTCAATTGTGCAGGCGTCAGGCTACGCACGTTGCAATTCGACAAACTCAGACGCACGCAGGTCTAACAGCGGGAAGATTCGGACTCGGCAACCTTGCACTTAGCTGAAAGATTGTAATCTTTGCAGTATGAGCAAGGCATGGGCGAAAGAGAACCGAAGGTAGCCACAGCAGAAAGAAGGGATGATTTCTGCGAAGAACGAGAATAAGGCTTAGCAATACGATGAGAACTGACTCTGTTCGACATCTTGATTAGGAAGGCAAGATTACGAACGAAAGATTTGCTAGGGTACTTACGAAAGATCGTTGGGAATAACGACTGATAGGGGGGAGATGATGTTATGACCCATCCAACATGCAGGTTACAGAACAGGTCACGAGTAACAGGGACCAGGTGTTAAGGATTTAACGTTCTGACAAAGCATTGATTATATAACTCAGGGTTAGGGTTATTAGCGGATAGATACAGTTGACGTCTATCCCGTCGATGAGGGAATTGATGGAGTTGACATCGATCCTATCTATCCGGACTGAAGAACCAAGTATATGAAGGTTTATATTTCCTACTGTTAGATAGATTTCCTTCAGACAGTTCTTCAGTTGTCAATCTAAGTATTCAGTTTCATACACTGAGTAGCCCCAAAGGCAGTGAATACTTGCATCGCTTATCAGGACTTGTACGGTTCCGTATTCAAGGACTTGACACTTTGATACTGCTCTTGTTAGCATAAACCCCTTCGTGTACTTAGGAATCTTCGGATTGCTGCAGTGCTCATTACAGCAAAGCTTTTTATAAAATCTGCAAAAAGTTATTTTTATATATAGAAAGTTAATTATTTCAGATTTATAATTAAGCTAGAATATATTAAGCTACAGAAAAATAAGATAAAAGCTATTAGAAACTAGCTAATTCCTAAGAATATTAGAAATATTAGATTTTTCCTTAGATATATTAACTTCTATAAGCAGTTTATTAAGAATTATAGCTAAATTATATACTTTCTTACAAATCTTATTAAGAAGAAGTAATTTTTCAAATAAATCTCTAAGATATAGAAAGCTTTTAATAAGATTATTAAATATATTATTTTAAAGCTAATTCTATATAAAGCAAATTCTTATAAATTATTTAAAATTGAAACTAATATATCAAAATATATACTTAGAGAATAACTTAATTAATAAAATAACTAAGAATATCTAAGAATTATAAGCAATTTTTCAAGAAAGTTAAATAGCTTAGAAATTAATTATAGAATTCTAAATTAGAAATTTATAATAATAATAAAAGCTTTTAAGAAATAGCAATATTATTTTATTAATATATAATATTTAATTATAATTTATTTAAATTATAAGAATCTAATTATATTTATAATAATTAAGATTTTAAATAAGTAATAAGTTAGATAAGCAGAATTTCTTTTATAATTTAATTTCAGAATTATATACTGCAAAAGCTTAGAAAATGAATAAGCAGATATTTTTAGCAGAAAATCAGATTATTGAGATATAAATTTCTTAAATATATAGAATATCTTTATTTAAAATAAATCAGAGAATCTTATTAATATATATAAAAAGCTGAATGCTATCTTCAGAATTGAATCTTTAGAAAAGAATTCAGAATTAATAATTTTAAATAAATAAGATAGCTATATTAGAAATATATATAATATATTAGTATATAGATATTAAGAAGTTAGAATAATTTATAAATGTATTAAAAGATATTAGAATCTGCTAAATCTTAGAAAAAGAATTAAAAATATTTTATAATAATATAATAGGTATAAGAAGAATAAAGCAGAAAGATATAAGCTTTATAAATTATTATATTTCTTATTAATATTTATAATTATTTAGCAATTTATTAATTTAAATTTTATTATTAAGCTATTTTTCTTATAAGAATTTTTAATTAAAATGCAATATAATAGCATTCTAATAGTAATTTGCAAACTAAGCAAATATACTTATTTTCTTCTTTATAAGAAAAGTAGTATAGTAGAAGAATTTATATATATATTTCTTAGAATGATTATTGCTAATTATAGCATACTAGAAGAAGTAATTTCTAATAGAAATAGAAAGTTTAACTTAAAATTCTGAATTTTGCTTATAAAATAGCTTAGAATATATTATAGAATATTTATAATATTTTATCTATAAATAGATAAATAAATAAAAAGAATAAATCAGATTATTAAATAATATCTTTAATATTATATTAACTAGAAATAGAATAATTAGATTAATCTATTATTTCTTATATAATTTGCTTATAATAATATAGATATAAGTATAATAAAGAAATTATTATTCTTTATATTCTATAAATATAATCTAATAGCTTATTACAAGATATTGCTAGAAATAGATATAGAAGCTATAAATAAAAGAATTAAAAAAATTAAGAAAGTTTAGAAGAAACTTTAATTAGAATTATAATTCATTTAGAAATAAATAATATAATATACAAACTTTAAAAGAATTAAGAATTAATCCTATAAAAGAAAAATAAAGCTTATTTATTTCGAAAAAATATTAAAATAATTAAGCTTAATAATAAACTTGATTATAAAAAGTTAGAATTATTCAAAATCTTGCAACAGATTTTCCTAATTAATTACAAATTAATACTATCTTATAAAATAAGAATATATTTAGTTTTTTATATCTTATTGCTAGAATTAATAATACAAGAAATATTTATAAATAATATAGCAGAAGTAGAAAATAATAAATCAGAATATAAGATTGAAAGAATTTTTAAGCATAGAAGTATAAATAGTATATAAGAATATCTTATTAAATAAAAGAATTATTTAGCAAATAAGAATTTATAAGAATTATAGGAAAATATTGAAAATGCTTAAGAAAAGATAGCTGAGTATTGGAAAAAGAAAACTAGCATCTAAGATAATTGCTCTGCTCCGAACTAAGATTCAGAAGTCTTAGAAGCTTTGCTCTTTAGAAAATCAAACTAATTCATTATACTATTTTCTATATTTACAGAATCTTAGTTAAATTTCTTAAGAAAAGAATTTACATTAGCAATAGCAGATTTCTTAGCTACTATAAACTGCATTCTAGCAGCAGTATAAGCCTGCTTAGCTTTAGCTTCTTTCGCTTTTAAGCATTTCAAATCTTGAAGATTCATTAAGCTATAACAAATAGCTTATATTATCTTTTCTCTCTATATTCTCTTATAAGCTTGTATATAGCTAATCTTTATATCAAGAATCCAGCACTTCTTCTCAAGATCTTTAATCTTATTCTCTAGCTTTTAATGCTAAGAAGAAATATAAAGAAGGTTTGAAAAATTTGTTAATTCAAGAATATTATATTTGAAATGCTAATAATACATGCATTCGATATAATAAGAAGAGTTCTTGGAAGATATTTAGCAGAACTTTAGATTTTATATATTGCAAGAAGAATAAGAAATCATATTAATAGCTTTAGAAAGAATAATAAAGTAAAGAGATTTCTTCTATTTCAATCTGTTAGAACGAGAATTAAGAGATTTCAGTTTTTCAACTCTATTTAATATTCTAATTAGGAAAGTATAATAATGAAGCAGAGAAATAGCAGAAACTTATAAAAGATTATTAGAAATAATAATTAATAGAAGAAAAATAATATTATAATTTATTCAATATACAGATTATAACAGAAAAGCAGTATAGTATTAAGAATATCCAGAATAGACTCTTTAGCATTAGAGATATAATACTAGCTTATAGAAACAATATAAGCTAGAATTATATAACTAGAGTTAGAATTATAATAATTATATAGTTAAAAAAGTTAATAATCAACTCTATTAATTAATTAAAGAAATCAATAATCAATTCTATTAACTCATACTGAAAAGCTGAATATATAAGAATATATTTATTATTACTAAATAGATTATCAGAATATAGCTTTTCAATTATTAATCTAAGTATTTATTTGTTATATACTTGAATAACTCTAAAGGCGAATGATTAGCACTTGCATGGATTATAGTTATATTCTGTATTCAGTGAATTCTACTTTGATACTGCTCTTATTAGTATAAACTCTTTATATACTTCAGATCTTCGGATATTGCAGTGCATTCATTACATCAGTAGATGATCTAATAAGCCTGAATTACTTGAATTACTTGAATTGCTAATAATTCAAGATAAGCTATACTGAAAAGCTGAATATATAAGAATATATTCATTGCTATTAGATAGATCATCAGAATATAACTCTTTAATTATTAATCTAAGTATCAGATTATTCTCTTATTCTAATAGCTCCAAAAGCAGTAAATACTTGCATAGTTATCTCAGTTATATTTCTATATTCAAAGCTTATACTTAATATTACTCTTATTAGTATAAACTTTTTATATACTTTGGAATCTTCGGATTACTGCAATGCTTATTATATTTTAACGATTTTTATTCAAGAATAGTTCAGTATTACCTTCTTAAGTAATACAGAATATAATAGCTTCTTAAGAATCTTCTTCATTCTTGCACGCTTCTACTTAGAAAGAATTAGTTAATTAAGTATACTAGCTTATTCAGCATATTCAGAACCTGTATAATCAGCAGCAGGCTTAGAGTGCTACTATTGCTAACTAGCAAGCTTAGCTGAAACAGCAAGCTTAATAAGCTTAGCAAGTATAGCTTATCTCTATAATTACTAATAATGCTGGAAAAGCATATAAGATAAACAAGCTTGCTATATATAATAGCAATCAGAAGATATTGCATAGATTTCTTATCTACTGCAGAGCATACTTCTTGCATTATACAATTCAGTTTACTAAGAAATCTGAGAAGATTATTCTTGCAGAAACTTATTTCGAAAAGAATGCTCTTATCTAATACAAATCTTTTCTATATAACTATTTGAAGCATCAGAATAATTCTAATATATATATCTAGAGTATTAAGAATATATTCAATTTCTTTATAGATTTTAAAAAAGCTTTCAAGAAAATCTTTAATAATTCTAATAAAGAATATATTATAACTTAATAGCTTATAAATCTTAAGCAAATCAAATTAGTTTTTATTTATATAATTAAATTTAAGCAATTCTTAGTATAATTCTTATAAAAAAATAAGAATCTTATAGAATATTATTATAAGAAATTTAAGAATAATATTAAGAATGAAATCTTTAAATAGAATTAGCTAGAAAACTTTATAGTATTCTTGAACTAAGCAATTTGCATTAATAACTATTTATATGAATAATAAATAGAGAAATCTAAGAAGAAAGGAAGCTAGATTTAAAGATTTTTAGCTAATATAAGCAAGAAATTCTAATATAAAAATAGCAATTAATATAGCAGTATAGCTTAGAGCAGTACTATACATGCTAGTTCTATAAAGCTTAATATAGCTAATAAACAGTATAGCAAAAAGAATAGTATTATTTATTATAATTATAATAAATAGGAGTATATCTTGTATAACTGCTATTAATCTAGAAAAAGCAAATAGCAATTTATTCAGAAAGAATACTAAGTAAATATTGCTTAATAACAGAAATCTAATTAACTAAGTAAAAATATTTCTTTAAAGCAAATATCAGATCCTATTAATTATAGAAATCTTAGCTAAATATTCTATTATAATAATAACTGCTTAATATATCTTTTAAGTAAGAAAAGCTTAGAATAATTCTCTTAAAAACCTAAGTACTGCAAATAGATAGCAATAGAAGAGCGAGAATATATGCTTAGTATAATTATAAGCAGCAATAATTCAAATTGCTTTAATATTATTGAATAAAGTATTCAGATATTAAAAACAGAATTTAGCAATAGCACTCTTTATTACTTCTTATTATCTATATTAAGCATTATAGCTAGAAATATAAACAAAGAATAATATCTTCTCAGCTATTAATATAAATATCTAAATAATGCTGAAAATATCTTTCAAGCAACAAAGAAATTAAGCTAAAATAAATAATCTAGCAATCTATTAGAATCTTTCATAAATAGCGAATCTAACAGCTCTATAGAAGCTTAAAAAGAAAGATTTCTCTTCAGCATTGAATAGAATAAAAAGATAATATAGATTGAATATCTTGTTTATAGAATGGAATTAGAGAAACTTTTTACTTGCATTCTCTTGCAAAATATCAAAGTATAACAGAACAAAAACTCTCGAATCAGCTTACTTTACAACTAATACTACAAGCTAGCATAAATCTTCTGTACCTATTATAGCTGCTAAATACATTTTTCGGAGAAGATATAATACAAATAATTCCCTATCAAAGAACTAAAATAGATTCTTCAAGCTATTAAAATAAAGAAGCTTTGTTTCAGGAAAGTTCTTAATAAATAGCATAATAATGCATATATCAAGCTATTAAATAACTATTCTAAATAATTGTAATAAGCACTGCAGTAATCCGAAGATTTCAAAGTATACAAAGAGTTTATGCTAATAAGAGCGATACTAAGTACAAGCTTTAAATACGGAAATATAACTGAAATAACTATGCAAGTATTTACTGCCTTTAGAGCTATCAGAGTAGAAGAGTAATCTGATATTTAGATTGATAACTGAAGAGCTATATACTGAATCTATCTAACAGTAATGAATATATTCTTATATATTCAGCTCTTTAGTTCTAATTATTCTAACTATATTCTGATTTCTTATAGTTATTTCCTGAATATATTAATTATATTTATAGCTAGCATAGTCGCGCTAGTAATCCTAATCCTGAGTTATATAATCATTATTAATTATTCGATATTGAATTGTAATATCTAGTTTCTTGTTTAGTAAATCTATTTCATAATCTATATATTGAATAGATTATAATATTATTTTCCTTCTATTAGTTATTATTCTTAACAATCTTCTATAAGTATTCTAGCAAGCTATCTCTATATATGATTATACTTTTCTAATTCATTATATTGAACAGAATTAACAAATCTTGTATTTGTAAACCTCCTTCTATTTCAAAAAGTATCCAAGATCGAAATCTTCTGATTTCTTGCCTTCTGAAGAATTTTGTTAAGATACTCGTTTATTTCTATTGTAAGAAGCATAGTTTTGAATTCTGCAAGATATCTTTCGGAAACTCTTTCTGTTACATTGAATATATTCATCTGGATTACTTCAAATGCGATATTATAAGTTCTTCTTCCGAGAAGCTTTGCAATATTGCTATTTAATATCAAAAATTAGAGAACGAGATTGAAAGAAAAGAAACTAAGCTTTTTTATTTGCATTAATAGAAATAAATATAATTTAAGAAGATAAAATATGCTCTATATTATAGCATTATTTATATAAAGGAATTGGAT